>NW_028324172.1:3037500-3348591 GCF_054372755.1 Phalangium opilio | reverse complement strand
ATTTTCGTTACTGAACGTACCAAAGGTCTCTCTAGCATAGCTTTGGCAATGCATGGCGACAGGAATACCGTGTGTTCGGGCTTTTCATCCCCATCATTCCGGTTTCGATTTTTAAAGTAAATACTTATTTGGTGACTCCACCAGAACGAACTCTAGTTGAAGCCGCAAAAAAAGGATAAATAGACTCCGCCTCCTCCGAAGCACACGTTGGTGCGGTGGGTTAAGGATGGTGGAGCGTGGTGGTTTAGGCATGGTGGTAGTGGATAGCTTAAGTCTTTAGAAGGAGTTGTCTGCTGCGAGTTCTACTGTTAATATTTATTAGACTCTCACAACTGGAGGTATGCCGTCTAGCAAAGGAATCTTTATCTAATGCTCGCTTTTTGAGCCCCTATTGATTAAATTTTTATTATCTTACATATCCCGCACGAGTGTCCTTTCTGCTGGGGCAGCTTGTTTTAGGAGCTTCGCTTCAACACTAAATCGCGATTTGCCTGACAAAAACGCGATTCAAATGGTAAAGCAAAAGCGAAACTCTTCACCCGTTCTCAAATCCACTTCTTTCGCCTCTCCACGCTCGTCAGGACCCGTGTTTATATCAGTTGTCCTCTGTTAAATCTATAGGCCAGTGAAACAATACTCATAAATATCCTTAAAATACTCATAAATATCCTTAAGATACTCATAAATATCCTTAAAATACTCATAAATATCCTTAAAATAGTTAAAACACCAATACAATGCTTCAAAATACTCTTAAAATAATTAACACTCGATATTGTTTTTGAAAATTAGGCCTATTCTCACTTTAAAACATGCGGCGCAAAAATAAAAATTGGTCTAGAGAAATAACGTACCTTCGTGACTCCCAGACCAAGCGCTTTTTCGGATAAAGCGAAAGCTAATATCTACCCGAGGTAGATACCAGCTTTTCGATTATTTCACGCGAATATTATTCAGATGCGCCCAAAAAGAGTGTTTGAAAACGTGTCCCGATTTCGCTTTAGCGTTTTGCTTCCGTTTTTGAAACAAAAGCTTCTTGAAAAGCTTGATTGAAAACGGGCCTTTAGACGTTTACTTAAGACGAACCCCAGTTTTTACTCCGTAAATAAAAATTTTAAAATATCTTAAACCCTAGGTCTACTCGTTCAGCACACACAAAGAGAATTTGTTTACATTTGGGTTTGGCGCTCGGAAGTAGCGAGAATCGTGGCAAGCATCGCTAGCTATGTCAATATCACGTGGTTTTTAATTCAGATACATTAAGCTTGACGTCAGGGGTGACGATTTCTACACCTCTTCCTCTTTAATTCAAGCAGAAAGACCCAGAAAATGGCCTGTTAAGATTCAAAGGTTCCTGGTTCTATCGATGCAATGTAGCTAAATTGATGGAAAATAGTTAAATACATCTAAGCGGGTTGTTATAAGAACTTAATGTACCCAACCGCAGGGGCATCTCATATATTACCGTAGAAGGTTGGAAAACATGGGTATTGTATTAGGTTAGTACGTAAAAAATAACATGCACTTTCCACCCCCAAAAATAAGGAATCATGTTGGAAAACTTCGAGTATTTATTAAATATGGCGAGATAACGGTGTGCAAATAAGCAACTAGTTCTCAAGAGATCTATATATGACCAGAAGTAAGATGAGACCAGAAGTACTGAGCTAACCAAATTCTTCACTAGGCGAAAGTGAATATTCTTGATGACACTTAAACGGTTGGCCCTCTGGTAGCGGTTTCTGAGTTTGCCCTCCAAAACGTGAGACGCTCGTGGCGGTAGACGGCCGAACTAGATTCAAGCACCCGCGTCCGTGTTCCGTGGCTTTAGGTTCAGGAGAAGGGGGTAGGAAATTTTTTGGAACTCGACCAATTTTTCTCTCTCTAGTGTAGGCGCGATGGAAGCGGCATAAAATCAGGGGCGTCGGAAGTGTTTGAAGTTAGGGGAGCTCGGGCTCCGATGAAGACCAAAGAGGATGTATGGGATGACGCCCCAAACCTGCTCCGGAGCGTCTTTTGAAAGCTGTTGTCGTAATTTACACAAGTATAATTTTAAATAGTATAATTATAGATATACACCAGGGATGAGACATGAAACAAATGCTTAAGAGGATTGGGATATTCACCGGGGATGAGGCATGAGAGTGTAAGGGCATATTCACCAGGGATGAGGCATGAGAGTGTAAGGGGATATTCACCAGGGATGAGGCATGAGACTGTAAGGGGATATTAACCTGGAATGAGACTATGCATGAGGTATTTCTCAAGAGGTGAGACTACTATTAAAGAAATTCAGAAAGTATAGCTAAAATATGATTTACAATTTTTTGTAAAGCAGTAGGTCTTAAAATATAGAATTTTTTTATTTTTAATACCTAAATGAATACAAACTAAGAAAATTGAAAACCAAATGTGAATTGGCTGCGCCCCCTCACATTTCGTTATAGCAGGGGCTTGAGCCCTCCCTGCCCCCCCCCTGGTTCCGACGCCACTGCATAAAATCCTCAAATTTGTTCACTAGTGCCAGTATCTACGACCAATGCTAGAGCAGTTTACTTCAAGTCTCATCTTACTTCTGATATGATGCATGAATAATAATAACCACACTTCGTTATAACTAAATACCAGAAAGCGTTGCATATTCAGGTGAAACTATTGGGAAGCTAGTGTTTGAAGAGGTTAAATTTTTGTTTCAATACTTGTTGTCTCCGTTTTGGTTTTTCTAGAAAAACTTCAACTTTATTACGAAAACATTAGATTTCAGCAAATACCGACAGGGAGAGTCCCTTTTCTATGATTTCCTATTGTATCCGACAGGCCGGTAATTGTTTCCAGCGTTTTCCAAAACAATGTAAACATAAGAGATAAATTACTAGTTTTTTTTAGGGTTAACATAACGTACTCACCTGTCGTCGATAATGTCGACTTGGCAAGTATTGTTTTTCTACAAGAAACACGGATAATTATATTGGTTTTATGGTTTGTTTTGTTTAAGTTCGGCGATTTAGACTCTACACCTTGGTGGCATTCTACGTACTTTAATATTCCATTACTCCCGAACAAAACTCTCACTCACCCTTTTCATCTCTACGAACGCAACGTTCTGTCAGTTTATCGTGAAGCTGAATACCAAGTATCATTAACCGGAATAGTTGAAGTTTTCCATCCTCAGGTATGTCTCTTTGCTAGAATTTATTTGCCAGTCAGAGGGTCGATGCAAATGCCTCTAGAATTTCAACTAAATATGGGCAGAAGTAGGACTCTGCGAGTACTCAGCCTCGAGTTAGGTATCGAGACTTTAAAAAAGCTAGGCCTAGGCTCGAGTAAGACTCAAAGCCAAAGTTCAAGGTGCTTGGAAATAGAGTATTCATATATTTATTTAAAGTAAAATTCCTAAGCGCTGAGGGTACAGGTACTAGCTAGCCGACCACTTCGAAATTTTGTGGTATTTTGGTTGAAAGAAACTAGATCGTTGATCTTAATAACGAAGGTATCGAGATTTTCGCACAATGCTATTTTAGTTCAATTTCCAAAATTTTACGTACGCTCTATTTCAAATGTATTTTGCATTGGTTTCAATTATTTTTTTTAATATTATCGTTAACTCTAAATCTATTCAGCTTAGAGAAATTATACCTAGGGCTATGATACTTAATATAGTTGCCAATCAATAGAAAACCAATTTGACATCAAAACTCTAAGGACGTACTACTAAAGGCCCAGAAATGAACTAAAATGTGAAATTTTTCTAATAGTAACTTCAGAATAATGTGAAAATGATTATCGATATCAGAGAAGAGGATTTCTATGTGGATAGTGTCTAGGGTATTTTTAAAGGGAATGAGAAGCTTCGTTTGAAAAACCTCTGATCTATATAACAAAAGATAGAGTTAATTTCTGTGAATTCAAAAATATCAAGCTTTTAATTCTTCGATTTCGCGTTATTTGGCAATATGCATTTGAAAATGTTTCTTATTAAATTATTTGAAATCCACTTTTTATGAAAGGCTAAAAAATTTCCACGTAGTGTGACGTCACAGATATATTTTTCACGTGAGATGGTGCCATTCTCTATGCTATCAGACAGAGTTTTTAGACTGGCGAGAAGCTCGAGACGCGTATAGGATTCTCGTGCTTTTTTTCCTATCGTCATAGTGATGTTATAAAATGGGCAAACAAGCTCGACAAGACAAAATTGTTGATATTTCGAAAATGAGTTTTCGTGATTTTAAAAATAGAAAATTTGGTTCAATTATATAAACCACTTGATATTTTGAAAGTAGAGACTTTTGAAAATTCGCATACTATACCATTTTTAATAGTTTACGCAATATTTTTATTTGTAAAGTTGAGAATCACCCAAGTTCCACAAAAAGTGAAAATTTAAACGATTTTTCCATACAGGGTGTTTCCTCCCATTATTAGTTTTAAGACGAATTAGTTAACAGTTCAAAAAGTTTAATCAAAATTAAATATTGAAAAAAGAGCTTTCTTTGTTTGTATTTTTTCTTTCTGCACAGTCAGAATTCGTTAGCAATTTGACAAACTGCATGTTTTACATCATTAACACCATAGGAAGGTTTCAAATTTGTTCTAGGTAAAGCATGGTTTTTATCTGGTTTCCAAGTATGGAGAAAATTTAGCGAAACCCAATTTTATGGTTAATCGCGCGAGTTCCTTTAAATAAATTGAAATATGTCGTAAACATATACACTTTCTAAATATAAATCAACACCGCTGATATCGAAACAAGACATTTACGACTCAGCTTGACACTGGCATTAAGAATTATTCACTGCTCGAACTTGACACGAAACCGTAAAGTCTCGCCGCAAAAGCTAACATTTTTATATTTAAATGGCGTATTGTGCACTGTTAAAAATAATGGTTCATAAATGGTATAAAAAGGGTATATCCTCTCCCGCTGCACCATTAATGGTTTAAATTTAGCTAGACAATGGTGTGATTATGGTTTGCTTTGATTGGCAAACCATTGATGGTGTATGAATGGTTTATCTTAAATGTTTGACTATTCCATATATGATTAGATAATGGCATGTTAGAATAAGTGGTTAAAATATGGTTAAGAAATGGTTTATGTTAAAAACTTTAGACCATTCCATATATGGTTTGATAATGGAAAGTTGGATATATGGTTCGAATTTGGTTTAAAAATATTTAACCATTTTTTTTCTATTCCAAATATGGTTTGGTAATGGAAAGTCAGGATATATGGTTAACATATGGTATAAACTTGGTTAAACATTTTTCTATATTCCATATTAGGTTTGATAATGGAGAATTAGGGTATATGGTTAAAATTTGGTTTAAAAATAGTTAACAATTTTTACTCTGTCCCATAACAACCATAAAATTGAAACGTTGGCACATTAGTTTAAATTTAAACTGTTGACACAGCCATAGTTTTTTTCTTCTCCGAGTGACGATGATGTCACGGAGAGGTATTACACTAGACGTGTCTGTGTGTGTGTCTGTCTGTCTGTGTCTCTGTCTGTTTGTCACCGCGTTCGCAGTTGGCAAATCGGAGCTAACGTGTTCGCAATTTCCGGACCGAGTTCGCAGTATACAAAAATTCAGAAAATTTTACTTCCTTGCTTTATCCATCTTATTTAACGCCAATCATTAACTATCCGTTACACCTTCATCTGCTGTCTAACCGGCATTGTTTCACCCAATGCGAACAATAAGGCGAACAACTAGCGAAGAAAATATTTATTATTAATTATATTTATTTTAATATTTAAGATAATCTTGTTTCTCAACTCAAAATTAATACGGAAAGAGTTAAAAAGCATGTTTTTGGCTGTGTTTGTCCGTCCATTGTTACAATAGTGCGCCGTGTTAGCAGTTCACTTTGTGTTGATGCGTAAAGAAAACCTGCAGAACCTTAATATTCCCTTTTTCCATAATATAAAGTTGATATGTGGAAATATTTTTCGTAAATACGATGCCTTTAGTAGTTTTGTAGCTTTAAAGCTCTGTTTCATTTTGATATTCCAAGAATATTTTTTAATATTATTATTTGGAATGGCTGTTTATACAGTACTTTAACTATACTACATCTGTATATAGAATAATCCTTGCCTTAGTTATTACAAGATGAATTCTAAGGCTTACACTCTGGCGGTTAAATAAAGTATTAACCGTAATAGGCCTGGTGAACAAAAGAGTGTATAAACGAGGCCCAAGGTGTAGTAAACTATGGGTTTTGATTTTCGTGTCTGTATTAACGGTTCAGAGTGAGCCGAAAGCTAAATACACGTTTAAATAATCAGGTTTAGATAGTATCAAAAACGGATTTATGCATTAAGAACGTGGGATCATAGCTTTAGCCTCTTGTACCATCCTCGCATACTTTATTGAGAGACTTCGTCTGCTTATATTTTGACTCCACCCACAAATTCTGTGTATAGAGACTTCTCTATTTTCGTGGTTAAATATATTTTCCGAAATTGCGCCAGTGGTAAAAAAGCAAAGTGGACAACAATGCTATATAACTCCCGATTTAGTGGAATTAAGTTTTAAAGTTAAGAATATAAATAATTGATGTTTCTATTTTAAGCATCTAGTTTTTCTTTCTTTATATATTTAACCACGAAAATAGAGATATACAGAATTTGTGGGTGGAGTCAAAATATAAGCAGACGACGTTTCTCAATAAAGTATGCGAGGATGGGTAGTGAATTTGCTACCTTCAACGTTCTTCTCACATAAATCCGTTTTTGATAGTATAATAGAAGAAAAGATCATGGTGGCAATTAGATCAGTGACAGAGCTAATGGTAAACGAGTAGTAGGTACGGAGTGTTCATTCTTTTTATGGTGTGCAAGACTTTCGTGCGTCTAGCCACAAATCAACTTAGGTGTTATTTAACGTTAACACTCATGTTGGCAAACTAAGAATGTTGTTGAGGTGAGACGAGACGAGACGATAGTGTTTACAGTGCAAACCAGTTGTGAATGTAGCTATGAGTATATAGGGTAAACAGTTGAAGCGTAGACAATTGGGCCTTTACAAACACATAAAGGTTATTTCTCTGCAAAATTTATACACTTCATTTCCTGTTCTTTTCCCCATTGACTAACTTTCATGTGTCTAAGATTTATCCTTATTGGATGTAAAATGTCGTCTGCTTTAATTCTCTACGCTTGGAATGCTGCTTTAATAATTCGTAAACTTTAACTAAAAAAAAAGAGAAATAATTCCATATCTAGGTAAATAGGTTTGTAGTAGTAGACCTCTTGACTCGGAGAGGTAATATTTTGGTTTTTCCAACTTGCTATTACCTCTCCGAGTGAATTATGTCACGGAGAGGTCCTAATTTCGAGGTGTGTGTCTGTTGTTACACCCCAGGGGACCGCGTTCTCAGTTTGCAAATCGGAGCAAATGTGTTCTCAATTTCCGAACCGCATATACAGTTCCCGGAAATTTGTAAAATTGTATTAATCTTACACGGGCTATTACTCCATTGTCTGTCTAACACTACTAACTCTATGTTTTTGTCCATCCCACATGGACACCAGTCTGTACTTACTGGCTTCTAAACACCACCATCATCCGGTCTTTTGTCCATTCCACATGGACACCAGTCTGTACGTACTGGCTTCTATCTCCATAGTCATAGTTTAGGTTAAGACATACGCGGCGACCGGCTAGGGTTACGAGAAACGTCTATCGTCCCACTGGTGAGCTTCCACCAAAAGTGCACGCAATTGCACCGTTCTTATCAATACCTGATATTTGAAACATTTATATACTACCGAATTGAGTAGGGCGAAACAGTAGGCGTATACTTCATTTCAAACGTCACTATCAGTCAAGTCTATCAAGAATGTCTAATTATTCTTAATTTAAATGATGTAACGCTCAATAAAGTGAATAGTTAACGAAGAAAATATATAATATTAATTATATTTATTTTAGAATTTAAGTTAATCTGGTTTCTCAACTCAAAATTAATACAGAAAGAGTTAAAGAGCAGTATATGTGTTTGTCTGTCCGTTGCTATACTAGCGCACCGCGTTAGTAGTTCGCTTGTGTAAAGAAATCTTACAAAACCTCAACATTTTCTTTTTTCGTAATATAAAGTGATTATTTGGAAATATTTCCGTAATTTCGATGCCTTTAGTAGTTTTGTAGCTTTAAAGCTCTGTTTCATTTTGATTTTTCAAGGATATTCTTAAATATCATTATTTGAAATGGCTGTTTATATATTACTTAAGCTATACTACATCTGTATATAGGATAATCCTTGCTTTAGATAATACAAAAAGAACGCGAAGGCTTATACTTTGACGAACAACTCCATTCTAGCTTCCAAGAGGCTGGATTACAGGAGTACGCCACGTTTCCCAGGCCTAGAGAATCAAAGAGTAGACAATTGAGGCCCGAGGTGAATTAAAATATGGGTTTTGTTATTCGTCTCTGTAATGAAGAGACATTAACGGTTCAGAGTGAGCCGAAAGTCAAATATACATTTAAATAATCGGGTTTAGATTTCAAACTAAAATAAAGCTTTATGGTGGCCATCGGATTATTGAAAGGTCCGGTCGTAATCAGTTTCTAGCTACTATGAATATAGTTGCGGTGAAACGAGAGGATGGTGTTAAATGCCAATCGAGATGTACATGTAGCTTTCATCATAAAGGGTATAAATATCATCCATGATGGGAATAATAACGCTTAAAATATCATTGATTATGGGAATAATAACGCTTAAAATATCATTGATTATGGGAATAATAACGGTTTAAAAAATATTCATGATGGGAATAATAACGGTTTAAAAATATCCATGATGGGAATAATAACGGTTTAAAAAACATCCATGATGGGAATAATAACGGTTTTAAAAACATCCATGATGGGAATAATAACGGTTTTAAAAACATCCATGATGGGAATAATAACGGTTTAAAAAACATCCATGATGGGAATAATAACGTTTTAAAAAATATCCAGGATGGGAATAATAACGGTTAAAATATCATCCATGATAGGCATAATAACGGTTAAAAGAACATCCATGATGGGAATAATAATGGGTTAAATAACATCCATGGTGGGAATAATAATGGGTTAAGAAACATCCATGATGGGAATAATCATGGTTTAAATAACATCCATGATGGGAATTATGATGGTTTAAAAAACATCCATGATGGGAATGATATTGGTGCTGTACCGATCCATTACATTTTTCCATAATGGTTTAAATAACATCCATGATGGGAATGATATTGGTGCTGTACCGATCCATTACATATGCCCATAAGGGTTCTAAACCAAACCGGATAGGGTTTGGTTTTCTGACAAAAGTGATATATCCATTAATGGAATAGAAGTAAACCATTATTTTTTACAGTGTGATTTAACAGGTGGGGATTTTTATTTTTTTGTCCAATTACACACTTTGGAAACTCATCTTTGCGATTGCCAAACAATTCGTGCCGCTACTACCCCGGGTATTCCTTGGTGTCTCTGATACTTTGGAGAACAAATGCGAAACTGTCAAGAATATTGTATTGGCCATCTATTTTATGGGCTGTTTCATTTTGGTGGAAAACTTTAAAGCCAACCTGTCGACCAAACTGACGGTGGACATTGATCGCAACATAAATAGCATGAACGATATCTTTAAATACCCTGACATGCCCATTGTTTTTGATATTGTAGACTACGAACTCAAACATTTCATTAAGGTAAAAAGTAGCTTTTTGTTTTAGCGCATTCTTATATTTTCGGTTCCCTGAACTGGGCAGAAAGTCTGACCGCGAAGATGGTGACTTTTATACTCATTATATATTACGTATAGGTTCTAGAGGTAGGGAAAATACTCGATTGTTGATGCAATGATTACTGCTTTTAAAGAGCATATATATACAGGGTATTTTGGAAAAGTACATCAATAATGAAGGAATTTTTTATTGGGCCAACTGAATGGAAACTCTCAAAGAACATGGGGTGTACAAAATTTGGTTTCGGAGATGTGCCCCCCAACAACAATGTAAAGTTCGACTTTAATCCGAGAACCCAGCTTGTTTAGAACTATAGGGCAATTTCAATAGCCTTCAATCTAAAAACGTTGTGTACCTTCGCTCAGCAGAAGGGTATAAAATGAATAAATGGATGCCTACGACGGAAATGTTGTTTCATGGTGTTTGAAGATCTCCCAGCACCCATTACATTCGAACAGTTTTTGTATTCATTGTTGGATCCCTTTCAAGTCTATAACATCACTGACTGCGCTTTTGTGCGCTAATTATTTAGTTAAACACCAATAAAACTTGGGATTGGCTTAACATTTTCATCGTAGGCATACACATTTCAAAACTTCTGCAGAGTAAAGGTGCAAAATGTTTTTAGATTGAAGGCTATTGAAATGTCTTATAGTTCTATACAAGCTGCGGTTACTCGGTTAAAAGTCGTATTCTACATTGTTGGATTTTCCTTGTTTTAGGAAAATCCAACTCCATTGTAAAGACCTATTTACTCCATTTCAAAGCCCTATTTACTCCATTTCAAAGCCCTATTTACTCCATTTCAAAGCCCTATTTACTCCATTTCAAAGCCCTATTTACTCCATTTCAAAGCCCTATTTACTCCATTTCAAAGCCCTATTTACTCCATTTCAAAGCCCTATTTACTCCATTTTAAAGCCCTATTTACTCCATGTCAAAGCCCTATTTACTCCATGTCAAAGCCCTATTTACTCCATGTCAAAGCCCTATTTACTCCATGTCAAAGCCCTATTTACTCCATTTCAAAGCCCTACTTACACCATCACAAAGTAGTGGTCGGCATTTGGATAGGATAATATCTGTTTGTTTTATCTTCACTCATAATTCGAAATTATTCATGAGAAGTCTATGATTAATGCAATGTAATCACGAATAATTATCTGATTATTATTCATGAATAACTGATTAACCAAAATTCTGTGGATTATCTTGTCCAAACGCCGACCACTATCACAAAGCCTATTTACTCCATTTCAAGCACCTGTTCACCCCATTTCAAGTTTTTTTTCTACGGAAATTTACAGACTGTCTTCCATTCGGCTGAAAAACCCCGCAATTTGGCAGATTTTGCATTCGGTATATAATGATCAAAAGTTCCCGATGGATATACAGATATTCTCGGGAACTCTAAGATTCTACACCTGCGACAATCTGATTATCTAATGAACATTGATAGGTAAAATGAGCAATAATTCCATGTATTTTTTAAATATTAAGCAAAATCTAGCGTTAAGAAGAACGAAATATTTTCAAATTGAAGAAATGTACCTTGATAATGTTGTATATTGTAGGGGTGGTTAAAGTTTAAGTAATGACAACTATGTCTATCATAAAAATATTTATTAAAACATCCGTTCTTGTTGTACTACATGCCAGAAAGTGTTGTCGTTACATTTATCATTTACTATTTATACAATTTTCAATTAGATAAAAAACTATAAAGAAAATAGGCTTAAATGTTTTTTATCTAATAGACAAGATAGCACACATTTCCTCCTCAAGAATAGTTAAGTCTTGCAGGCTTGCGGGTAATTCTTGAAGACTTCCTTGGAGTTATAGTTGGCCTGGAAGGCAAGTTCTTCTCCGGTATCGTGTTCTGATTTTGGTCAGTCGTTGCCATCGTGGCAGAGTCGTTTGTAGTGTCTTGTACACGTCGTGAAGAATCTTCAACGGGAAGTCTGGATCCTGTCCGTTTGTTGTCCTCGCTGATTGGTGTTGGATTTGCACGATGCCTTGTTTGGTTGACATGACGCTTGATCATGTTTCCCGCCGGCGTTCTGATAGATATCATGGCGTTGCAAATTGGTGCAACAATTGTGCCTTCATAACATTTGGGACCTTTTCCATAATTACGAGCCCAAACGGTGTCTCCTTGTTCGAATGTTGCGTTGATGCTAGGTCCGTTCGCTTCTTCAAATGTTGGTGGACGGAGATGGTCTAGTTTAGTGCGTAATTCCCTCTTGAGGAAAAGAGAGGCTGGCGTCTGTCCATTGTCGTTTGGTGAACGTCTATGTGCGAATAAGATCTTCGCCAGTCGCATCTTCATGGTGCCGTCTGTTACTTTAGCCAGTCCCTTTTTAATTGTCGATACTGCTTTTTCTGCATGTCCATTTGACGCAGGATGATAGGGAGAGATGGTGAGATGTTTGACGCCATTTTCCCTCGTGAAGCGAAGGAATTCCTCGCTGGAAAAGCAAGGACCATTATCCGTTACTAGGCATGCGGGTAGACCGTTCCGAGAAAAGATCTCTGTTAGGACTTCTATGGTAACGTATGAAGATGAAGACTTTGAGGCAACCGCTTCCAACCAGTTCGAATATGTGTCCTGGAGAACCAGAACCATGGTATTATTAATGGGACCCAAGAACTCGACATGAATTCTTTCCATTGGATAGGTTGTTTTAGGCCAATGCGTGGTAACTTGCGGAGGCATAGATACTCGTTGCTGACAGGTGTTGCAACAGGAAATTAGCTTGTCGATATCTTCATCAATACTTGGCCACCAAACCACACTTCTAGCCAAGCGTTTCGTCTTTGTGATGCCAAAGTGTCCATCATGCAATTCCTCGAGAATTTTGGATCGAAAGTCCTTGGGGATGAAGATTCTATTGTGCCAAATGATAACGCCCGACGCCGCAGTCAATTCTTGTCTTCGTACGAAAAAGGGCTTGATGGCTTCCATCCGATTCGTGCGAGGTCAGCCGTCTTTGATGTAATTTAGCACTTGAATCAGAGTTGTGTCGTTCTGCGTGGCTTGTGCAATATCCTTGAAGGATATCGGGTACTGTTAAGATGCTTCAACCATCATGACATATTCCTGTGGCTGAGGTGGTTTGGTCTCTGGTGTCGGTAACGGTAGACGACTCATTGCATCTGCATTTCCATTTTTGGAACCCGGACGGAACTTTATTTCGTAGTCGTATGCAGCTAGTGTCACGGCCCACCGTTGTATCCTGGCAGCAGTAGTCGTAGGTATCTGTTTGCGAGGAGACAGCAACGTAGTCAAAGGATTATGGTCCGTAAGTAGTATGAATTTCCGACCGATAATGTATTCTCGAAATTTCGTGAGGCCAAAGATGATTGCAAGAGCCTCCCTTTCTATTTGGCTACAGTTCTGTTCAGTTTTAGTCAAGGTATGATAAGTGAACGCTATTGGTCTGTCCTGGCCATCATCCGTTACATGTGAGAGAACAGCTCCTACTCCAAAGGGCGATGCATCACAAGCAAGAGTTATTGGCTTCGCTGTATCATAGTGTACTAGGACCAATGGTGACGCAAGTATTTCCTTAGCTCGATGGAAGGAATCAGCTGCTTTTGAGTTCCAGTTCCACTTCTCTCCTTTCCGGGTGAGTTGGTAGAGTGGTGCCAAGACATCTGCCATGTTCGGAACAAACTTGGCATAATAGGTGACAAGGCCAAGGAATGAGCGAAGTTGTGATACATTAAGTGGTGGTGGTGCATCTGTTATAGGTTTGATGTGCTTTTGTGACGGATGTAGACCTTCTGCGTTGAGGACATGACCCAGATATTCAACGGTAGGTGCCATGAATTGACACTTTTCCTTTCGTAGTTTGGCTCCATATTTCCAGCATTTTCGAGGCGTGATAGTACCTTTTCCAAAGTTCGAAGATGTTCTTCGTCATTTCGTCCGGTTAGCAGCAAATCATCCTGGAATATGGCTATTGATTCGATGCCTGCAAGTATTTGTTCCATCTGTCTTTGAAACGCAGCAGCAACTGAAGAGACTCCGAAAGGCAACCTTGTGTACCTGAAGAGACCCTTTTGTGTATTAATTACTACGAGATTTCGGGATTCTTGGTCTAGCTCCAGTTGGTTATAGGCATCTCTGAGATAGAGTTTTGTAAATAGTTGACCTCCGTTGAGTTTTGAGAAGAGTTATCTTTGGCAAGGGATACTGTTCGGTAGACCTGGCTTGGTTTGCGGTGAGATTAAAACTACCACAAAGTCGAATGGATTTGTTAGGCTTTAGGACGACGACGATAGGTGCGGCCCATTCTGATGTCGGAACGGCTTCTATTATTCCTTCTGTCTGAAGGCGGTCAAGTTCTTCATTTACTTTGTCTCGCTGCGAGAAGGGAACTGGTCTAAGCTTGTTGAAACGCGGTTGTACGCCTTCTTTTTGGTGCAAGTGAACTTTTACACCGTTGATTTTGCCTAGTCCAGGCGAGAATAATTTGTCATGTTTGGTAATAACATTTTGGAGACGAACTTCGGTCCTTTCTGAAGATGTCCAATTTAGAGTATGTGGTATCAGAAAGAGTACGAATGGTTCAATCCAATTACGGCCGCATAAACTTGTACCTGGATGCGAGACGATTAGTAGCGGAAGTGTCTTCGTTACATTTGAGTAGGTGACTTGAACGAAGGAAAAACCCTTGGTTTGAACCGGAAGACCAGTGTAGGAACGTAAGGTGACTGTAGTAGGTAGCAATTCGGGTAGATTGGTTGTTCTCTTCAGGGTGTTGTAGGTTTCTTCGGACATGACAGAATAAGCGGCTCCCGAATCGAGTTCCATTGTTACGTGTTTACCATTCATGTAGAAGTCGTAATTGTACGGTCTAGGTGCAGGATCAAGTGTAGTGACTTGGAATAAGGAATATTCTGTGACGTCGGTTGACAGGTTTTCTCTTGCATATTCTGATTTGTTTGATGTCTCTGGTTCCTGATCCAAAGAATGAAGGTTGCTGTTTCTGGACTTGAAGGTGGCATGGTAGTTAGTTCGTCTATCTCTTTCAGCAGAGATGCATATTCGCGCTAAATGACCTTTCTTGTGGCAATAGGAGCAGTTGCTTCGTACGTGTTCACATGTATCTGCACGGTGATCATATTTACCACAGCGGAAACATCGTTTCTTCGTTTGAGAGAAAGTCTGTTTCGAAGAATTCTTGTAAGGCTTGCTTTCAATTTGAACTGGTCTGCGAGTAGATCTGGATGCTAGAGCATTGATGTGGTCTGGTGAGGTAGATATAGTAGACTTCGCCGTGAGATTGGAGAGATTCTTCGCAGTGGACTCCATGGTTAGGGCAATGTCTACGGCGCGTTGCAGGGTGAAGCCAGGTAGTGGTTCCTGAAGATATTTACCCTGGATATCTTCGTTATCGATGCCAGCAATTAGACGATCCCTCAACATCGTGTCAAGATGAGTTGCAGAATCTTGCCATGCGACGAAGTTCCGCAATGTAGGTGGCAACAGCCTCTCCCCGCTCTCGTTTGCGATTGCTGAAGTTGATTCGTTCCGTAATTTCGGAAGGTGCAGGATCAAAGTGATTGTTTAGGATGGTGACCAGCTCAGTGTAGGTTTTATCGGCAGGTTTAGCAGGGCTCACGAGACTGCGAAGGCAGGCATAGGTCTTTGGTCCAAGAAGCGTCAGGAACGTAGCAACTTGGATAGCAGGATCCTGAATGGGATTGGCAGTTAGGTAAATGTCGAATCGTTCGGCATATAGGCTCCAAGGTTCTGTAGTGTCGTCGAAATTTTGAAAGGTTCCCGTTGAAGGCATGGTAAGGCAGAGAGAAACGCAGGTGGCAGAAGGTAATGGCAGGAACAAGAACGACGAGGGAGAGAGTAGTCAGGCGTTACGCGCCGAGTTCGAAGTAACAATCCGTCGCCATTGTTGTATATTGTAAGGGTGGCTAAAGTTTAAGTAATGACTACTAAGTCTATCATAAAAATATTTATTAAAACATCCGTTCTTGTTGTACTACATGCCAGAAAGTGTTGTCGTTACATTTATCATTTACTATTTATACAATTTTCAATTAGATAAAAAACTATAAAGAAAATAGGCTAAAATGTTTATTATCTAATAGACAAGATAGCACAGATAAAGCAATTAGCCAATTGTTATTTTTAATCCATATGCATTATGTAACACTGTAATGAAGTTTGAACACAGGAGTACCCAAAAACAATTTTCTTACGTAATATAGTGCCTATAAAAACGACATAAGCAAATATTCCATATTTAAACGCTGTCACCGATAAAAAGTTTGTTATTTTTGAAATTGTTTTTCAGTTTCTAGCATTTTAGGATATGAATGTATGCATACGCTTACTATCAAGAGGTCAAATGCTTAAAATTTGGAACCGTAAGCAAAACTAACCTATGCCTTCGCTAACCCTAACCTGATCTATAAAACAAGCAATATTTTGGAAAAGGATGATGCTTATTGTTCAAAAACCTTAATAAATATAGCGTTATTTTTCAAGGACCTAAAAAGATAGAGCATTTTTCAGAAAAGGCCCGCGTTTATTACGCAATGACCTAATATTAATCTCGGTCTGTAGCATAAAAATAACAATTCTTTTGTCATGAAATATTTTCGAATGAGCAATAATTGAAATCATGTATTGAAAATATGCTTTTAAAAATTGTGCTTATAGACGAAAGAAAGGTGGTGCTTTAAAAAGGGAAATGTGCTCATTATTAACACCGATCTGACTCCATTTGGATAATTTTAACGGCGTTAACTTATAGTCGTGTTAATTCGAGCTTGATATGATAGAAAAGCCTTCAACGTGTATATACAAAATAGGATAGGTAGAGAAGTCCCACTGAACACGACAATAATGATTCCAGTAAATGGGGTGAAAAGGGGTTTGATATGAGATGAATAGGGGTTGGAAATGGGCAAATAGTGGCTAGAAATGTGGTAAATAATGACTTGATATGTGGTAAATAGGGGTTTGCAATGGTGTAAATAGAGGCTTGAATAAATGTAAATAGAGGCTTGAATTGTTGTAAATAGAGGCTTGAATTGTTGTAAATAGAGGCTTGAATTGTTGTAAATAGAGGCTTGAAATGAAGTAAATAAGGACTTAAAATGAGGTAAATATATGGTTTTGCAATTGTGTAAACCGGGCTTGAAATGGGGTATATTTAGACTTGAAATAGTGTAAACATATTGAAATGGGGTAAAAAATGACTTGAGATGAGGTAATTAGGGGGGAATTTAACCGTCTTTTTGAGCAGCGTATCGGTTAACGACTGGCTTACAGCCTTAACGCATCTTGAAACTGTAGACTGGCTCACTTGAAGCAGTAATTCCTGAACTACAGCTCGTTGGTACGAACCAACCGGAAAAATCTTAATGCAATAAGCACCTACCGGATTTCCAACATTTTTAAATCGATGTTTATTGACCTTACATTTCAATAAAAGTAGAAAGCAAATCCCTACTTTATTATCGATTGAAATAATGCTGGGCCTTGGTCCAGTTAGACTGTCTCGCAGAGCCTCAATTAAATATATGGCTAGTGGTATAGTTAACCGAAATAACATTCGAAAAGATTTTTCCGGCAGTTCGAACGCTTGAGTATCATCTCTAAAAACTCTTTCCCTATTTAAATTTCTTCTTTCCTCAATTTAAGCAGTCCGCAACGAATGGACAAACAACACGGATGTGTTGAAATTACTTGTATAAATTGTAACTCTACACAACTTTCTATTTAGTAGAACCAAAAGTGGATGAGAGGAAAAGTATGAAAATGGCCAAAAGTCGCGAGTCATCAGAGTTTCGCCGTAGTTGACCGTTTTATTGGAGTAGCTATACTGGGCCTGTTCACTCCCTTAAAATAGGTCTTGTGTTAAATCGCGGTTACGCGGTTACCGTCGTCTGCTATTGTGTATGCTAGAACTTCCTCGATTTGTGTTTGTAGTCAGGACAAAGTAGCTGGTAATGTTATAAAATGTATTTGAAGGTATAATATGGATTTAAGTAAGGTTATCGAAGCAATAGAAGAGCACATAAAACCAGATACGCTTAAAACAAATCTCGGTAATTTAGCTATAGCGCGAGCAGCTTGCCTCGTGATGCGCGTGATCGAGTGGGCTATGGTTAAACCAAGGAGCATAAATTTCTGAACTACTTTCAGTAGCGAGTTTGCAAGTCCATCAGTCACTAGTAAACTAAATAGTTGTTGGCGAAACTTTAATGTCCACGGTTTTTAACACAGACTCTATGGCCATTGTCATACTTTCCCTCTCATCCACATTTGGTAGAACTGTGTTTTATTTTTAGTACAGAGGAATGAGAGGAAAAGCAAAAATATAGATTCTTAAGAGTGGTGTTCGTACGTTCTCTTCCTTAGAGAGAGAGCGAGTTAACAAAAAAAAAACAGGTAAACAACATGACTTTGGTAAAACCTATCGATAGATTTTGTTGTCGATTTAGTATCGCCATCTATACGTAGAAAATTATCAACACATACAATTCTAACTTCAACACTTTCCCTTGTTGACTACTTTTCTCAGACAAGTCCCATGTTTCCACACAAAATCTTTAGGCGTGTTCTTGGTAGTGGTTTTGTCATTATGTCTGCGGTCTGTTGTTCCGTGAAGATTTGTTGAATCTCAAGTTCTCCTTTGGATATCTTTTCTCGGATGAAAAAGTGCTTGATTGAGATTTGCTTTGTTCTACGATGAAATATCGGATTTTGTGCCAGTCCGACTGCTGCAGAATTGTCAACTTGAATGATTGGAACCTGTCTTAGTTTGACAATTCCTTTAAAGAGCCTGCTCAGCCAAATTGCTTCTTTAGCTGCTTCGTTTGCTGCGATTATCTCTGCTTCAGTGGTAGAGGATGCTACTGCTGCTTGTCTTTGACTTAACCAGGAGATTGCTCCTCCGGCGTACTTGGCTACAACCCCAGAAGTTGAGCGTCCTGTCTTCAGACATCCTCCATAGTCTGCGTCGCTGTAAACCTCCAGAATGCCTTTCTTTTTATCTTTCTGATGAAGTTTTCCCAGGTACAGGGTACCTGCTATGTAGCGAAAAACTCTCTTGACTCGTACATCTTCAGATGATAGATTTTCAAGTGACCTTGACATAAATCCCACGCTGTACGCCAGATCTGGTCTTGTGCCGAGCATTAGGTACATCAGGGCTCCAACTGATTGTCGATATGGGAATTTCTGAACCTTTTGGTCAGACTTCTGGTCATCTTTTCCTGTTTTCAAGGTCTCAGAACCTTTTAGCATCGGTGTTGAAACTGGTTTACAGTCTGTAAAATTGAACCGCTCTAAAATTTTTCTTGCTTGCATCTTCTGATGAATTTTTATTGAATTTTCTTCTTGTTGAATTTCAAGTCCCAAAAAATACGCTGCTACTTTCGAGACAATCTTGAATTCTGATTTCAACTTTTCAATAAAGCCTTCTAATTCTTGTACGTCTGTAGCTGCAACTAGACCGTCATCGACGTAGATCACCAGTTGGATCCTTTTTCCATTCTCCTCTTTGACGTATAAGCATGGATCGGCATCACTGACCTTGAATTCAAGCGCGTGAAGGAAGGTTCCAATGCGCTTGTTCCAACATCTTGGTGCTTGCTTGAGTCCATATAGGCTCCTCTGAAGTGCACAGACCCTTTCAGATTCGTCTTCGTAGCCTTTGGGCTGTTTCATAAACACTGTTTCTTCAAGTTCCCCATATAGGAAGGCTGTTGATACATCGAAATGTCTTAGATGAATTTTCTCACTTGTTGCGATACTGAGAATTGAGCGAATCGTCCCCAATCTTGCTACGGGACTGAAGGTTTCGCTATAATCGATGCCGTAACGTTGACTAAATCCTTTGGCTACCAGTCTTGCTTTATACTTATCAACTGTGCCATCAGGATTGTTCTTCAGTCGGTAGACCCACTTACAGGGAATCGCCTTTTCACCCAAAGGAAGGTCTGTCAAGCTCCAGGTCTGATTGTTCTTCAGTGAGTCTATTTCTTGACCCATGGCTCTTTTCCACTGACTCTTGTCCTCACTTGTGAGAGCGTCTTTGAAAGTCTCAGGATCTTCAGAGATGTGGACGAACTCCTCGAGTGAAAGAGCGTAGTCGTCAAGATGTTTTGGCTTCTGGAGCTTTGATCTGTCTCTCAAAACTCGTCCTTTTGGAAGATTAGAGAGTTCCTCTTCTTCAGTGTCCGACAGCATTGGTGGGTTCCTTTTCTTCAGTGTCTGACTTATCTTCGGTTTCAGATTCTTCTTCACTCTGATCCTGACTTTCTGGTTTGACATCTTTGATTTTTAGCTCGACTTCGTTATTGCATACCTTTGATTTTTCTTGGAATTGAACGTCTCTTGATAAAATTATTTTATGCTCTTCTTGGATATAAATTCTGTAACGTTCGTCTCCGTCGCATCCTACAAGGTATCCTCTTGTTGCTTTCTTGTCCATCGTTTTCCTCTTGCTTGCTGGAATATGAACGTAGCATGTAGATCCAATTATGCGTAGGTGCTTTATTTTTGGCTTCTTTCCCATCCATAACTCGTAGGGACTTACTCCTTCTATGGAAGACTTTCCCGTTCTGTTGAGAGTGTATGCTGCTTAGGACACTAACTCCGCCCATATAGCATGTGCAAAATCAACAACAGGATTTGAATGTTTAAATGTTTCAACAATTGTTCGGTTTTCTCGCACGCTACCACCATTCTGCTCCGGTGTGTATGGCGCTGTCAGCCTCTGTGTGATTCCATCTTCTACAACGATTACTTTGACATCTACACAATCAAATTCTCCGCCATTGTCGCTTAACAGTTCTTTTATGTTGTGACCCAATGTTTTCGAATGCGCTAGAAATTGCTTCAGTGCAACGCTGACGTCAGACTTTTCTTTCAGGATGAATGCATAGCGAAATTTCGTAAAACTGTCCTTGAACACGACCAAAAATCGATTCTTATTGAAAGACTCATGGAAAGGTCCTACTACGTCCGTTGAGATCAGTTCCCCGGGATTCATTGTCTTTACTCTGGTTCCAAAAGGTAGACAATGTGCTTTACCAAAGATGCAGGGTTCACACAGTTCTTTATTCAGTTTGACTGTGATTCCCAGTTCTTTCTGTAATAGCGCTCTTACATGCCGTTTGTCTTGGTGTCCCCACTTCTCGTGGTATGTCCCCACTTCTCGTGGTATAATTGTAAAGTGGAACTTTCTGCCTCAGTGATATTTACTCTTTCTACTTTTTCTGGAGGTTCGATGGCTGCCTTGTACAGATTGCCGCTTACTTCACGACTTCCATACAGTACTATTCTTTCATTCACTTCGAGCCAGCACTCGGTCGCCTTGGAAGTGAATTTACTGTCTCTGTTCCGGTCTTGGGCTGCCAAAACAGAGAATAAATTTCTCGCGATGTTTGGGACAAACCAGACATCATTCAGAGTCATCTTCAAGGTTTCTTCTCCTGTGAATGACATGATTTGAATGGTGCCTTTTCCAACGGCTTTGAGAGATTCTTTTCCAGCTGCTTTGATGACGCATGGGTTTTTAAACTCCTTGAATTCGATGAATAGATCCGGACAATTTGTCACATGCCTCGTGGCTCCATTGTCGATCCACCACCCTGTTGCATTTGTCTCAGCTGTGTAGACTTCGTTATTGATGCTTTCTTCACAAGTAGAGACGAGTGCTACATTGGTGTCAAGGGCATTACTCTGAGGGGTGCCCTCTTTCTTCTGTTTTGGTGGTCATCCGTCCGCAAACCATTTCGTACAGTTTATTACCCAATGACCTTTCCTTTTGCAGTAATTACACGTATCCCCTTTCTTCGATCTCTGTGCACTTTTGTTCAGTGACTTGCCATATTTTGCCACTAGCGCTACTTCGTCAAGCTTTTCACTTGTTGTATTCTTCTTAAAAGTTCTCTCAAACATATAGAGCTGACTCGTTAACTCATCAAAAGTTTTCTCCTCATCTTTCGATAATAGCATCCAACTTGACTGAAAATGTGCGAATTCACTTTCCAGAATTTGCAATGTTTTGCACATTAGAATGAGATCGGGAAGTGGACTTTGCTCTTAGCCCATTGTTTAACTCAATCCATAGATTCTTTAACTTCGCAACATGCGTACTGACATCATCTTCACTCCCCCAACTGAAAGCGAAGAAATCTACGCAAATCCGGAACAACTGATCCTTTGACGTGGCTTCAAATTGCTGTTTCAAAGCTTCCCACGCCTCTAGTGCAGACTCTTTATCCATAATCTTTTGGTAAACTGCATCTGTCACAGAGCTTGAAATCATTGATTTGGCGAAACTATTTGCTTTTCGATACACAGTGCTTTTCACCTTGTGCTCTTTAGCCTGCGCCTCACTTGCGTCATGCGGCAGAGAGTTTGGTTTTTCCAATTTCTTGTCAATGACGTCCAAAGCTCCCTCGTTGCGCGCATTTTTCATTTCCAAATTGGCCAATCTGTCTCACCGACCAAAGGTGTAATATGCTTTGTCATTGTGAACTCCATCTTGAAATGCTGGATACGAAGCCACGCTAGGCCTAACTTGCCTCATCCTTTTTAGTATAGTTTTTACTTCCCACGACTACTGTTGC
The DNA here is from genome assembly GCF_054372755.1 of Phalangium opilio. Lineage (NCBI taxonomy): Eukaryota > Metazoa > Arthropoda > Arachnida > Opiliones > Phalangiidae > Phalangium > Phalangium opilio. The sequence goes on along the minus strand of NW_028324172.1, from coordinate 3,326,215 downwards.
AGTGTTGCGTACACTGGTCCCATAACCTGTTGAATTTACTAGTATAAAGTATAACTCTACACAACTTTCTATTTAGTAGAACTGTGTTTTATTTTTAGTGCAGAGGAAAAGCAAAAATAATATAGATTCTTAAGAGTGGTGTTCGAACGTTCTCTTCCTTAGAGAGAGAGCGAGTTAACAAAAAAAAACAGGTAAACCACATGACTTTGGTAAAACCTATCGATTGACTTTGTTGTCGATTTAGTATCGCCATCTATACGTAGAAAATTATCAACACATACAATTCTAACTTCAACAGGATGAAGCCATTTTGAATTTTGGCGAGAAAAAAAGGGGGAAAACTTTTTATAAGGCTCGCGATAAAGCAATAACGCTAACAATCGGATGGCGATACGATATCCCCGACATTTGGCGTTATGATAACGCGTGCTATCGTAACGCTGACACGTGAATCGCATTTTTAAAAATTTAACGCAAAGTGATATCATAACGCAAGTTTTCTTTCTTGCGTTAAAGTCTTAACGCATGCCTGCTGAATCGCAACCCTTGAATGTATCATTTGCACACCTTTTAAAGAATACACCACTTCGACATTCTGTTGTGCGCATGCCCGATGCCCCGCGCTCGAAGCGCCTCAAGGGGAAAGACTGGAAACTGCTCATTGTTACCCCTACTAGCAAAAGCGCAACCCCACGCGGTTTTTTTCCCTGCCCATCTTAATAAGTACTAGTTCGCAGTAGCCCGCTGTGGCGCCCTAGGTAATGTCAAAGTGGTGTATTATGTTTTATAAACCCATTTCTACAACATTGGTTTAAGCTAATGGTGTTTTTAAAATATCGAACTATTTTCGTACTATTTCAGCACCTTGTCAAGGTTTACAAATAGTGCACATTGTTATAACACCATTTTGGCACTATTTAGATACCACAATTTTTTACAGTGTGGGCTATGCTTAAACTCTAGCTGTTTATTCCCCAATAATATTAGCGAGGATGAATCGGATCCCCATTTCGATTGAAATGGTTCCACCGGTTCTTTCCCACATTTTTACCTCTCCGAGTGACGTATGTCACGGAGAGGCTCTAATTTTGACGTTTCGGTGTGCGTGTCTTTGTGGGAGTGTGTCTGTCTGTCTGTTGTTACACCCCAGGGGAGCGCGTTCGCAGTTGCCGAATCGGAGCAAATGTGTTTTCAACTTCCGGACCGTATTTGCAGTTCCCGGAAAATTTGGAAAATTGTATTCCACTTACAATGGCTATTACTTCAATGTCTGTCTATCACCACCATCCTCTGGTCATTTGTCCGTTCCACACGGACACCAGTCTGTATTTACTAGCTTCTAAACACCACCATCCTCTGGTCATTTGTCCATCCCACACGGACACCAGTCTGTATTTACTAGCTTCTAAACACCACCATCATTTGGTCTTTTGTCCTTCTCACACCAAGAATGATAGGGGTGGATACGAATTCTGAGAGAAATACGCGCCGTAACCTCGGAAACGATTGGGCCTGGTGGGACGCTAAAAATGGGGGAGAAATACTCGGGACGAAAGGTAGGTGGCCTACCTCAGAACTAGACCCTATTTAGCGCCATCTTGTTGGCCTGATTTTGCATACATATGCCAAAGTTATTTTAAACTGTTTCGCTCACAAATAAAATTTGCAATTGAAACACTAAATTTTATAGAGTTAATATTTAATAATTATTGTTTCGAAATTGTTGCTAAAATAATAGTGCACGTAGATGACGCTGCAATAGGTAAACGCCGGTAGATATTTGAAGGCTTTAGACGCGTCTGCTAGAAATCTTTCTTCCGCTTTCAAAGGGGATTGAAAGAATTATAAGATCAAACATTTGATTAAATAATGTTTTTACTTTTTTATTTGGCGTAAAATGATCATTTTTATCCGCGAAAGAAGAAAAGATTTAATAATCAATGTAAGTTTTTCAAACATAGTAAAATCATGTTTGGTTTCATCACTATTCGTTAGAAGTTAAAATCCATTTTTATAATCAAATGATTAATCTTTTCAATCGTCCTTGAAATAAGAAGTAACAACTCTAGGTGAAGCCCAGCTAGTTGAAATAAATCCCTACGGACGTTTCCATATTGCAGCGTCATCTACGTACACTATTATTTTTGCAACAATTTCAACGCAATAATTATTAAATAATAACTCTATATAAAATTGAGTGTGTCAATTGCAAATTATATTTATGAGAAAAACAGTTAAAAATGACTTTGGTATATGTGTGCAAAATTAGGCCAACACGATGGGGCTAAATAGGGTCTAGTTCTGAAGTAGCCCACCCAAGGATGATAGGGGTTGGATACGAATTCTGAGAGAAATACGCGCCGTAACTTCGGACGCGATTGGGTCTGGTGGGAGGCTAAAAATGGGGGAGGAATACTCGGGACGAAATGCAGGTGGGCTACCTCAGAACTAGACCCTATTTAGCGCCATCGTGTTGGCCTTATTGTACATGCATATTGCCAAAAATATTTTAAACCTTTTTCTCATAAATAAAATTTGCAATTGAAACATTAAATTTTATATAGAGTTAATATTTTATAATTATTGTTTCGAAATTGTTGCTAAAATAATAGTGCACATAGATGACGCTGCAATAGGGAAACGCCGGTAGGAATTTCTTTGACGGCGCTAAACGCGTCTGAGTGGTTTGTTCCGCTTTTAAGGAGGATGGAAAGGATTATAAGATCAAATCTTTCATAAAATAATGTTTTTAACTTCTAACTATTGTGTAAAATGATCATTTTTATGCGCGAAAGAAGACAAGGTTTAACAATCAATGTAAGTTTTTACAAAAATAGTAAAATCATGTTTGGTTGCATCACTATGCGTTAGTAGTTAAATTCCATTTTCATCAAATGACTAATCTTGGGAAAATGGCGTGACGTCGGACTTGGCGTGAACTGGCGGGGGAAATTGGCGTGAAACCTCATGATGGCGGACTTGGCGTGGACTGGTGGGGGAAATTGGCGTGAAAGACGTGATGTTAGAGTTGGCGTGAACTGATAGGGAAAATTGGCGTGTAATCTCATGATGGCGTGTAATCTCATGACGACAATTCGAGATAAGGTTATCTATTCCCGTTGGCGTGTCTTATCTTGTTTTTCGAAGAAAATATTAAACGCATTGTCTCAATGATAAGGGATCCGCTGATAGGGATTTTATCTTGTTATTATAATTTAGGATTTGACTTCCATATATACTACGATTTTGAGGCGAGTTAAAGTAAATGCATGCGGGATTTCAAAGTGTAATAATAATTAATGCATACAATAATTCGAACTCGAATTAGTTTATAACGTTCTAACTTATGATATTGTAAATATCTGCCAAAGAAAATAATTAATTATATATCTTTGAAAATTACCTATATTTCGTCAATATCTTAAATTGGCTTGAATTATGGTGGTTGAAACCCACGTCACGTGTTCGGGAAGTTAGGCTTAAGACTAGATGTCATATTATTAACGAAGTAGGCGGGAAGTATGAAAGTAGACGGTAAAAAGAGAGTGCTGTTTTCGGATACGACAGTGTACCTGATTCCTCACGAGGACAGGCGAAACCATGAATTTCGCAACCTGCAATGTTTTAGAATGCAAATACGAGGACATATTAACTCCGATATTGGAGATGAAAATTGAACGCATCGCTAAGTATTGTCATGGGTTGGGGTTTTTAACGCCATGTTGACTTTCGACAACGTGGTGGGAGGGGAAATTATTTATCTTAGGCTTAAAGAAGCGTCATATCATCTTTCGTCAACGTGTTTGAGGGTGCCATGGTAAATACCCGGGTTCAGAGCGTCATGGTAAATTTCCGCTACGTCGTTGATTGAGAAAATACACCCATCATATCCAGGATGTTCTCCTCGCGATAAGATCCTATAAAAGACGCAGTAGTTTAAAAGATAAGTCATTTTACGGCTCTTCAAGCTTTTCACCCCGGCTTACGATATCCACGTGTCACCACTTAGAAATGGACTTAGTTAAATTGTAAGTATACTCTTAACAATATAGTTAACCCTTGCATGTCCATTTGTATCCAGACTTATAATTAGAGTATTTGGCTAATTTTTACTCCATCAGGGACGAATCAAAAGCGTTCTCCGAAACTGACAATACGCCGGACACGCCTTCCTGTCCTATCTGCTGTAGTGAGGATGGTAGAGTGAATTCACCCATTACTTTAGAAGCCGCCGTTAGACGAAACAACTTAAGACTAATTGAAAATTTTGGTGCCATCGGATGGGATAAAGATTACGGAAAATCCGAAAGGACTACAGATCCCGAAACGGGGGATTTACTAATAAACCCCTCACCGAATGAAGTCTATAATGTAGACGATGGTGAAGGTTATATATGGCAATACGTTAATGGCCCTAATATAAATTTTGGTTTGAAACACTTAGCGATGTACAGATTACTAACTTCTACAGTACAATTACCCGCAGGGTCATTAATTGACATGTTTGCTAGACAGTTTCCGTGTATCATAAATAAGAAGACCCATCAATTCAAATTGGAAGAATTTGCGGGGGATACTATCCTCGTATTTCCCGTACACCTCAAACCACACAAAATGTGCGGAATGCCAAACCCAAATATTTGCCATTTAGGGAGTTGTCATCCCCGCAATGAGGAGGAATGCAAATTTCGCACCTTTTATTACGGTGGATACGAATTTCATTGTCCATACAAGTACTTAAGAGTTCTGAACTTAGCTCTTCATATGTGTATGCTTACGGTATACAAAACTAACAAAACCGTAAGGAAAAATTATAGTGATGAAAACGACCTAGCTACGCATAATATATTCAAGGCCCTGCAGATTTGCAGGTTAGCCGAGTGTCTGTGTGATAAGACTCACAGTTTAATGTTTTACGAAGTTCATTATCACATGGGATCCAATGACGCGAATAAGTATTTCGCCGACTTTCTTTAACTATGAATATCCCCGATCGGTTAAGCGAAGGAGTATAGTGTTTCATTAGAACGTGTTTGAAAATGCTGTGATATTAATAGTTTAAACGATGTTAAAGAACTAAAGTACAATAAAGGTGTTGTTGATTGTCTTATAAAGTTTCGTAGAATGTCTAATAAAAACCACGCTATTTGACTTAAATGTGTTCGATATTGTTAATATATTACTGAAATAAAACTGATAATTAAGTTGAATGTCCAAAAAAGTGGCCGAAAGTGTTGTTAATTTACGAAAATGTGGTTGAAAACGCTGTGAAAGGAAAACATTCGAGTGAAAAGCAGATAAAAGTGTTGTTAGTCAAATCCAATCCGTTTATTTATTTCATTTTCTGTACATTTTTTTTATTAAAAAACCGGAATGCTCTCGCACTCTCTTTGGCGGAGCCATGTCGCCAACCTCGCGGCTTTCACCAGGGTGCAGTTGTTTCCATCCCTGTGGACGGTACATGCTCTGGGAGGCTCGCAATTGTCGATGGTAATCAGTTTTGGACAGGCATAGTCTTCGGCGTTGGTGACGTCCACACTCAAAACCCTGAATAACACCGAAGCTTTCTCCAACCATTTCGTAACGAAGGATGATGCCCTCAGACGAATATAATCGCCAACTTCTGTTAACGTCTCGTAGGGATAATCCCCTTCCTCGAAGTTAAGATCGCAAATGTTGTGAGACAACCAGCGGACCTGTCTCTTATCCTTGATTGATAACTCCGAGAACTTGCATGATGACTGAAAAATCGAGACGTCGTAGGCGCTCGTTTCCCCTATTAACATCGTCATCTCCTTGATGATCCATTCTCTTTTAACCCTGAAGAAATTTGCCTCCAGGACCGCCGTTGTCGCTATTTTCCTGGAATAATACCGGTAAATCATCGACGGTTTTCTACAGAGAGGGGATAACCGTGTGGCTCTTTCATAGCTCGCCTAATTACTATTATTACCCGGTGAAATTTATTTTCCGATATTTACAATCGTCGACTGGACAGGAGGTGTTTTACACATAACAAGGTAGGCGGGGGAGGGGGTGCGTATCTCCTTTTTCCAGGATAATAGAGGTTTTAAATTAAATCAACTTCAACAGAGGTCTTTCTATGTTGGGAACCTCTAATAAAGTGGTTCGCCACGTCCTTATTATTAGCTATTTCACAGAGTAGCCCGTCTATAACAACGAAGTTCCTCACACTGACGCCCGTCAACCCCGCATCCAATAATACCTCATGAAATTCTACACACTAAAAACCATATCCATAAATTACTAATAAATTAATAATTGCACAGTAAAAATAATGGTTTGAAAATGGTTTATTCAGGGTTTTTAAAATTTCCTTAAACCCTAGAAGGTTTTAACATAGACCCTATACGGTTTAAGAATAGTTTCACCAAAAATACAAACCATTAGTGGTTTCGACATTTTTCTTTCCAAACCCTTATTGGTTTATATAGAGTACTACCTTGTAACTGCACTAAAAAAGGTTTGAATTTAAACCATTTAAGGGTTATTTCAATGTTCTTAGACGAAATATAGGAAATGAAATTTCAACGTTCAGTACTTAGTGTTAAGTTTATCTCACATGCTTCATAAATAATTGAAGTTATATTCCGATTTTTCTTTACTCGTGATTTAAATATACACGTGTTACGTTATAAATTAATTATTGAGGCGTTTTGTAGATGGAGTGGAGTAGCTTAGATTTTCTTTGATGTTTGAAGTTTAATTCTAATGTTTTAATTTTCTTTAGGAATGAAAAGCTTCGTTCTGATATTTTTTTTCATTCCAAATTAAAATTTAATAAGCAAATATAAGTTTTATTATTTCGCTTCTGAAAGTTTCCGTTAGGTGGTGGCCCAAGTTGAGAAATATTTTGCGAATGTTGTTTGCCAAGGTAAGGATGATGGGGGGATGCGAAATCTGAGAGAAATAGGCTGGCTAACTTTTGAACAGTTGAGGTCCGGTGGGACGATAGAAAAGGGGAGGAATACTCAGGAAAATGGCGGGCGGTCTACGTGATTCGTGACCCATAATGATTGGTCAGTGCTTTGGGCTTGAGGAATGTAAACTTTCTTCCTAAATTGCCTTCAAGTTTTGGACGGACAAGAGTAATGCAAACAATAACCTCACTCATTCAAATAGGCAGTGAGGTTAGGTGGTAACCTTCTAACTTTCTTGGAGGGCAACATCGCGCATTATTTGCCTTTCTTTCGGGCAGAGGGAAGGGAAAGTATTGTGAATAACATAGTGACCTTCATTGTAAAGAAGCTGGGGAAGACGAAGAAGATAAGACCCCTAACTAAAATGTGCTTTGAAAGCGAGGGGGACGTCACTTCGCTCTAGGCTGCGTGTTTTATCAACATTAAACTAATAATTTAAAAAACATTTTAATCAATGCAGAATGGAAGGCAGGGATGGTTATCCCTGCCTTCCATTCAAATCGGATTTAATCATGCAAGTGTGCCTACTTAATCATTGGAGTGACTTACCTCTTTTTTTGAGAGAGAAATGGTTTTATCTATTGGTAATCTACCATTTCTAAGAAACGGAGGGTGATTTTGTTGGAAGAGGCTTGATTTTTGTATTTTGAGGAGAAACTTTCTAACCATTTGCCCCATATTTTATCCTGACAAGTTGTGTACAGTTTTCAAAATTTTCAAAGAAATTGAAAGAACTATAGTCGTAGAATCCAAGGTTGGATTCTTCTTTTTTTCAAAGCCAAATTCCACTCCTTCCAAGGTTGGATTCTAGTACATAGACTTTTTTCTAGTGTTCAAACTGACCGCTTTTAGCAGGGCTTCATAGAGAGGCAACATAGAGGCTTGTCCAAAAGCAGAGATAAAGAGCGTTCCTGCCGTCCCGCGAGAGGAATTTATAGAAAAGCCTACAGAGTAATGGCAGTTCTAAGTATGCAAACGTCATATCCTTCTATCTCTTAGCTCAGTGTCATCCCCTCTTACAAAGCGCCCCTCTCTACCGCCACTAGACTATTTTCCCTTTTCGTTCTCTCTCTTATCTATATCTATATAAATCAAAGTCCTGACTGACTGACTGACAGACTGACAGATAATCAACGCCCAGCCCAAACCGCTTGCCCTAGAAGGCTGAAAATTTGCAGGAACGTTACTCATAAGAAGTAGGCGCGTACTAAGAAAGATTTTTGCAATCCGCCGCCATCTTAAAAAATGGCGCCCAGAAATGTAAAAACTCTTCTCTATGCAACAAAGTCCGCGCGTTTCAACCGATTTCACAGATATTTAGTACACGGGTTTCCTTTAACCTATAGACAGACTAAATGCTCTTTTGGGTTCGATTTGTTGCCATCTTTTTAAAAGGCGGCCAAAAACTAAAAAACCCTTCTTTATGGGATAATGTCCGCGTGAAAAGTAATAAAAAATGTCCCGACGGGCTGACGGGCAACGCCGAGTGCCTTCGCTCCTAGGATGCTACAAAAATATTAGTCATCAGTAAAATCTACACATTCTTTGTATCATTTTGATGGTAGTTCTTATTACACGCGAGCGACGCCGCGGGTAACAGCTAGTATTTTATAAATACTATCAAGTATACTGAGTAATTCAAATTAACTCTCAAATCATTTTCTCTACCTTTCATAGTGTTCAGGCCAGTGTTGCCAGTCATTTGTGAGTGGAATTCAACCGTTATCTACAACAGACTGAAAGGCTTATAGTTCTGTTCAATTCAGATCCAAACCTGAGATGCACTCACAAATTACTGGCAACCCTGAAGTAAGGATTAAGCTAGCCAATTGGGGAGGGAATTTCTCTTGTCCCTTTTGTGAACACTATGTTATTTCAAATATCAAAGAAGAAAGCGAAATATCAATTTCAAAATTGACGTTTAACATAATAAAATAACATGTAGACAGTTCCAGCCAGCAAGCCGCAAGCGACGTTATTTACGCTACCCCCTCCCCTCCCAAAGTGAAGAATTTAAAAGTTTTCCATGGAAACTATAAGCCTTTTCTTTATGCTCTTTGAGATTTTATGGGGTTAAGGTGGGGTGTTCGATTCTTGTTAGAGGGGTTAAAGTATAAGGCAAACACCCATCTCTTTTTTCACTAATGATTCATCCTCGCAAACGCTAGACTAGATGTTAGAATGCAGTCAGTTGTGGGGAGTTAAGGCCTTTTAGCGGAAACGAAGGGCTTATAAAATTTCTGAATCAAAAGTGACCACGTTTGTTGGTATGTGTCATGTGAGTGTCAAAATAGATTCTAATCCAATTTTTAATATTCAACAAAATATTCAATCTTGTTCATAAATTTTCACACACTTTTTAAGGGTCAAAATAAGAATTTACGCCAAATTTAAACTTACATCTAAGGGAGGTTTGTAATTTATAACCTCTTTTGAATGTCTCCTCAATTTGAGTACCTCCTACAGCCTTTAAGTTTTAAATGTAAATTTAAGGGTATTTAGGGTAAAATTTTATAGTTAGGCACTAAAATTATATTTTTCAAAAAATAAAAAGTTAAGATTTTAAAAGAAATGAATCAATCCGTCAACCATAATCTAAGTTCTTTAACCATAGTTTCAAATCAGTTTATCAAAATAATATCAAGTTTTTAATTTCTTACGCCAAGTAGTTTTTCTTCCATATCCTTCTTAGGGGTTCAGGATCTTTTTTTCTTTTTACGTGATTTAAGGGTTTTAAATCAGGATCTTTTTTCTTTCTTTCTCGATTTAAGGGTTAATTATTTTCTTTTCTCGCGATTTAATAATAATTCGCGCACTCGCGCTCCTTCTCTTCTTCTAGGTGTTTTAGGGGTTTTAAAAAATATATCTCCGAGTTTTCTCTTCCGAAAATAAACATTCAATTTGACGAAAAATAAAGGTATCAAATGAATAAAAAAGTTCAATATAAAATAATACTCCGGACTTCTAAAAATTTCTTAAAGATGAGCCGACAGAATTTCGTTAAGCATTTCAGGAATCGACTGAGGGTGGGACAGGAGGGACTTCGTATATATAACTTCTAGTTTTTCGCAAGGATCTCTGGGATAATGACGTTGGTTGATTGACTTCGGTTTGGCGAATAGTGGACCATATTTATGACGTAGCCGGGCGGATTCATGTTAACAGCGAGTAGGCAAAACTTTTTGTTTTGGGACCCAATACGGATTGGTCAGTTTAAGGGTTAAAAAAAATGTTCAAGAAGTTTCTCGGGCCAGGTACCAGGATAGTGAATCAAGGTCTTGTTGCTTGGGGTCTAAATCAGCGTGATATTTCTCTGGGTTCTTGGAAAGAGTTTTTGTTGCTAGGTATTTCATTTTGCACTGTGGATACTGTGGTATAGGATAGTTCTAGAAAGTTATGTGTCAACATTGAGAGGCTAGTTCCTTTTCTTTTGTATGAAAGAATTTCTTTTCAGTTTTTTAAAGGGATAGGTTTAAGTTTAAAGGGATAGTATTATCTGTATAATGCTAATTTAAGGTATTTCGTTGTTAATTTAATGATTAATTGTAAATTTAATTCGATTTTTGGGTTAAGATGGTTATACCCTGCGTTAACTTAGAATTTGGAAGTCCTAGAATTGGAAAAAGTTTTCGTGAAGACATTTGTCCTTCACAGCTCTCAAGGGTTTTAAAAAGATATATTGACTAGTTTTTAAAATTTTCTTTTTAGAAAAATGCATTGACCAGCCCCGCATATGCGGAAGTAACAAAGCGAGCTGAAGCGAACCCACATACGTGTTATCTGAATAAACGCAACTTAACAAAAAATTCCAATATTCATGCGGGAATTGAAAATCGAGAGAAATTCACCATCTTTCCTGGGAACGTTCTGTGGAATGTAGTCAAAGCCAGATACGCCAAAACAAGAAAGTGTAAAATGAGGTTAAGCAAACCTTTAATGACAGCCTACAGGACGATCTATTTCAGCCCAAACATTTCGAAAACATTGATTGAGAGAGTCAACCAAAGGTTATATTCTCCCTCTTAAGCTCCGCGTTTAATTGTGGTACAGTTAAATTTCTCATTTGCCAGATTGCTCCAGCTGACTGAGGGTGATTGTTACGAGGACCTGAACCCATCTCTCAAAGTGGAATCGCATCCTTGTCAAAGAGTAGAAACTCCGGATGCTTTCGTCGTAATCAACTTGAAAGCTTTTAAGGCCATTTTTCGCGTCTGTACCCTGGGCTTCTCCGCCTCCTTTACACTCTCTTTCTAGAAATATACGTGAACACATTGAAAGTTCACATGTGTACATCTTAATATATCTACTGCGTCTTTGAAAGAAAAGCTAACGATGTCCTCATTTTGTAAGTTTGTTTATTTCAAAACTCTCCAGGAGAATACTTGCTTCTTTTTTAATAATACAAATTAAATTTCACCCGGTAGAAACTGCGCAAAAATATAAATATGCCGGGCTCATCTTGTTTTAAAAGTGCAATATGAAATACATAAAATAGCATTAAAAGTAACAGTTTTAACCGAAAAAGAAACCACTTTTCACTGTTCCATCTTGACTCGCACATAACAACTAAAGTTTAAACGCATTAGTGTGCATAATGTTAAACTTAATATTAAACAGTGTGAATCAATTTCTAAAGTGCACTTAAAAGTAAGGCTGTAGCCTTGAACGAGTATCGAATTACTAATATAGAATATACAAGTAATTTTAATTGATGGCGTATTGAAATGATATAAATTATTAGTGTGTAACTTAGAAATTCGGGAAATCTGTTTTCGACACGCCACAATGTTGACTCATGCCACAAATTAAAAAAAGTAACGCTCTAATGCGAAAGCTGGGCTATTAAGTCCGAAAACGCGTATAATTTACCTCCTAACAGTTCTTTTCACGTTCCCTTCAAAAGAAATTCTACCCGTGTAAAAAAAACACATAAATAAATAAAAATGAAAATGCGCCGTTACCAAATCGTTAGTACGCCTCAACTGGAGAACGAGCACAGTTACGTTCATAAAACACTTGATTTCACTTCAAATTTTACCGTTCAGATTCATCGACTGCATTGATAAATAAAAGCAGGTCGACACGAGTAATAATTATTGAAAGTTGAAAAATACTACACAGCAGTCTTTCGTAAAATGAGTTTCGAGCATTTAATTTTAAAGTTCTCGCCACTCCACAAAAAAAAACAATTTTCGTTTACGCCAACTTTAGGTATACTCGTTCGGCACACGTAAAGAGAGTTTATTTAAATTACGGTTTGGCAGTCATAGGTCGCGGGAATCGCGGCGCAGGTCGTTATTTGTGTCAATATCACGAGTTCAAATGCGTTATGCGTGATGTCAGGGGTGACGATTTCAACACCTCCTCCCCGTTAATTCAAGCAGAAAGACCCAGAACATGGCCTTTCAAATATTCCAAGCAGAATAAATCTATGCATTCCTTTAAATATTGATGTGTAACTTCTTTAGAAGCTTGGGAAAACTGTTTTCGACACGCAACAATGTTGACTTATGCCAATAAAAGTAACGCTCTAACGCCAAAAGCTAGGAAATTGAGTTTAAAACGCGAATAGTTTTCCTCCTAATGGTTCTTTTTACGTTCGTTTGCGTCGATAAATTCCTTCAAGAGAAATTCAGCCCGTGTCATTTAAAAATGCGCCGTTACCAAATCCTTAGTACGCCTCAACTTAAAACGAACGCAGTTAGCTACATCCAAACCACACTTGATTTCACTCCTCAATTCACCATTAAGATTCAACGACTACATTGATAAATTAAAAGCTGGTCAACACGAGTAACAATCATTGAACGTCGAAAAATACTACACAGCAGTCTATCGTGAAGTGAGTTTCAAGCATTTTGTTTTAAAATTCTTGCCTAACCACAAGCTAAATAAACTTTCGCTTACGCCAATCCAAAGTCTTTTTTTTATGATTTTTCAAATAATTTAGTAGATTTTGCTTAGACTCAAGCTTTTTATCTCTCCGAGTGACGATGACGTCACGGAGAGGCAATACATTGGATGTTTCTATGTCCGTGTATCTGGCTGTCTGTCTGTCCGTGCGAATGTGACAGCGTTCGCAGTTGGCAAATCGGAGCAAACGTATTCGCAATGTCACGACCTCATTCGCAATTCCTAGCAAACAATATTGGCTTCAACTCCATTATCATTATCATTGTTAGGGTTAAGATGTCCTCCGAAATCGCCTTGTATTACGAGAAACGTCTAGCTTCCCAATGGCAGGGCTTATACCAAAGGTTAACGGTACTGGGGTTTTTCTTATCATTTACCGTGAATGTATCGCCTTATATACCCTTAATTTACAAAAATTGTGAAAAAGGTGTTCTCTTGAAGTGAAACGTTAACAATAGCTATGTTTAAAATTATATTAGGAATAACGTTTCTCGAAAAGACGGTAAAATTTTAAATTAGCCACCTTCTTCGCGAGGCATTTCCCGCTTTCGTTCAAGGTTTGAGGACACCTATGACTAATAACCTATTTAGATATCGCTCTCTCATAGACCACGGAACAAGTTTGGCACAAGCCCTTTAGACGATAGCTATCACTTGCCATAACTCGTTTAAAAAGTTAGAGAATTGCCCAATTTGATTTTTTATAATCATGTCTTTAAAACTGAAAAATTTTAAATCTGATACACCAGTCTTTTACTTTTTTGCATCTTTTTTCACAAAGAAATTTTAACTCCGTGTAGTTATGTAATAACCAAACGGAGTAATGCTAATGATTTTTGCCCTTGTTATTAATTAATACAGTGTTCACACGAACGCAAAATACAGCAAAATCGAACGAAAAGTGGAAAACAAACCTAATTAATGTTCCTTTCGGAATTTTGCAATTTGCATCTATTAGATTGCGAGTATCGCACCCAAAAATTTGAATCATGTCCACACGAGTATACTAAATTAATCTGAAGAAGACATAATGAACGTACAAATTGCAAAATACTACACAGCAGTCTATCGTAACGTGAGTTTGAAACATTTTCTTTCAAAATTCATCCCACTCTCCAAACAATGTTAATCCCATGATTTTTGAAATTACTAAGAAGGTTTTGGGTAGACTTCCTTTTACAATCTACTTTGTCCCTGAATTCACATCCATTGAGTATGAATTTGATGCATCTATTTTGTTACCAGAGTTCACCGCATATTATTGTGAATAACCAAGGGGATATAGCTGGCTATATGATAAAATTCCTCCGCGTTCTAAAACGTTTTAATAATATCAAGTAATAAAATTAGAAGTCAATTTTCACGTTCTCTTTCTATCCAATATTAATCAAAATATTTTGGCAGCGTTACTATAATTCCGAGTACGGAACCAATTTGGGGGGCAAAAGTTGGTAATTCGTGGAATGGGGCTCTCGGTATGCTCCATAGAAATGTCAGTCGTTGTATAATTTGAAATACGCGACAAGCTTCTGACCGTATTAATACAATAAAAGTTTTCATAACTCAGGAAAGGGATTTTTCTTTAAACCCTTTGATCCTGTCCAACGATCGTTTCGATGCGTTCCCTAGTTCACACCCATTTTTGATTGTGAGGACGCGTATATTATTCGGAACAAGTCATTCAAACGGAAATGATATTTATTCTGTTATTGACAAATGGGTAAATTAAGATTCATAATTTCTAAATAAAATTGTACAAGAACTTGTTAAAGCTGATAATTACAGTTTTATATAGTGCCTTGAAATTTGTGGCTATGCTAAAAATCCTGATTGATCTTTGATTAATGTAGATAGTTGTGGTTCTCTGTGGTCTGGCTCTGCTGATTTACATGGTGGGGAAACTGAGCTCCAAATACGGAAAAGTGGAATCGGAACTTCCTACCATGTTTTTGTTGCAATGCCTTCTGGGAACGAGTAAAACCTTTAAAAGAAGCTCTTCTTTCGATTTAATATTTTAACCGTGTCTACCCTTAAGGCCCAAAAAGTTTGAAGTGCGAGGGAGTTACTCGATTTCTTTCTGTATTGTAGAGTCTGGCTTCATTCGTAGTATTGGTCTTCGTATCTTCGGAAATGACGTCGCAATTTTCGAACAAATCAGAATCCCTTCCTTCGACAACATAGACGATATATTTAAGTTTCCGGGTGCAGATCCTTTTTTGACGAAAGGCCATGAAGTTTATAATTTTATTCAGGTAATTTTAGATAGCATTCGTAGCCCCTAAAATTCTGTAGCATTATGGATTGTAAAAATTTATAATGATATATTCGTTAAGTTTCATCTTTGTAGAGATGAATTTCAGTATCAAACAGTATAAATTTGATGAAAAAAAACCAAAAAAAATAGAGACCATTCAATAGATGGAGACATGTAAAATGTTTCACGTTATTTCGAAAGGAGTCCTAGTAGTGGGGACTAAAAGCAAACGAAAACTAAACTTAAAACGAGTAATTGTTCCATAGTCAATTAATAAATATGGCTAGATATGGCCATAGATCGGGGATAATAGATGTTTTAAGATGGATTCGAAGAGGAATATCTAGCGTATTTCCAGTTTTTAGAATTATTAAAGGCCAAATAAAGGAGGAAGCGAAATCTGAGAGAAATAGGCCTGCTAATTGTGGCACGGCTTAACTTTGATTGGTCGCAAAAAAAGCTGGAATAATACTCGGAATACGTTTTCAGTTTGTCAAAATAGTTTTCGTGAAGACATTTGTCCTTCACAGCTCTCAAGGGTTTTAAAAAGATATATTGACTAGTTTTTAAAATTTTCGTTTTAGAAAAATGCATTGACCAGCCCCGCATATGCGGAAGTAACAAAGCGAGCTGAAGCGAACCCACATACGTGTTACCTGAATAAACGCAACTTAACAAAAAATTCCAATATTCATGCGGGAATTGAAAATCGAGAGAAATTCACCATCTTTCCTGGGAACGTTCTGTGGAATGTAGTCAAAGCCAGATACGCCAAAACAAGAAAGTGTAAAATGAGGTTAAGCAAACCTTTAATGACAGCCTACAGGACGATCTATTTCAGCCCAAACATTTCGAAAACATTGATTGAGAGAGTCAACCAAAGGTTATATTCTCCCTCTTAAGCTCCGCGTTTAATTGTGGTACAGTTAAATTTCTCATTTGCCAGATTGCTCCAGCTGACTGAGGGTGATTGTTACGAGGACCTGAACCCATCTCTCAAAGTGGAATCGCATCCTTGTCAAAGAGTAGAAACTCCGGATGCTTTCGTCGTAATCAACTTGAAAGCTTTTAAGGCCATTTTTCGCGTCTGCACCCTGGGCTTCTCCGCCTCCTTTATCACTCTCTTTCTAGAAATCTACGTCAACACATTGAAAGTTAACATCTGTACATCTTAATATATCTACTTCGTTTTGGAAAGAAAACTTAACGATGTCCGCAATTTAAAAGCTAGTTTATTTCAAAATTCACCAGTAAAGCACTAGCTACTCTTTTAACTGTAATAATTTCACCCCTTAGAAATTGAGCTAAAGTATAAATTCTCCGAGCTCATCTTCTTCTAAAAGTACATTATAAATTACCTAGATAGCATTAGAAACAATTATTGTAACCGAAAATAGGAACCACTTCACACTGCATATAATAGCTAAAGTTTGGACGCATTATTGTTAAACTAAATATTAAATAGTGTTAATCAATTTCTGAAGTACACGCAAGCGTAGTGCTATAGCCGTAAATGAATATCGAATTGCTGATATAGTAAATAGGACTGTGTTTAATTAATGGCCACGTCAAAGACAAGTTGCTATTTTTTTAGAAGTTAGGGTGCCATTTCGGCAAGGTCTATTATGTATGTATACAAATACGAATAAAATTCATTTTGAAAGACTCATTTGCCTTGGAAATATTCCGGGAAGGGATTTCAACATTTGTCATTTCAAATGCACAACTAAAATTTGAAATATTTCCAATTCTTGGATGGATTCGCGGTGAATGTTTATTGGTTTATTTTATAACATGTTGTTATTTGTTGTACTTTTGCAAAGGAAAAGTGTTTATAACGTAAAAAATAATCAAACTAGGCCTATATTAATTATTAATGTATAAATTCTTTAGAACTTTGGGAAAACTGTTTTTGACACGCTACAATGTTGACTCATGCTAGAAATTAAACGAAAGTAACGCTCTAATGCTAAAGCTCGGCTATTAAGTCCGGAAAAGCGTGAAGTTTAACTCCTAATAGTTCTTTTTAGTTCGTGTTCCAGGATGGATCGAATCCCTTCAAAAGAAATTCAACCCATGCCAAATAAAAATGCATCGCTACCAAATCGTTAGTACGCCTCAACTTGAGAACGAACACAGGTACGTTCTTAAAGCACTTGATTTCTCTCCTTAATGTACTGTTAAGATTCACCCACCGACTACATTGATAAATTTAAAGTAGTTTTACATGAGTATACTAAATTAATCTAAAGAAGACATAATGACCGTCGAAATTGCAAAATACTACACAGCAGTCTATCGTGAAGTGAGTTTCAAGCATTTAGTTTTAAAATTAATGCCATTCTCAAAACAATGTTAATCCCATGATCTTTGAAATTACTTACAAGGTTTTGGGTAAACACCTTTTTGTAATCCACTTTGTCCCTGAAGGCACATTGATTGAACATGAATTTGATACATGGTTTTTTGTTACCAGAGTTCACCGCATGTTATTATGAATAACCAAGGAGGGATAACTGGCTATGTGATTCAATTACTTCATGTTCTAAAATGTTTCGATAATATCAAGAAATGAAATTTGGAGTCAGTTTTCCGGTTCTTTTTTCAGTCCAACAACCACATTTCTCAATATAATTTTACTGCGTTACTACTATCCCCAGTATAAATCAAGTTAACGGTGCGAAAGTTGGTAATTCGTGGAAAGGGGCTCTTGGAATGCTCCAAAGAAATGTCAGTGGTTGTGTACTCCACCAGCTTCTTCTGCCTGTAATAAAACAATCAAAGCTTTGTTAACCCAGGAAGGAGATTTTACTTCAAACCCGTTCATTCTGTCCTACGATCGTTTCAATGCCTTCTCTTCTTCGTACCCGTTTTTGAATGAGAGGGTGAAAATATTATTCGGAACAAATCAATCAAACGGAAATGATATTTATTCTGTTGTTGACAAATGGGTAAATTAACATTAGTAATTTGTAAATGTAATTGTAAATCTGATAACGGCATAATATGTCGTAGATTATTGGTCATACCGAAAAGCATCGAAAGTTATAATTGTTAATAAAGTTTAAAACTGTAACCAATGACAATTAAATGTTTATAAACTGAAATGGGTTATTTTTCTGATCTTGAAATATATTTTAGAGTTGTCCATAACCCAGAATCGCCCAGAATACTATACACTTAAAAACTAGTCATGCACAAAATTTTCAAGCACAAAATGAGATAGCCTTCTTAGCCATTTATATTTTGTCAAACCAAGCACGAACCTATTGATTACTAATTATACTAGTAATTCACGGAGGGTTATGAACTAAGCGATGAAATGGGTATGCCTTTAATAAAAGGACAGGTTCACGGACTTCACTATCTGTAATAGTCGACTACTATCTCCGCTTGTTGAGGATACCTTTCAATAGCGGAACTACGTCATACTAGGGTCAAAATTGAAGGTAACGAGAGGCTCGTAAAGAGAGAGAGCTTTAGTCATTCGACCGTTTGCCATAATTTTATGCTACATTTACAGTCAAACCCACTAACCCAGCCCGTTTATGCCAGGGACATTATAGATCAGATTAAGCAAATATAATGCTGCATTTTCACATTTGAGTGTAGCTTAGTTGGTGGTGCGATTAATACTGGCAACTCATCTAGTTTTATCATTACTTCATTCATGCTCGAGCATCATTCTAATGCCATAAAAATTCTGATCACATTTTATTGAAAATTTTGATGAGTAGTGATGAAACTATTTTTATTACATGGCTCTCAACTGTCCAATAATGTTTAGCAAAAATGGACACGGTTAGTGCTGACCTTTTCATTATAGTTTACCAGCTAAGCTGCCCAGTGTTGCCTGGCGCTATGAAGGGAATAGAAACCGTGAAATTCTTTGTCTATGTAGAGGCTAAACGCTAAACAGTCTTTATACTCACTCGTATGAAGTATTTTTGGAAACAATGTTTTTGGAACTTTATAGGTTATTTACAAAGCCTAAATGTTAAGGTTCTAGAATACAATGTTTTTCGCAGACCCAACGTTCAATAACTACGCAAAACCACTTTTAAAATCTTAGTATAGTGCTACGCACGTAAATCATACAGTTTGGTCAAATTTGGTAACGAGTTGTGACTGTGCCATGAAAAAAATTGGCTAGCAAAACAAACCACTCATAAAAATAAATAAGACTAGCATTTGCCCCATGACTTTCCTTCCGTAGACTTAGTACGCAAATCGAAACGATAAGATTTTATATAATGGCACATCTTATGGCATATATGGTAATAAAGTATTGAATATATGGTTTAAATTTAATTATGTAAACAACGTTTTTCGGTAATATTGACTTAGGGAGATGATAGTTGAAAAGCATACTAGCCTATGTTATTCCCTAAGGTTCGAGCTACCTTCGTACCAAATTCAATTGAAATATGTAAAGTGTTTTAGCGGTGATAACGTTACAGAAACACAGACGTAGTTACTTTCAGATTTAAAATATTAGTATATGGATTAAAAATATGGCATTAAAAACTTTAATTATAATTTTACTTATCAGGGCTGAGTAAAGTTGAATTTAATAAACTTACATTTTTAAAACTACAAGACTCTATCATGAAGGGATATCTAGTTTATTAGGGAGAAGATATAAATTTGCCACATTTCTAGCTTTATCTCCAGTCCAAACGTAGGTCCAGAATTAATCTTCGCCTCTAAACTACAACCAGCATCTCGTTGGTTCTTGAAAGCCCACGTCAACGCGACACGAATGACGAAAATTAAGTATTTTCCGACTGAGGAGAGGCGTAATAGCCCGGCCTCTTTTTACGTCCCCCCTTGTATTTTGAAAGGGGGAATGAGACTATGGCGCGCGAATACTCAGGCATCTTATACCATCTCCCTAGTAAACTAGATATCGCTTCTTGACTCTATACTACCCATGTTGTTTCTCTTTGAGAACTTGGCCACTTTTTGTTTATCTGAATGTTTCAACGTTAGTTACAGGTGACAGTTAAGGCCCGATGGTTCTAGAGGCGTGATTTGGTACCACACGTAGTAGTTTTAAGTCATTACTTGTCTACAATTAATTATTCTCACTGTCTCTAGGAGAAACTTAATGTGACCTTGTTCAACACAGAAAATGTAAATCTTATTTTTAGCAAACGTTTCGGTTGTATATGGAAAAGCCAAATAAAGAGTTCAAAATAAATTATCTGAAATCCAAATTAAAAAAATTACATGGAAATTTTGAAGTGTCGTATATTTATAATAACACTAATTGATTGAAAATAATCTAAAAAATTTACCTCTCCTTTTGTAGTGGACGAATTTGAAACCATAAATTCATTTCAAAGGTAAGTTCCCATTTCTTCCACAGCAAGTCAACATCACTAAGCTAACAAAAAACAACTTAAGCATTTAACGTGCCAGTAGAACTCGTCTCGTCAATAATGGTACTAGTTTGTAACAGAAATATCATGGCTTTTAACGAACATTAACAAATTTTTGTACCATTTCCGCATGGCAATTATTTACACGCAATTATTTACACGTGAACAATTAAATTGTACGCATCGAGTTCTTTCACCTTTCGCTATGATATAAATTAAATGTCGAATAATATTCCACTCACGATTACGTCCATCATAAACTTCCCTTTCTATTCATTCAATAAATTACTACGCTAAACGCAGAGGGACGATACTAGTATGATCATTTAATAAGGTCACTAGTCGCCTATTATTCGAGGTGTAACTCACTTCGGATTGAAATCTGATTTACAAATTGATTGGTTTAGTGGCTTCTGCTAAAACAAATTACTTACCCCGACGGGATTTGTTTAATAACCACAGACCAGCGTGGGAAATAAGGCGGTGGCACAGGGAAAATGACCAGTTTTAAAATTGCCTGGTTTAGTTTAAAAATTAAACCGGAGGGGGATCAGTGGTCCACGGGACCACTAAGAAAATTCAAGGGTAACCAGAGTTAAGAAATTACCTCAACTATTTTAATTATCCACTTCTTTAGTTTAGTAGGCCCTGGTCAATGGTCAAGGTCCAGTTTAATTATTCCAAGCCTGGGGGGTCGCTGGCCTAATGTCCAGTTTCAAAAAATCCTTATTTCCTACCCTGTCACAGACTAAGATAGGTAAGGGTAAGGGTTTGGGCTGGGCGTTGATTATCAGTCAGTCAGCCAGGACTTCAGTTTGGACTCGAATCAAAATCAGGTGTACAAATAGTTTCGAGGTGACGTTCCCCTCTACGATTTTGGCTTTCCATTTACTTTTTTCGCTGGGTTTCTGACCAAACAACTGTTGCTATGGTAATATATATTAGATTGGATTTTCCAAAAAAGATCCTATAGAATGATTTAGAAAGGCATGAAGTTTCACTTACAAACGCGGGCCATTCTCTATTCTATACAGGGTGTTTCTGTAAAGTCTGGCACAAATTAATAGGCATGTTCCTTGGGTCAAAAAGAGTCCGAAAGGTCCTATGACGATTTGGGGTAAAGAACAATTTTATAAAATTTCGGGATGTTTTAATTTTTCTGTGCTATATAAAATAAATGAAAACTAAATCCTGAATTTTAAGTTTCTATCTCCTCTAGAAGTACCTTAGAATTTTGATGATCGGTGAGTGAGTGAGTGAGTGACAAAATAAGGTAGATTTCACCTGCGATATTTCGAAAAGTATATATGGTAGGAACTTGAAACTTGGACACTATAGCTACGATTGACAGACCTCGCGGCAAGCAAAATTTCAGGCTTTTACCTGTACCCATCACGAAGTTACAGTGGGCTTATAAGTGCCACGAGTTGCTTCGAGAAAAGGATGTCAGTGCTCGACTTGGCTGGGAGCACTGCTCCCAGATAGGCCGATTCGACGAATAGGCCTTAATCGATGAAATGCAATATTATGCATTACAGTCGTTACCACGTTTTGGCTCTGATATAATTACTTAGCGAATAAAGATGTTAAACAAACGCATAAATCTTGCCTATAGCCATCCACTGGGCTTCTACATTCGACTCTTCCGCGTATGCTTCCAGTTTGTTTCTGGCAAGGCAACATGCTTCTTTAAGAGGACCCACTGCTGTGTCGATGACGATCTTAAGTTTATTCTGTAACCATTGATATACAGGCATAACAATGGAACGGTTGGATATTTAGAAACCGAGACGCGTCGAGTCGCTAATTCGAAATCCTTAAATATAGAATCGGATTATTCGCTCACACCGTAATAATGAATATACGTACAGGGTATTTTTGAAAGCTATGGACGAAATATAAAGCGCCCCATCGGGTTGTTACGAGTCCTTGGAAGTGGTATACTCAAAACAATGCAAATGATCTACATTGTGAAACAAGTTTTGTGACTCTGACCAAATAGTTTTCAAATTTATTCGTAAGTTCATAATCGAGAGATAGGAAAAAGTGTATTTTTAACAAGAAGGAAAACCTCAATCACCTGAATAGAAGGGTACAGCCACTAAGATCTTATGACAAGCTTGAACTAGTACAGTTCAAGTACTTCTGGCAAAAGGCGGGCATAAACTTTATTTCCAATGGATAGGCTTACATGTTGAACATAATCTTTAATAAACGAAACAAAATTTATCATAATTTAAGACCTTAACAGTTGTACACGTCTAAACAGATTTATGCGCTTTTGCTGGTTAAACAAATCCTTTTTCTCTTGTATTTCGGTTATAAGTTTATGCATAAAATTGAAATAAGTTCGGTCAAAGGCACAACCCTACTTGCAAACTTTTGTGGGCTCATAACAACTCGCGTATAACGTTTAGCTACAAGTTTGCTGGGCCATTTTTTACTCACTTTGACCCAAAAAACCGCGCCCCTTTCAGAAACACCCGGTAAATGTAAATATGGATAAACGACTTACTTTCAGGATATTCAAGAACTCTTTAATTCCCATTCTGCGTCGGTTAAATTATATTTTTGCAAATCCTTTTCACTCCTCATAAGTGATTGTATTGACTATAATTAAAAGACTTGCCCGTCCCCAAGGTTCATGATAGAACACAAACGTACAATAGCATTCACTTACCTGCTTCAATATCAGCGCTCTGCTAAGCATGTCATAAGTTGAGTTCCAGCGATGTTTGACGTCTAAGACCAGATTTAGGTCATCTATCCCAAACGTTTTGTTTAGCTGGTACAGTTTTTCCTCCTTCAGAACAGATTAACGAATTTGTACAACAACCGATCTAATCTGAAAGAACCGTAATGTGACACATAATTATAGTGTAAAATACTCCATAGATGTCAGTAAATAGGTTGCGTAAATGTCATTGAATGATTGGCCAATGTAAATATTTTCGAAGTCGTCAGTGTTTCGTTCAACTATCATGCGAAGTTCGTCCACCCACAGTTTTTATGAAACACACACTTGGGAACACTTACAACTATGCAAGTGTCACCTGCTGCCTACCCCTTAACAGTCATCCTCAATAATTAATGTTGTACCTTGGCCACAGCTTTTCCTATAGACACGTCTTTTGGTGAATTAACGAAATCGTCTTCGTCGCTACCATATTCCTCCTCTGTTTGGTATTTAGGATTTGATTTAAGCTGGTCTAGAATTACTTTAACCCCCAAATTTAAGACATGCGCAAAGCAACGAATCCGACATTATAACCAAGAACAGCACATCTTTCTTCGAGTTCTCTTGAAAAGGTATCGTTGTTGGACGCATTATCCATA
Source organism: Phalangium opilio (assembly GCF_054372755.1). NCBI lineage: Eukaryota > Metazoa > Arthropoda > Arachnida > Opiliones > Phalangiidae > Phalangium > Phalangium opilio. The sequence goes on along the minus strand of NW_028324172.1, from coordinate 3,302,387 downwards.
GTTAGGGCAAATACCTGAAATACGCAGTGTTTGTGCCTGCTCCAATGAATATTATTAAGATAGTTTGACTAGGCTTACATTCTTAATGTTACGGTCTTTAATTAGATCCAGGAAAACGTCGCATATGTAAACCCCCGTGTGTCGTCCGGAGACATGAATAAATCCAAGCGTGATAGACCTCATAACCCAATGTGTTTCAATCCAGTGAGCCGTAACTCCCATAAAAGCTACGCGGTTAGATGACGTCCATAGGTCCATCGTAAATGCCACTTGTCCATCCATGGTCTTCAGAAATCGTGAAATGTGAATAGATAACACATTTACCGGAAATACTAGACAGACGTAATTACCTCGCATAGTTTCTTAATAATCGGTAGCTGTTCTTCATACGCTTGTATTATATAGGTTCTAACTGTTTTGGCACTCAACATTACGCTATTAGACACTACAGAACTATTAGGGTCAATGGAGCCTTCGAAGTTTCGGAAACTTAAAGCCTCTACTTCGTCAAATGGTATATATTTTAACACAATCCAAAGAATAAGCTTGTTTCTGGCATTATCTATAGCAGATGAATATACCTATAATCAGAAGGGGATAATAGAAGGATGACACTCAGTATTTTCTTAATGTTTCAGTTTTATAACATGATTCTTCCCAGGCTAATCTTTTTGTCTGCTTTCCTGTTCATCAAACTTCGGTGGGGTGTATCCTATAACATTTTGCTACTAAATACTTAGCAATAAACCCAGAAACCTCGTCTAGACGTGGGACAAAAATTCAAAAGCGCGCCTTTTCATATATTTAAGCGCAAATAGAGTAAATACGAGTAAACTATTTATGGCGTATCGTTTTTCGTAACCTTGCTCCAAATGTTCTGATGTTGAGAACCGAGAAAAATCATGTTACAATTACATTGATTTGGGATACACTTCTCTCGAAGCGAAGTATTAATTATATACTTCTGCTACAATACATTAAGAACCAACCGCAATTTCATTAACGAGGCTTTTTTGTACAATACTGACAACGTGAATGTAAACGTAGCGTAAAATCTTTCAAGTTTGGTGCCAAAAAAAAACAAAAAAACAATCACGCGTGCTTTTCTATTAAAATAGCCACATTAGGCGTAACTACTACAAGTTTTTCGATCTGCAAACTTAACGAAATTACAGTGCGAAAAGGTTAGGGCGGGTTTGGGGCACTACATGTTTTCGAACACTTTTGTCGGTCAAGAGAGGGATTACGAGTAATGAATTCAAAATCGACATACCTTTGACCTTTCGTAATCTTCCACGTGTTCGGGATGTTTTCTTTCCACATGATACCTCAAATTTCCCGTGGCTATACTGCCATTTCGAAACACTAAATACGTAAATGTATGTTTGACGCCGTACGCAGTACATTTGGTCAAGGACGCCTATATTACACTTGTATTTAACTGTATTCTGATAAAAATGAATGACTTGTCAACCAAAGCCACTAAATCAAGAACGGTTCGACAGGGACAACTATTCACGCTTATTTTGGCTGTATTTTGTATCTTAGAAAAAATATCAACCAAAGAAACTAAACCAAGTACGTTTGGACATTGACATATATTAACATTTGTATTTTGCTGAATTCTGGGGAACTTTGAAAACACCAAAGCCAAAAACTGAAAACGCTTGGACAGGGACACCTAATCCCACATGTATTTAATTTGTACTTTATAGCTGTCCCACACGGAAACTTACTTGGAACAATATTTACATTTCGCGACACGTTTAGTTTTCGTACCGACTGTTTCACTTAATACATCAAAGTGATGCCAAACACCACTGCGGGTACGCGGAAGATACGATGAGTTTATATGATCCAGAGATACCGGAATCTCCGACATGATTGCAATGAAGAATGAAACGAAAATGGATCTCAACTAAGTTATGAAATCATTAACGGGTAACCAAAACGTAGGATAAAAAACATGAAAACTTTAACCTGTCAATGAGGTCAGATATTACGTCGAAATATAACGTTTTGTTGATATTGTCACGTGTGGAAATCACGAGACGGGTTGGTTTTAATAGAAACGATCTTTATTTATAAACATGTGTACACTGTACAGAAATAGTTAATACGCGATACGCGTGGGGGCAGCGGTAGATCCTGGACGAGGGGACGGCAGGTTTGATGCGCCGAGGGGTTTTCTCATCGACGGCAGAACTCTCACGAAGCGCGGCTTTTCAGCCTTAAGTTCCCCGTGAGAGAGCCTAGTTTCTCGGGGCGAGCTTTTCAGCTTTCCTTCCCGAATCCCTAAACCTTAGCAAGCTGGACTTTTCAGTCTTTAGTTCCCGCTAAGGCTGCTTTCGAAGAGAGAGAGCGAATGCCTCGCCCGGCCGGCGTTTTACACCTTTTGCGCCCCTGTTCGTAGCGCTCGCTGCGAGACTGTCCGTAACTACGAATGAGTTGGCACGCGATTCAAATGATGCTCCCGTGACAGCTCCACGCAAGAAAAACAGCCGTCCCGGCGGTAAAAATTAAACGAAGAACAAAACTGAAACCAAAAATATACACAAAACCAAAAAAATAAAAATAAAACAAAATAACACAAATTATAACGGGAGGATTTCGTCGGCGATGATCTTCTTGAGCATACGGCGGCGAATGACCACGGGGTCAATACCGAACGGGAACGAGGGGGCATCCACGAAACAACGAGCGGTGAAATCACATACCAAGTGTCCACTCGCGGCAGCGGGGACTGGTGCATCGAAGGGATGGGCAGTGATGGCAAGCGAGTCAGGGTCAAAGTCAATAATTCCTCGGAGGGCAGCTTCCGTGGCGAGGTATTGGCGTATCAAGTCGAGGAAAGTGTGGGAAGGGGCGACGTGATGGAGTATCAAGTTGGAGGTATCAATGATGATTATGTTCCAGCGCACTGAGTTCCGATACGGGAAGGCGAGGAATCGATGGGCGAAGAGATCAGGCACGAATTCGGTAAATCTTGTAGCCTGGGTGACCGAAATAGTCACCAAGTCATGGGCGAATTGGGCTGGGTAGACAAACACGGTGTGATCAGGCAAAGCACGGATACGATGCTGTAGACAAAAATCCAAGCTCGGAGCTGATTAAGCCCAGAGGATCGGACGGCGATTCCTGAAGGCACTGCATATCCCGTGTAGAGAGGGATATATTGTACTTTGTAATGGCGAGCGTTAAGCCTAGCGAGGCGGGTGCCAGAGTCGGAGGCGAGGATTGACCGCGTGCTGCACGACGAGCGTCCCGGCGATTCCGTTTTTCCACGAGGCGGAGAACGGCGGGATGCAGCGGGTCCGAATGTTTTAAATTTTGCAGTTTGTTCTGAAACTTCGTACGACGGCGTTGATGGGAAGGTTTCATAATGACCAACGTGTATATTTAACCGTACTAGCTGAGTAAGGGAACTATGGTGGTATCACGGAGTAATGGGTTTACAGGGTTGTTGTTGCTTCAAAAATATTCCGAACGTAATGAAATGACCGTTAGGAACTATAAGATAGCCGGTCTGGAGGTGCTTTATGGCGGGTCGAGCGGCGAAGCGTGGGGGGAGTGCACCGCTTGTGTTCCCCTTAGTGGTCCCTCGTTCGCGATTTATAACTGCAGGTGCATCATCCGAGTAGAATTCGAGAGTTTTTGGGTATGTTTGAAACGAAACCCGCAAGGTGGCGGTAGGTGGGTCCGCTGGCGGGAAATCCTTACGCGGGAAATATGGTTTCAAACGCTCGACTGAAACTATTAGCGATTTCCACTGACTGCTCCAAAGAGTGCTCTCAGGGTTAGGATGACGTAACTGCCCTCAGCGAGTTTTGGAGAAAATAGTTTCGTCAGTGGAACACGATCGAGAGGTCCGAGCGCGCTCTGAATAATCAAAATTGGCGCCGGAGACGAAATTGTAATAAAGTGTGTATATCTTGGCGCAAATGAGCTGAAACCAACTAATAGACTTAACATTTCAATTAATTTACAAAAAATCTATTTTGAGTAATGATCGACAACGTCTCTGATATAATTATTGGTTTAAGGACGAGGCGTAATATCTTTAAAGTAATGATAAAACCTCGTATTCTTCATCTTCAGAACTTTCAGAAGATGATTCCTGAAATATATAAGCATAAGCGAGAGCCTGTCTTGTATGAGATACCGCGTGGTCCGCCATTTTAATTTCATTACGTCATGCTCGAGCACCGTCGCTCCGTCGAATTTTTCAGAGCACGAAAGAGCAGTTCTCGGGCAGTTTTTGTGGTCAGTGGAAAACGCGATTCTGGGCGCGTGTTGCACTCGTGTTCCCAGTGGCGGACGAAAACGCGCCGAGAGTGCACTTAGAGTGCTCTAGTGCAGTCAGTGGAAATCGCTATATGTCAGATTTTGATCCTTCTGAGTTAGAAATCTCATAATTATTGGCGGCTGTTTGGCGAACCACGCGATAGGGTCCTGCATAGTTAGTTTTAGAAAAACCAAATCACCCTCGGTATTTGACATTTCGCGGCGAGTTTTATCAAAACGTTCTTTATCCTTCAGTTGGGCCACAGAGTGACGAGAGGCAGCTAAATCACGGACTCTTTGGGCGTAAAGGATATTCTCGAATCTGAATTGACTTGTTATTGTTTTGGCCGGTAATTGAAGCGTGGCGTCAAGGCGGAGGTCGGCCTCGTAGCCATGGAGTAGGAAGAATGGGGTTTATTTCGTAACGTCATGAATGGATGTATTGTATGCGAAGACGAGAAACGGCAATAATCGATTCCAATCGCGATGGTTTCCCGCGACGTATTGGGCCATCATATCGGCCCAAGTCTTGTTGAAGCGTTCCGTTTGCCCGTTTGTGCGGCGGTTGTAAGCTGTGGTACGGCGGTGCTCTATCGTGAAGAGTTTGTTAATCTCGCTTACCAATTTATTGACGTTTTCGGTTCCCCTGTCAGTAATTATCTCTCGGGGCGCTCCATAATGCAGGATTACATCCTTGGTTAGAAAGATTGCGGTTTCTTCAGCCGTACCTCTCGGAATTGCTTTTTCCACCACTGTGCGGGTGCAATAGTCGGTGCAGACCAGGATGTGGATATTGCCATCATATGATTGAGGGAAGGGACCCAGTTTATCGAGTCCGGTCCGAGCAAATGGCTTGGTGGTAGGCGTAATCGGTTGGAGGAAACCGGCAGGCTTGAAAGGATAAGTCTTCTGCTTTTGACAGGCGACGCATTGGGTTACGTGTGCCAACATCTTTGGCCAAAAGAAGCGTTGACGAACGCGTTCCCAGGTACGCTTCAGTCCTAGGTGACCGGAAGTGACGTCGTCGTGAAGAGCAAACAAGATGGCCGTTCAGATTTCTTTAGGCGCGACTAGAACTAATTTCAGATCGTCGGCTGTTCTTATCCGACGGTGGAGGAGGCCATTCACAAGTTCGAAGCATTTGGCCGTCTTGACTAGTTGTTTGGGAGCCGTGACTGGACGGGATTCGAAGAATTCTATCAAGGGAGCTGTGTAGTTAACTTTTCGCTGCAGGCCCCGAATATCGTATTGGGAAAGGAACAAGTTTTTCGTAAGAGTGATGGCTGATACGAGTAAAGAATCTTGGGTTTCTGGCGCTGCCTCGAATGGAGAGCGGGATAACGCGTCAGCGTCCAGGTGTTTTCGCCCATCCTTGTATTTGATGATAGGGGCGAATTCTTGTAAAGTTAGAGACCAGCGAGCGAGGCGACCATTTGGGTTTTTCACGGAAGTTAACCAACAGAGACCATGGTGGTCCGTAACGATTGTAAGGGATCGGCCGTAGACGTATGGTCGAAATTTGTTGACACCAAAAATTATGGCGAGACATTCTCGTTCGGTAGGACTGTAGTTTCGTTCCGCTGAGTTCAAAAGGCGACTGGCGTAGGCAATAACGTGCTCCTGTCCGTTCATACGCTGCTTCAGAATAGCTCCTATTCCGTAGGCCGATGCGTCTGTGTGGATTTCGAAAGGCAAATCCCACTGGGGATGTGCAACTATGATTGTAGAGACGAGACAGTCTCTTAGCTGCTTAAATGGTTTTTCTTCCGCAGAAGCGCCAGGAACCGTCACGTTTCTTGATAAGTATGACAGGGGCGGCCCATGGGCTGCAGGATTCCCTAATCGTTACGTTGGCAAGTAATTTTACGACCTCTGTTTGCAGAACTTCTCGTTCTTTTAGAGATTTGCGATAGGGATGGGAGCGAACCGGGGCCGAGTTACCCGTGTGTATCTGGTGTTGGATCAGAGAAGTGCGACCCAGGTAACTTTAAAATTTGGAGAAAACGGCCGAGTGTTTACGTAGGAGCGTCAACAGGGCTTCCTTCTGAGACGGAGTTAATGTTGGGTCGATGTCCAAAGTAGATGGTATATCCGAGGAGCCTTCAGTGGTGGTCTGATTATCAAGAGTCTGAAGCGCGAGAATGTCATGGGCCTGAGCGAGTGTGGCATGGCGATTCAGAATTATGGGGCGTTGATGTGGGTTAGCCACTCTAATTACGGCACGTCCCTGTTGGAAGTTAGCCAATGTCTAGCAGATTAAAAGGCCAAAACGATGGAACGTGGATGGCAATGGTTCTACCATCAGACAGTCGTTTGCTTCGGGAATGGCAACCTCCAGAGCTACTTCCGATGATGCGGGGATCGTGACGTCATGGGTGTTACGAACGAGGTTGGCATGGTCGAATATCGTATTCGGAAGCGGGATGCTCTCGTTCCGTATGGTGACTGATCGAGAACGGAAACTGAGTTCCACGTGGTTTTCGTCACAAAATTCTAGGCCAAGTAGTACGTCGTAGTGGAAGTTTTCTTAGTTTGAGCAATCCGGCAGGTCGTATTGGGAGAGTCAGGGCGCGCACGATTCCGGGATTGATAATGTTTTTAATACTGCCGGAATCGATTATGACTTGTAATGGGTGCCCTTCAAGAAAGGCCGGTATCGAGACTAATTTGTTGCTGGGGTTGAGTAAAAATGGGAAGGTTTGGTGATCCGATGAGGTGGTAGCCTCCCCTAGTACCACTGAAATCCGTTTTCCTGGTGGCAAGAGTTAGGATGAGGGGAAGGGGTTCTTTCCCGGTTCCAATTGGGTGATGTTCGGTTTTGTGCATAAGGCGACGGCGAGCGGGGTCGAGTGGCTTCGTAGGCTGGCCGGTTGGGTGAATGAGATCGGTTATCCCGATTTTCGCGAGGACGGGCCGGTTGGCGGCAGTATGACGCAAAATGGTCTAGGCCACCACAGTTGAAGCAGGATACTGCGGGACTAGGACCGCGACGTGGGTAACTTGGACTGGGGTCTCTTTGACGGAACTCCTGGCGAAGTTTGTCTATGTCATGCCTTAGTTCTTGTACCTCCCGCCGAAGTGTTTCAATATCCGACCCCACAGTGGGTTGAATGAGAGCGGGGGTGATATTCTGGGCTTCAAGAGTGGCAGTACGCGAAGCCAGTGTGTTGAGAAGCTCAAGTATTTTCCCTTCGTGAGCACTGGCAGGCACAATGATTGGTACGTAGTTTGTCGAGAAAATCGGACGTTGAGGTGGGGCTCATCAAGGTTAATTTATCCTTGAGTTCTGGTAACAATCCATTGAGGAGGAAGTTGCCTTTTTCCTATTATTGCATGTTGGGATTAGCGAGAGAGCAGAGTCCGATTGTTTTGCGGTAATATGTGACAGGATCGCTCCCTGGGCTTTGTCTGTGCGCCAAGAGGTCGCGCGAGATGATCGCCCAAATTCGGTGAGTAACGCGATTTTCCATTGTATCCACGTGGTTCGAGTATTAGCGGCTTGACTTCGGATCTGTGTCGAATACCAGGGGAGCGCGGTGCCGACGAAAACAGTAGGTAAAAGCGCGATCCGTTCTGCGTCCGTTAATTGGGTGGTACGTTGTTCAAAAATCGTGGTAAAATCATTTACGTTCTGATTGTTAGGGTAAAATTGCGGTAGGTCTCTGGATACGCTCATGGCAGCTAGGGCAGCGGAGACCGCGGCATCAATATCGGCTGGAGAAGCCATGGAGGTCTTTGGTCGTTTTATAGAGCGGTTACGAGATGGATTAGTGAGCTCCACAAATTCGGGCGCGATATGCAGAACCCGCCTGGAGAATCGAGGTGGCTCGGGTAATTTCGGGGGAACAACGGGTCTCTCTGAAGAAAGTGCGGTTGTCTCCGACGAGGGCGCTGTTGGCGATAACGCAATCGGGTCGTTGAATTCAAAATAAAGTTTTGTATCGGTAGAAGACGGCGATTTAGATGGCGAGCAGAGTGCGCTCATCGGCGTAGGTTGCGATGGGGATGCGGGCGATCGTACCCGGCGCCTCCACAACTTTGTCACCTGTGGAAATCACGAGACAGGTTGGTTTTAATAGAAACGATCTTTATTTATAAACATGTGTGCACTGTACAGAAATAGTTAATACGCGATACGCGTGGGGGCAGCGGTAGACCCTGGACGAGGGGACGGCAGGTTTGATGCGCCGAGGGGTTTTCTCTTCGACGGCAGAACTCTCACGAAGCGCGGCTTTTCAGCCTTAAGTTCCCTGTGAGAGAGCCTAGTTTCTCGGGGCGAGCTTTTCGGCTTTCCTTCCCGAGTCCTTAAACCTTAGCAAGCTGGACTTTTCAGTCTTTAGTTCCCGCTAAGGCTGCTTTCGAAGAGAGAGAGCGAATGCCTCGCCCAGCCGGCGTTTAATACCTTTTGCGCCCCTGTTCGTAGCGCTCGCTGCGACTGTCCGTAACTACGAATGAGTTGGCGCGCGATTCAAATGATGCTCCCGCGAAAATATATAACACCTAATAGTTGAAAAAAATTATTACGAGCATACAAAGATGTGTAATAAGAAGCAATGTTTTTTATGGATAATAAGTATATGACGAAATTATTTTGTTTCATCTATAAAAAACGCTATATACGAATGAACACCGATTTTTTTGTTGATATGCCTTGTTAATATTTTGTTGGTTGTTATCAAGTCTAACGTTGCGATCACTAAACTGATAAATTATTTTGATTATTACTGTTTATAACAGTAAATTAAATAAATATGCCCTACACAATTTTGTTGAAGGGCTGAAAACAGATACCTTTCAGCGAAGGTGGCTTGACGAAATTGATGAAATTTTAAAAAATGTAACCTAAGCTGAAATCCAGAGACACCAATGTTGACGCAGATGCAATAACTGCTCGATTAGCTTTGAAAGATTACTTAGCAACTAATTTTCCATTGAGAGAGAGTTCTCAATTTGCTTGTTAAATTTGTACAAAATGTTAAAAATTAAATCCATTGCACAATTTAAATTAAAGTTGGAAAAATTATTGGCTTGGTTGTAAATCCGGGTTTTGATAATAAGACCATCTGTTGGTCGCTGTCAAAGTGTTTGCATTTCTGTGGGAAACTCGGTGGACTTAAAAGGATGATTCTCGGTGTTGGAAAATTTAAGCGTGGGCTTGGTGAACCACTTCTTTGGTAATTAAATACTGGATCAGTACTGTATTGGCTATTAAATACTGGATCAGTACTGTATTGGCTATTAAATACTGGATCAGTACTGTATTGGCTATTAAATACTGGATCAGTACTGTTGGCTATTAAATACTGGAGCAGCGCGGTTTTGTTAATTAAACGCTGGAGAAGCACTGCTTTAGTAATTAAGCGCTGGAGTAGCACTACTTTGGTATTTAAGCGCTGGTGGTAAAAATTCCATAAAGATATCGAGATCTTCGTCGTCATTTAAAAAAACATATTGAGAGTCCTTAATGTTAGACCCTTTTGAAATAGGAACATTGTTGTCTGGAATATGGATAGTGGGTGGCGTCATCACAGACTCACTTTCACAAATAATGTTTGGGGGTAAAAGCTCTTTAAAAATATTTATATTGGGATCGCCGTTTAAAAAGCTATATTTTGAACATTCATCTACAGAAATCAATGTTTGAGATGAACAGGGTATATCAGGAATGTGTAGAGTAGGGATTTCCATTGACACACTTTGACTAAAGTGGTTTTTTAACATTTTTCCTAATCGTTACTTTCTTGGGTGAACGCTTCACTTTCTTTGGAGAGCTCTTCACTTTCATTGGAGAGGATTTCACTTTCTTTGGAGAGCATGTGTTCTGAGATTCATCGCTCTTGTCTTTCAGGCCTTTTTCGCTTTGATAGCTTCTTTTCAGTTGTATTGATAAAGTTCTAACAAATCTTTGACCAAACATTTCCCCCTTGTGTTTAAAAATACATTTAGGACTTTTGACAACCACCTTTTATTGTCTGGCTTTGCGTAAAGTAGTTGCCACCTACGATTAACTTCAGTATTGACTAGGATTTGTTTTAGTGCAATGGTCTTGAGATTCTGCTTTCGTATTCTTGCAGCACCATTTACACAAATTTTATCTGATATTTGTTTCAGCACTTTGATTAAGTCAAAAAACGGGTCTGTAACAAAAACCAATCCTCCTCGTGACAGTTTTACGGTCCAAGTTTCCGTGGAATCAGTAAGAACGTGATCCATTTCTTTTTTTTTCTTTCTTTCGTCAGTTCTGCTGGGCATTTATTCTTGACTAACGAAATGGCTGAAAACCCCGCAACATACCTAGTGACTGCGTGGTTTGGCTGTATATCTTGCTCAATCGTAATTTGACCCAAGGGAGTGCGATGACTAGACGTTGATTCTAATGGTTGTAGCTGCATTGCTTCCTTCTTAGCCTTTGTGTTTTGCTTGGCTACAGCTGTATCCACTCCCACTTCAAGTTTGGCCATTAACATTTTGGCAAAGATTTGTAACACTCTTGCCACTAAGGTCCGTTGGCTCAGTTCTAACACATTTTCAAATTCAGGGCACAATAGTGCCAAAACTTGTTGCACTTCATTTGAATGCCTCTCAGCTATACAGATTCTGTGTGTTTCTGTCAAGAAACTTTCTTTCGTAGTATTTTGATGTTGGGCAAATTTAAATTTCTCAAATACTAACTCCAAGAGTTGATTTACCCATGTAGTTGGCCCATTTTGAATGACAACCAAAAAAGGTTTTATTTTCCCGCTGTTAAAGCAAAAGACAAATTCCTCCACCGAAATTATCTTCAAAGAAGCTTTGAAACATTGGTTTACAGCTCCTAAAAACGCATTAAACAAGGTAGATTTAAAATTTAACTTACCTTTCAATGCTAAAGACATTATAAACGTCTACAGTTGCGGACGTCTCTAGTGGTGTCAGCAAAGAACTGTTCTGCGCCAAATTTTCAAATTTCGTCTCCCCTAGAGACCCTCCCGCAACATTCTAGTCCCACCCTAGAGGGAGGGTCCACTAAAAATCATACCGGAAATAGACCTGGCCAGTTTTGTTGATCATGTGATTTTTGAGCTACATAATATTCTTCAGTTTCCACTCCCTATTTTAAATTCTCTCTGCTTCTAAGGAGCTATTAATAAACGAGTATATTATGAACAAAAATGGTCTCAATTAAATGACGAAATGAACTTAGCTTGAAAAATTGGTACTTAAATTAAAGTAGAATATTCAGTTAAGCTTCGATATTTATAGTCTTGCATAATAATTACATCCAAAATCCAATAGGCTCTAAGACTTTGCTTACTAAACCACAATAATATTTTTGAAGGGTAAAAAAGACTAAAGCAATCACATCACATTATTTCTCGCAATGAATCCACGATCATTCTATCGGCTCTAGACCTTTGCCACTAGCCGCTATTCAGTCGGTAATGAAAATAAAGGTTCCCCGTAAACAATACAAGATTCCCGTGATAGCGGTCGCGTTTTAGAGCGGAGATCTCTCCTTCCTTGATTCTCAGTAACCTCTCAAGCTGAAAATACGAGGGTCCCACCGTACATAATTTCGAGTCGCCGTGATAGCGAGGCGCATAGACGAACGTCTTTCGAGGGATAAGGCACTAGCGTATTTCCCCGGAATTACCTCTTTGGAGGTTTTAATGCCGTATATTCCGGCAATAGGCCTACAATCCGTTCTAATATTAAAAGAAGAATTGTAAAAAGTAATCCCGAGTGTATTTCCGCGTTATACCGCGTATTACCCTTCCTATCGTACACCATAAACTTCATTACAGAGTGGCTTACCCTTCGCCAAATTTTCTGTATAGAATAATATTTTTGCAAACGCCATCTATGATGTCGTGTGCAAAAACAAAAAATAGAGCATCTATACTGGCTTCATTTGAGTCCAATATTGTTCGACATTTGTCTAAAGGGCCGTCCACACTGAGTTTCGCTTTGGCACGCACCAATTTGCGTTGCTTCTGACAAGCGCGCCGCAATTCAGTGCAATCCGAACAATTTGCTTCACTGTTCCGACTTAATGCCTAAAATTCCTTGTTAAACAATGCTTTAGACTACACAAAACCATGACAAAACGATACCGTGGTGGATGCTTTTGCTTTGCTCTAATTTCAATTTACGACAAATTTTCTTTGAGTTCTTTCTCTTATCTGGTGGTATGACTAAGAAATTGTGATTGGGAACTAATAATTTTAGTAAATTAAAACTACTCCATGTCTTCTTTTGTGTTACACACGAATAGTGGAGGGTATAATCAAGGTAATGTTGCAAAAAATTGGATAACTGCTCCTCGAAATAGACTGTATAGATTTGCAAGACGGGGTCAGGAAGGGCGTAATCAGTGAACGGTAATTCTGTGTGATGTTTAAATTACCACGACAGGGCTAAAATTATTAGGCATAATAGGAAAACTTTATATTATATCAACTTTATTTAACAGAAAATACAAAATACGAACAATTCCGTTCCATTTGTTCCTTCAACTTCGGTTTCAACTTTTTGTTCTTGGCTTTGTACTTCTCTACATTAGCTATTATGTTAAGCACTGTCTCATCCCGATCTCGGGAACTTTCACTTAAATTCTGCTCCTCGCTCCAAAGTTAATAACAATTTTGCTTATCGCTTTGAATTTCATTGGCATTTAACTCCACGCTAAGAATTTTTTTCCTCGCTTAGCAGCTTATCGGCATTTCCCTTGTAATTCCTTTCGTTATTGGACAACTGTTTAAGTAGACGTTCATATTGCTATAAAAGCAAGAAGAATATGTTATGAGAAACCTGAACTTCTACTGTGGCAAGCGATAAATTTTAGCTTAATACTTTTTTTATTGCACTGTAGTTTTCAGTTTCTTCCCCTAACGAGCTGTACTTTTTATACTCTGAAACCATTATTTCTTCCATTTCTTCATTTGTGCCTATTTTCCTACCAAAAAAAAAACAATCAAATAAATGTTTCTTAGAAAATAGGTCCAAAAAAACCCAGTCTTAGCACAAGTGGTCTTACCCAATAAAAATAAGTAAAAAATTAAAAAAACCTCTTTTTTCTATTATTGTTCTGAGAATTTATGGCGTAAAGTCCTTAACTTAACATTTAAAATAAAATCTTGCTCGCCTAAAGGATGCTTATTCTATCTATAGAACAGTGAAAGTAGCAGGCTTATAAAAATACCAAACGCTATGCAATTTACAATTCAAAATCAATTTTAAAAAATTATCAAAATTTATTCACCCAAAAACGTTGCAGCTGTTATGGTTGTAATTTTTATGGAGGGGGCAGGTTGGTTGGTGCGGATTGTTTGCGATTTTTACCACTCCGAGTGACGATGACATCACGGAGAGGTATTGTTCTGGACGTTTCTGTCTGTGTGTGACTATCACCGCGTTCGCAGTTGGAAAATCGGATCAAACATGTTCGCAATATTGGCTTCTACTCTATTTAATTGTGGGTAACTGTTACAAATGGTGCAGTGCCCGTTCTTTTGAACCTTGGTTGCTTTTTGCGTTCCGTCGCTTTTCTTTTCCGACGGGGTGGTCGGGCTCGATTCGCTTGTCTAATTATAGGTTAGTTCTAGTTTAGACAAGATCGCCGCCATGCTCTGGATTCTTTCTCGGCCATGAGAGTTGTTTCGTGAATACACGTCAATAATTCGCTAAGCTAGTGAAAATATTTCATTTTTTGAATGGAGTTTTAACTAGGCCAGAATTTGAAGCTTAACCAATCATTTGGTGTTAGCTTGTGCTTGCCCACATTCACTCGGTCTGATTAGAGCGTGCTAATTGCAGTAATTATTTCCTCCTTCATTACGATAGCTCTTTTGAGCACGTCGTGGGTGCTGTTGGTTGATTTTTTACGGGCTGTAAGGGTTTTTTCCCTTCATCTTCAAATGCATTTTTTAATTTGATTTGAAAGTTCAACCTTGTAAGAAAAATCGAGAGAATCTGAACTAACTCTGGAAATCATTTCTCTCACTGCGCGCTGTGTTAATACGCCTTTGGTGACGATTAAGTTCAACAGATGAAGAAAACAATTGGCATCGTCAATTTTTCCTATTCGCTTAGCGACAACCATGTTAATCCCTGAGTCACGAAGCACCAAGTGTAAAGACTCTTTTTTAAGCTCCCAGTCTTTTTGTATGTCTCGAGTCGAGATTCGATCGAGTACTCACCTTCATTCGAGTACTTGCACAGGCCTACCTGACCCATAGTTTTATATTTCGTGCCATTCTTTTATGATTAAATAATTTTTCTTCTACAAATTCCATATATAGATTTGCTAAAACGGTAGATAATGGGTTGTCCATGGCTAAGCCTTTAGTTTGAACGTAGAATTTTTCCTCAAAGCTAAAGTATGTGTTTTCGATGCATATTCGACTAAGTTCAATAATTAAACTAACGGATAAATAAGTTATATTTTTTAATTTGGGATCTAATGTTAATTTGGACATTAATACCTCGAGAACACCATCGATCGCTACTTGGGTGTATATATTTCTTACGTCTAAACTAAGAATCGAATCAGAGTCAGAAACCTTCATACTTTTAACTTTTTCTTCAAAATCATAAGAATTTTTGAGGATACGTTTAGTATTTTTAATGAGGGGGAGATTAAAGGTACAAGATTTTTAGCAAGATAATATGTGGGTCCATCAATGCTGGACACAATTAAACGGAATGGGCAACCCATTTTTTGGACTTTAGGTAAACAGTAAACATGTGGTGGATTTAAATTACTTGATATGAACCTAAAATAGGTCCTCTTATCTAGTTCCTTATTTTTAATGCACTCAGTGATTTTAGCACGTACGAGTTTGTCGATTTTTAGGGAACAATCATTTTTAATCCCAATATAATCACCACTGTTTTCAACTATATTCAGGAATTTTTCGTCTAGAATTACTACTATACCTACCTTATCCGCGTTAATAATTTTAATATTAGGGTTCTTTTTTATATTTTTTAAAGCCTTAGTTAAAAAGCAATTAATCAGTAGTAGTTATCCAAACCATCTACTTGATTTTATTTTTAAAAACCATGTGCCGGCCATCGGACCGCCAACACCTTCTTAGCCTGCCGCCGGACCACCAGTACCCATTTTGCCTGGCACCGCATCGCCAACATCTTCTTCGCCTGCCACCGGATCGCCAGCACCCATTTCGCCTGCCACCGGATCGCCAGCACCCATTTCGCCTGCCACCGGATAGCCAGCACCCACTTCGCCTGCCACAGGACCGCCAACACTTTCTTTGCCTGCTACCGGACCGCCAGTACCCATTTTGTCTGCCACCAGATCGTTAGCACCCATTTCGCCTGCCACCGGATCTCCAGCCCATATTTTGCCTGGCACCGCATCGCCGACATCTTCTTCGCCCGCCACCGGATCGCCAGCACCCATTTCGCCTGCCACCGGATCGCCAGCACCCATTTCGCCTGCCAACGCTTCGCCAGCATCTCCGCCTGCCACAGGATCTCCAGCACCCACTACGCATGCCATCGAACCGCCAACACCTTCTTTACCTGCCAGCGGACCGCCAGTACCCATTTTGTCTGCCACCGCATCGCCAGCACCCATTTCGCCTGCCACAGCATCGCCAGCACCCATTTCGCCTGCCACAGCATCGCCAACACCCATTTTGCCTGGAATCGCATCGCCAGCACCCATTTCGCATGCCACCGGATCGCCAACATCTTCTTCGTCTGCCACCACATCGCCAACACCCATTTTGCCTGCCACCGCATCGCCAGCACCCATTTCGCCTGCCATCGCATCGCCAACATCTTCTTCGCCTCGCCTGCCATCGCATCGCCAACATCTTCTTCGTCTGCCACCGCATCGCCAACATCTTCTTCGTCCTGCCACCGCATCGCCAACACCGATTTTGCCTGCCACCGCATCGCCAACACCGATTTTGCCTGCCACCGCATCGCCAACACCCATTTCGCCTGCCACCGCATCACCAACACCCATTTCGCCTACAACCGCATCACCAACAGCCATTTTGCCTGCCACCGCATCGTTAGCACCCATTTCGCCTGACCCTGGAATTCCAACACCTATTTTGCTTGCCAACGGATCGCCAACACCTATTTTGCTTGCCACCGGATCGGCAACACCCATTTCGCTTGCCACCGCATCGCCAACGCCCATTTCGCCTGCCACCGCATCGCCAACGCCCATTTCGCCTGCCACCACATCACAAGCACCCATTTTGCCTGCCACCACATCGCCAACACCTTCTTCACCTGCCACCGGATCGACAGCCCCCATTTTGCCTGCCACCGCATCGCCAACACCTATTTTGCTTGCCACCGGATCGCCAACACCCATTTCGCCTGTCACCGCATCACCAACACCCATTTTGCCTGCCACCGCATCGTTAGCACCCATTTTGCCTGCCACCGCATCGTTAGCACCCATTTCGCCTGCCCCCGGAATTCCAGTGCCCATTTCGACTGCCACCGGATCGCCAACACCTATTTTGCTTGCCACCGCATCACCAACACCTTCTTCACCTGCCACCGGATCGACAGCCCCCATTTTGCCTGCCACCTGATCGCCAGCACCCATTTTGCCTGCCACCGCATCGCCAAAACCTTCACCAGCCACCGGATCGACAGCCCCCATTTTGCCTGCCACCGGATCGCCAGCACCCATTTCGCCTGCCCCCGGAATTCCAGTACCCATTTCGACTGCCACCGGATCGCCAACACCTAATTTGCTTGCCACCGGATCGCCAACACCCATTTCGCTTGCCAACGCATCGACAGCCCCCATTTTGCCTGCCACCGGATCGACAGCCCCCATTTTGCCTGCCACCGGATCGCCAGCACCCATTTCGCCTGCCACCGCATCGCCAACATCTTCTCCGCCTGCCATCTCATCGCCAACATCTTCTTCGTCGGCCACCGCATCGCCAACACCCATTTTGCCTGCCACCGCATCGCCAACACCCATTTTGCCTGCCACCGCATCGCCAACACCCATTTCGCCTGCAACCGCATCACCAACACCCATTTTGCCTGCCACCGCATCGTTAGCACCCATTTCGCCTGCCCCCGGAATTCCAGTACCCATTTCGCCTGCCCCCGGAATTCCAGTACCCATTTCGACTGCCACCGGATCGCCAACACCTAATTTGCTTGCCACCGGATCGCCAACACCCATTTCGCTTGCCAACGCATCGACAGCCCCCATTTTGCCTGCCACCGGATCGCGAGCACCCATTTTGCCTGCCACCGCATCGCCAACACCTATTTTGCTTGCCACCGGATCGCCACCACACATTTTGCGTGCCACCGGAACGCCAGCACCCATTTTGCGTGCCACCGGAACGCCAGCACCCATTTTGCCTGCCACCGGATCGCCACCACCCATTTCGCCTGCCAATGCATCGCCACCACCCATTTTGCCTGCCACCGCATCGCCACCACACATTTTGCGTGCCACCGGAACGCCAGCACCCATTTGCCTGCCACCGGATCGCGAGCACCCATTTTGCCTGCCACCGCATCGCCAACACCTATTTTGCTTGCCACCGGATCGCCAGCACCCATTTTGCGTGCCACCGGATCGCCAGCACCCATTTTGCCTGCAACCGGATCGCCAGCACCCATTTCGCCTGCCACCGCTTCGCCAACATCTCCGACTGCCACAGGATCTCCAGCACCCACTACGCCTGCCATCGAACCGCCAACACCTTCTTTACCTGCCACCGTACCGCCAGTACCCATTTTGTCTGCCACCGCATCGCCAGCACCCATTTCGCCTGCCACCGGATCGCCAACATCTTCTTCGACTGCCAACGCATCGCCAGCACCCATTTTGCCTGCCACCGCATCGTTAGCACCCATTTCGCCTGCCCCCGGAATTCCAGTACCCATTTCGACTGCCATCGGATCGCCAACACCTAATTTGCTTGCCACCGGATCGCCAACACCCATTTCGCTTGCCACCGCATCGCCAACGCCCATTTCGCCTGCCACCGCATCGCCAACGCCCATTTCGCCTGCCACCGCATCACCAGCACCCATTTTGCCTGCCACCGCATCGCCAACACCTTCTTCACCTGCCACCGGATCGACAGCCCCCATTTTGCCTGCCACCGGATCGCGAGCACCCATTTTGCCTGCCACCGCATTGCCAACACCTATTTTGCTTGCCACCGGATCGCCAGCACCCATTTTGCGTGCCACCGGATCGCCAGCACCCATTTTCCGTAACACCGGAACGCCAGCACCCATTTTGCCTGTCACCGGATCGCCAACACCCATTTCGCCTGCCACCGCATCGCCAACACCCATTTAGCCTGCCACCGGATCGCCAGCACCCATTTAGCCTGCCACCGCATCGCCAACACCCATTTCGCCTGCCACCGCATCGCCAACACCCATTTTGCCTGCCACTGCATCGCCAACACCCATTTTGCCTGCCACCGCATCGCCACCACACATTTTGCGTGCCACCGGAACGCCAGCACCCATTTGCCTGCCACCAGATCGCCAACACCCATTTCGCCTGCCACCGCGAAATTTCAATTCCTCTCTCTAAACATTCGGTCTCTATTCTCAATCCTTTATCTACCATGCATGCGTCAACATTAGGTGTTAATTTGTCCAACACTTTACTGTGTAAAGTGATAAATTTGTCAGATGCTCTTCGTCCGTAAGCTCTACTCAAAAATATAATCGAACCAGCAGGAGAAACGCCGACCAAAACTTTAACAATGTGATTACCTTTATAATAAGACAAGATTCTACTTTTAAGGCATTTAGGTTTCTCTATTGGAATTTTGGTACAATCCAATACCACCACATTTTTTTCAAAGCCTTTAAAACATTGGGGCATGCTATTAATGATTTCTTCCTTTGAGGGCCATTTGATTGTGTATTTAAAAACATCCACGATAATAAACACTGTTTGTTTGAAGTATCTGCGGCAACTGGTATCAGACATATTAAACATAGTAGAAAGAACCACGTACGATGAGTTTAGTTTAATTTTCATTAAAACGAGAAGAAAAAGTCTTTCTATTGGTATCTGTGCTTTAAAATTTATTCAATCGTCATGGATTCCATAATGGCATAAAATAATATGAAATTCGATATACCGGTCATGCGGCTTAAATCCTTCTCAGTTTTAACTGAATTCATAATACTAAAGGTTTCAGAAAAGTAAGAGTTTAGTTGCAATGAAACATCTCTTCTCTCTTGATGTAAGAGCCGAGGGACCTCAGTTTCAGGAGCATTCAAACCAAATTCAATAGTTGCTTGTTTGTCAGTGAATCCTGGGGCATCTTCTATTTCTCTTTCTAAACTCGACTGGCTATAAGTTGAAGGTTCTGCATCACTTTTAAAGTTTCTATGTCAATTATCAGCTGTTTTCTTCCTGTCATTAACTTTTCCGCTGGTATCTTCCGAAATAATTTTGTCCTCGGTCAATATAGGCAAACATTGTGAAGGGGAAGTTCCAAGTTTTATTTTTTTTCCCTGTCGGTATATCTGAAATACAAGTACATTAAATACTGGTCTTAAATTCTTAATACTTAAAAAAAGAACATACTAGGAAAAAAGTAATCAGTCTTCTGGAAATGTAAACTGCATACAACCATGTGATTTGAAATATCTTTTCCAATCTTTAGGATTCTTTACGCAACTTGATTTCCTTTGGAAAAGTATGCAAACTTAACCGAGGGATATTTGGTTTTAATCTAGAATTACATTGTGGGAGACTGTAATACTTTTTGCTAGGCGCCATGTTGTTATGATCCTCCTACGATAACTTAAGCCTCGCCAGGGACTCCAGGGAGGAAAACTTACCCCGTTAGAACAGTTACCAAAATTACCGCTAGGTGGCGCGTCACTTTTTCGCGATAGCCAATAGGATCTCATTGGCGATAGCCAATAGCTTAAGGTCATTTTAGGCCTAATTTTCAAACCTATAAGTCGTGAATTGTTCAACTGAAAGTAAGTTCTTAAATATAATAATTAAATATGTCATAATTTGCTATTTTTTTAAGCTTTGGTCTAAAATTAGAATTTGCAACACTTAATTTTGTTGCCAAGTTTAAAAATATATGGAAAATAATGATATTTTTATGTTGTTTAAAATAAATAATTTATCGTCTATTGATTTAGGCTTAGAAAATGGAAAACGTGGTTAACCACTTTAATAAAGGATGTATGGTTGGTTTTTATGGTGGAAGAGGGGGACGTGGAGGAGGAAGGGGAGGAGGTGGGCGTAGAGGCGGAAAAGGGAAAAGGATATGTTATATCTGCAAAAACCGGGGCATATTGCCAAAAATTGCCGAAATAAGGAAGGTAGGACCAGAAAATAATTTTATAAATTTACCTGGGTCTTTTAATGGAAAAAAACATCCTTATAAGTTATAATTTAAAACTATTTATAGAAGGCGTTGCCATAAATTTTCAAATTCAAATTGCCTGAATGTATTTTACTATTTTTCGACATCTTGGTATATTATTTCCTTGCGTTTCTAGAAACTACACTTATCTTTTACTATTTCGCGTCTTTCCCTACAATTACAATTGTTATTTTTATTGGTTTAAGTATAAGCATTTGTCATATTAATAAACAATAGGCTTTTATATAAAAGGGGAGGAGCCTAGTGGAAATGTAACTGAATCGTCACAAGTGACGTTTCCGTCAAGCTAGAAGGGAGGGAAATAAGGAATATTTTTGTTAAAGTGGACATATGACCTGCCCTGGTCTGATCATTTCCCACGCTCGGCAGCCTGATTTCCGGTTTCATGGCAGGTCTGATGGTGATTATTCGTTAGTTTGTTAAAATTTCTTTGGTCATTTATAATTAGTTTGATTTTAACGCATAATGAAATATAGTTGAAGTTAACGCGAGGCACGTGTTTTTTAAGATTTTTGGACTATTATCGTGCGGTCTGTTCAACTCTTAAGTAAATACAACCTAAGCCTTTGCTTTGTTGCTGTGCTGTGATTGTGTGAACCTGCTGAGCGAGGTGTTCGTGATTTGTGGAGTTGGAGGGAAACTTCGTTTGGTTTATATTTTAAGATGGCTTTAAACTTGAATAATGGGTGGCGGCCGATATTGTTGTGTCCCTGGTTGTAGCTCGAGTACTCATAAATATCCCGAGATTACATTTAGTCCATTTCCTAAGCTCGAAAGTTTGCGAGAGGAATGGATCAGCGTAATAATGGCAAACACAAGAAACATTTCTAAAACATTAAAGCCTAATAGCTCACCTTGGTGTACACCTAAATCAACAAAACCATTAGGGGCCAAACATCATACAGTTTGTGGGTTTCACTTTAATAAGAACGGCCAAAAAAACGCAATGAAAAAGTACCTACAATGTTTGGTAATCACTGGGATACGGTCTTAGATATGTTACATTCCGTTGAAGAAATAGAGATTGGTTCTGAAGTAGAGATTGGGACATTTCCCATGGATGAGAATGGTATTTAATATTTACACAGTTAATTTCCATATTTAATCAAACTGTCAATAATCATTCGGATTGTGTAATAGTTTCAGAAAAAGAACTACGGTTTCCTGTTGGGGTCACTATTGACAAGGAGCCTATGGATATGGAGCCAAACTTGATTGATAATGAAAATGATATATAAAAAGTAAAGCATCCCTAGGGAGATAGCAAACCTGATCTTGCTACGTCAAAGGCTATCTCTTATCTCAGTGTAGTTGTCCCCCCTATCGAGGTAATATAAAACTTTCTCCTACAAATGCTCCACGTAGAGGGGTTGCATGACGGTGCTTGTTTTTTCCCTCCCTTTATGTTGCTGTCTCCCTAATTCCTTATTTTTCTATTTCTAATGAAGTTATTGTTTTTCAGAACATGATTATGGTCTGCCTCAAAATTTTGAAACTTTAGCCTCTATTATAAAGGCTTATCAAATAAAACTCTCTTATCTTGAGCCTATTGCCAATGAAACGAGTAAAATCAAAAACTTAAATGTCCTATTACTTAAGGAGAACATTAAGTTAAAAGAAGAAATTTCCAAGCTTGAAGACCAACTTAAAATTATAAACGATCTCAAAGCTCAAAACGAGTCACTAAAAACAGATCTTTCTTCATTGAAAAAAGCTAACTTGTGCTATCGGGCTAAAGCTAAAAATATGGAAAAATTAGCTAAGGATGCGCAACGATTTTCATTAAAACGCGCATCTGCGTCTGATTCCATGATGCAGTTTTATACTGGATTTCAAAATATAGGCGATTTTAATGACTTGTTTGAGTTCATTGAACCAGATCTTAATGGTCTGAATCTCTACAATGGAGCAAAGGCGTTCAAACGTAAACACGAAAGGAACCAGCAAAACGTTAGGGGGCGTCCAATGAAATTATCGTTTCAAGAGCAGTTATTTTTGGTGTTGTGTAGATTGAAAGTGGGTTTGCTTGAAGAAGATTTAGCGTATCGTTTTGAAATTTCGTCTTCAACGGTTTCAAATTTATGCATTGTATGGATTGACTTATTAGAGAAAAGATTATCTAAACTAAGAATCTGGCCTTCTCGAAAGCTAGTGGATGATCATATGCCTGAAGAATTTAAGAAGAAATTTGGAAAAACTAGGGTTATTATTGATGCCACAGAGTTTTTCATTCAAAAGCCTGACGATTTCAAGACTCAGAGCGATACTTGGTCCTCTTATAAGACCCATAACACAGCGAAGGGCTTAATCGGTTGTACTCCAAATGGATTTATAAGTTTTATTTCCGATTTGGTACCAGGACGCATGTCTGACAGGGAACTAACCATAGACAGTGGCTTAATAGACTTGATTGAAGCTGGTGATTCGGTAATGGCCGATAGAGGCTTTTTGATCGAGGACTGTTTAAAGAAAAAAGGGGCGATGTTAAACATGCCCCCTTTTTTAGGAGACAGAGCCCAACTTTCTGTAGAGTCAGAATCTTACACCAGGGACATAGCTAGTGTTAGAATTCATATTGAACGAGTAATAAGAAGCGTAAAAAAATTCCACTTATTGAACACAATATTTCCAAATAGCATGCACAATCAGCTGAATAAAGTGTGGAAAATTTGCTGTCATTTGATAAACTTTTGTAATGAGCCTTTGTTGGATGTAAAAAAGAAAGCACCTCCATTTTAAATTGAAATATGATGTTGACATTTCATTAAAATAAATGAAGTATTTACTTTTTTTAACGCACTCTTAATGCTTTTTATTTTTGTAATTTTAAATTTTGCTTTTCCCCCAAATCAAAGGGTGAGAGTTAGTGAGTAACTTGGTTTGGACATTTTATAGGAACCATGGAGCCATTTAAGCATGTATTCAATATACATCTTCTAACTGTATGCCAAAATATCACATATTTTTCTTGACTAAATATCACATTGTTTTTCTAACCAAGGTAGACCGTAATTTAAATAAAACTCTAAGAGCTTAGGAACCATTTTAGTGTTAAATACGTGTGAATCAAAAGGGATTCTATCACAGAAAGGCTTATCATTGCCACAATCAACGAGTAAGTCGCACCACTTCAGGCCAGTTAATCCCAGCTGGCCCTGGATTTGGAAGAAAAAATTATGTTTTTGGTCCAAAAACAAATTGCCATTTTCGTTCCTCTTTAGAAAATTTGTGGTTGGGTCTTTAGCTAACATTGCTTCTTCAATGCTTTTGCCTCGTTCCTTACATTTGGACAGCGTTTTTATTTCCAAGAGACCAAAGCCAACATTTTCTTCGTAAACCAAACGATCGGGTGATGCTCCAAGCATTGGAAGAGTAGGGTTAACGCAGAGCCCAACTGAGAATGTAGTTGCGTTAACGTGAATTTGTTTGTACTTCCTCGCAGCTAGCTCTTCATTTTTTAATCCTTCTTGGACATATCTGTTCCTTGACAAATCTGCCTTGTTAAAAATGGTTTTAAGAAAGGCTTCATTAACCTCTTTGCGACGCTTGCAAATTAGACCAAATTTTGAGGCTGTAATTCGGGCCTTCCTTTCGGCATTCCATAACAAACAGTTAGACTGTTGCCTAGTTTCTACTTCCAGGTTTATTGCAGCATTTAAAAGTAGCTTTAAAGTATCAGGTGTTTTCTTCATAACAGTTTCGAGAAGTCTTAGATTGCTTTCATCCAACGCTAATAACCCTAATGGTAGAGATGCCTGTTTAACATTGACTACTTCATTCTTGTTATTGTTAGAAATTTCTTTCAAAGGATTAAATGGAAGTCTTGATTTAGAGGGAATGAAGTGGTTTTCCTCTTGGATTGAGCATAAAAAACTTCTATGGTTCTTGCTTTTCAAATTATTAGTCAAGACTTCGATCCTTTTTGCTACCTCCACATCATCTTCAGCAGTTCCGATGTTGGATAGACTTGAGTATATTTGTTGCTTCTTGTTTCTTTCCTGAAGTGCTTCTTGTTTCTTTCCTGAAGTGCTTCGCTGGATTTTCCTGGTGTGTGCCTAACGAAATCCAGTTCGTTAAAACTTCGACATTGTAATTTTTTATTTTCTGTCGGAACGCTCCAAGTTCTCAATTTCTCAGTGCACGCTTGATCATCAGGAATGAAATCTTTCCCTTCCCTCTTGCAATCCAAGATTAACCACATAACGGCTCCGACATGTTTGCAGACCCCTCCTTCTCCGGCCTTACACCCGCACCAAGCTGCTTCCACTGAACAATCTGATGTTTTCAGTTTAATGGCAATGTCATATTTAGAATTTAATGTGAAGGATCCCTCCACTTTACTCTTTATATAAATAAATCCATTGGATGGATTAGAAGATGTCGAACCTGGGCTCAAGAATACTTGCGAAACTTTGCTCGCTTTGAACATGCGATATCCTAATGTCAAGTGTTTCTTAGCTTTTGAAGCATAATGATGTTTAATTATGGTATTTTCTTTGAATATAGGAGGAATTAGCCTTAACTGTTTTGTCCAGTTTCCTTTTGGTAGCAAAATCTTACGATTTATTGCTTTTTTGACTTTATTTAACCTTTTACCACCACTAGAGAGAGAGAGAGAGAGTTAAGCAGGGTTTAATAATTTAATAAACAAAGTCACATGTACAAGCTAATTTATAAGAGATTTAAATACCTTTCCAAGACTCCATTTTCCATAATGATAAAATAATAATGAGATCAGATAATAATGCCGAGGGTTTTGAAATTCAATTTGAAAGTATTCCCAAATCCTTTCCCAAGTTCCCAATCCCAACCAACTTGAACCAAGGCTTACTGATCAAAAAAATGCTCGCCGCCCCTAAAACCCGGAAGTAGCTTCTCTGTACAGTACCTAGTGACGTATCAACTATGACGTAGAGCATCACGTGCGCGTGACGATTTGGTTACATTTCAACCGCATTTCAACAAGTGGAGCAAGCCTAGCTTTTTTATACATTTACCTATTGCGTTTAAGCAAAAATAAATTTTCTTCTGGTTTCCCAGAATTTTGCTGACTTGTGGCAACACTGATAGGGTTATGGAATAGTGTTCTTTTTTCAAGCTTATATATAGCAGAACAGTAGGACAATATTCGTAGTTAATGTCAATTAATTTTATATCCATCAAATATTAGACGAAAAAAAGGAAGAAAGAGTGGAAAAAGAAAAAAAAATTGAGGAAAATAAAAAAAATGATGAGGAAGAAAAAAAATGGAGGAAGGCGAAGAAAAAAATTAAAAAACAAAAAAATAAAAGTGTAAGTCACTGATAATTTTTTTACTTGAATGAAAAAATAATGTTGAGATTATGTTTCACGTAGGTTCTGGAAAAGCCGAATTTTTAAACATATATAATTTTTTTTATTTTTTTTATAAATTTTATAAACGTTATAATTTCTTTTTTAAATTGTATAAACATTATAATTTTTTTTTATGATTTAAAATAATTTTTTCCAGCAGTTTTTTTTTAAAATAAAAAAAATTTAAAATTGAAAGCGAACCTTTAATTCTTCCCGCCTTTATTTGAATGCTATTGCAATGATAAAAGCTGGCTCAGTTTACATCAGTACTTTGAAACTGACCGTTAACTTCCGTAGAATCCGTAATATATTTATGTATGTATATCATCAATGACGTCGACCGATGGCAAAGAAGAAGTATATTTCTCATAAGTGAGAATGAGAAACAGAATGGTCATCTTTGGTCTAACAGACTGCCTGGCAGCCCAGTATTTGTTTAACTCTAATGCTTTTTAACCTCCAATATTAATACTTCTAAAGTCTATGTGACATTAATTAATTCTGATGATTCTTGAATGAATTAAAGTCTAAACATTTTATAAGCCGTATTGTAAACAAAATATTTTTTTAAATTTGAAGAAGCTAGGCGAATTTGGGGCTTTGGTCAAATCTCAGACAGTCAGACAACACATTTACCCTGATACTGTTATCCAGACTTTCCCTCTAATATATTTTTTACCCTGACCTTTAAAAAGGTCCATTTTCAATTCCCCAGACTTTTCCCTGACTTTTCAGACCCATTTTCAATTTCCCAGACTTTTCAGGCCCATTTTCAATTTCCCAGACTTGTCGCTGACTTATCAGGCCCATTTTAAATTTTCCAGACTTGTCCCTGACTTTTAGGCCCATTTTCAATTTCGCAGACTTGTCCCTGACTTTTAGGCCCATTTTCAATTTCCCAGACTTGTCCCAAACTTTTTAGGCCCGTTTTCAATTTCCCCTGACTTTTTTGGCCCATTTTCAATATCCCAGACTTTTCCCTGACTTTTTAGGCCTAATTTCAATCGAAAAAAGTTAAATCTATATGGTCATAATTATAATGAAATGAAAGCTATTAAATCCATCTCTTTGTCATTTGGCTCCGTTAATTTCTGAAAATCTACAAAAACTTGTGTATTAAATATTTAACCAAAATTTATGTTAATTAACCAAACAAAAAAGTGTTATGAAATAAAGAGCCTGAGAATGGATCCCCTTAAAACCAGAACCAAGACCTGTGAGTGTTAGTTTGAAACAATTTTTGAAAATGAACACTTTCGTTTCTTTGATATTTACCTACGATAATTTCAGAAACTTTGAAGGCTTAGTTGCAGAACCACTGTAACACTGAACAGTGTGTTACACATTAAACATAAACCAAAATAAATATAATTTTAACTAGGCTATACATCGATTTATAAACGCCTTTAAAAAAAACGCTCCCTCAAAATACAAAAGCTACGTTAGTATGTCGAAAACTAAGAAAACATGTTAGAGAACCAATGAACAGCAATCTTTTGCACGTTTAATACAAAATTTAAATTTATATAACGCAAATATAAAATGTTATTAAATGAAAGACTAATACAGTTCTGTTTGTCATTATTTCCCTTGAAAAGTTGTCGCTAGCGTTCAGCCAACGGAGGTTTCATCATCAAGGTGTAAAATTTATCCCTACAGCTGATTGATGTGTCCTAGCTGTCACAGATAATAATGTAGTAATTAATTGATCTACCAGTAAGATTAATAACTAATTTGAACATACCAACAGTATTCGTAATGGCTGGCTTTTATCTCAACCGAAGTTAATGTTGCCTATTTCTTTATAACGGCAACGCTACCAATATTCTAACGCTACCTTGACCGAGGCTTAGCGAAATTGGTTAATAATAAAATATTCTGTTGGCTTTTAAATTTAAAATTAATTTTAGTAAATTTCATTGACGTTTTTTGTTGTGAAAACAATAAAAATCATACCTAATTAACCTCCAGTTTAATTCCAAATCCAAAATTTAATTTTAACCGAGAGCTAAACGCCATGTTTTTCTTGCTTAATATCCCGCTAACGGCGTGAATCACGACACAAACGCCGTAAGTCCAATATAAAAAAGAGGGCTAAAATGCGTGTCTCTAACAGTGGTAAAACGCCGTAATTCCAATACCCAAAACAACGTAAGTCAAAGTATGTGTTAATAATGATAAAAATCAATACTTAAACTTAATTTATCTTAATGAAACTAAGGAAAGGCACATCTATGGACTGTTATCTTTCATTTAAAATGGTTCCCAAACGTAACGAATGAATAGTTTTCTTTGTACACAATCTCAATTAAGGTCATTTTTCAAAAAAATCCCATGTTATCTCTATGGAAGAATATAGTATTTTTCACCAAATGTCTTAATTATTTTATGGATTCTGAAACCACCCTAAACAACTTTATTCGTTATAGAATTAACTATTAGTTGGATCTCTTTGAAATTTTAACCACAAAATTAGGGCCAAAATTTTAGTTCACTGGCAAAATTTCAAAGCAGCAACCACAATACGAAAAAAGTTACGGCCAATCAAAGAACCCTCCTTTAGCATTAGAGGCAGTATCAGGTCTTATCTAAGAGAACGACCGCTCTCCTAGAATAGACCAACTGAGGGATGAAGGTTTTACTTTCAACAGCAACACGTAGATGGCGGGAAAATCTACTATTTGGCTCGAATTTTAAAGTGCTTCGTTTTAGAACATTGGTGTTACTATAGATATTGTTAGTTCAAATCTCAATAACAAAGTGAATATTCGTGTTATAATATAGACCCCCCCCCGCTCCATTGGGTGGTCAACCTGGTGGAGCAGAGCAAAAGGGCTTGTGTTGGCGGAGGGGGCCCGAGTTCGGTGTGCCGGTTAGGATGGTTCCTTGGGTTCGCCCTTGGTTCGGACCTTTCCCTGTCCCGTTCCGCGAACGTTTTGCTCGGCCGCTTCGAACCCGTCCAGGTGTTGCTATGGCTCATCCCCAGCTCTTGGCAACCCTCTGGGGGTCGCGGATACACATTCGGACCGTCTCCTCGAGCCTTCTGCAGCCTTAGTTCATTCCTGTCGCCGACCACCTCCTGGCTGGGCTTGCCGCTGACGGTGTCCCGCTTCAGTCACCTGCTCAAAGGGCGTTGCCGGGCCCGCTGGCTGAACCCTTGTGCCTTGACGGCGGTTCTGCAGGCACATAAGGGAATATGATGGACGACAATTGGGGAGGGGGCGCTGATAAGGCCCCCAGCTAGGTTCAGCGCCTAATCAAATGTTCTGACATGTTATAATATAGATATTAAAACATATTATCGCGCCTGACCAAGCGATGATGCCTTAAATAGAAAACACCGGCACTTGCATCTTTGCAAGGTTATGTCTTGTTTTATCAATGAATGAATAATATTTTTTCAATAGCTACTTTCTTTGAAGGATCAATTTCATCAAAGATGGAGTGCCAAAACCAAATACAAATGAAGTTATCTTTTTATCTATTTCTGAGAGGAATAAAAGAATTAACACCGCGGTATTCATTCTTTTCCGCGTAAATGATTTGGTAAGTTTGGATTTAAAAACATCTCTGGCTTGTTAGCTATCAAGCATGTTTTTGTTATTGCCGTTAAATTCCAGGATTGGCAGATAAGTCTTTGTAAATTTCATCGTTTGTAGTCAATTGGCGTGCCCAATAATGAAAATAATCACAATTGTGAAACACACAAAATGTGGTTTTGCTTTGGTCTGAACTTCGCATTAACAAATTTTAGACCAATTTACAAAGACCTCTCTCATCATAGTAGATTCAACCGCGGCAATTCAGAGAACAATGATCCTTCACACAAAGTAGCTAATTCAAAACTATTACTGTTTCGTTGTACTGCAACTCTTGAATGCTCATTTACAACACATGTAGTTATAAATAACTAAAGACTAAACTAAATATCGACTTGTATTTAGTACAAATTAAAGAAATTAATAATTACTTGCGCAGATGTAGTCCAATATCAGGGTCAAAGCCCTACGCTCGAGCGAACTACAACATCTTAGTAGTGGAGAATGACAGACTTATTATCATAAGCCGTCTACTCTTATATAGTTAGGGAAAGGTCAAAGGTAACACAGGGTGTTAATCCTCTATATAAATCCTACACCCCTGGAGTAGAAACTCGGGAGGTCCCTAAACTCTTAAGGAAGGTTACAATAAATTAGTATTTATTAAATTCAGTCATAAACGGTGGCAAAAATATCATAAAACATCTTCGACTGAAAATTGTCAATAGAGCCAACTGTACTTTGGTTCTCCCACCCTTTTTGGTATTTCCTGTATAGCAGGTTTCCTGTTTTCTCTTCTGAGAGGGGGGTTCAATTCTTTAAAAATATTTTGCATGTGATAACAATTAACTAATGGGCTAGTGTCTATCTCAAACAATAAAATTTGCAGCTATTTATATCTCTCGCTGCTATAAAAATGCCTGCTGACTCGCGACATTGACATTAACCCTTTAGAAATTCTTATCACTACTAAAACAGTTACAGAATTGGACCTTAGTCATTATAATTTAAGTCACAATTTTAAACCATTTACTTACAGGATTGGCATTAAAAATTAAATTTAATTTTTTTGTAAATAATTTCTTTCAAGTGTTATTTTTTTAAATGAAAATTTTTATTTTAAACTATAATTTTTTATTTCAAAGTATATTTTTTTCCTAATTACAATTGTTTAAAATTATAATTTTTTTTATTAGAAAAATATTCTTCTTTAATTTTTAACAAATTTTTTCTTCAATTATTTTTTTTAAATAAAACAGTTATTTAAAAAAAGAGTCGATGTTTTTTCTCGCAAAATCCCTGTGTATTTTATATGGTAATGTTGAAAGAACTGCGCTAATGTAAACAGCTGCAGTGTTCAAAACACAATGAACTTTCTGGCAGTTCTCCCTCAGATTTCCGTTATTGAAATTTTGATATGGTGAGAATATCATCCTTGATTTTTCACATTTAACTTTCTTTGAGCTTTACCGTAGCATTTCGATTTCAATTTTTCACTCCGTGAATACACTACCGTTGATTAAATACCAATAATTAAATCAACTGCCTAAACAATTCATAGCAATTTAGACGAATTAACAAACGGCAATGTGTAGTGTGGAAATATCAAACCATGTAACCCTCTGTTTCCCGGGGTTACGTTGGAAAAATCAACACTGATGTAAACATGAAAATTATTTGACTAATTAAATTACATAACGACACTGTCCTTCTGGATTAACCAACACAACTGTTACTTATGAATTAAACAATCAACTGTTGGTAACAAATAGTTTATAAAATGATAACGTAACATCACAATATGACTGATTCAATAGGATCAAAATTGTTCTAACGAATAATCTGGTCCTCTACATTGGTCTAGTTTCAGGAGTTATACCACACACCTTCACAATTAGTAGCATTTTAGTGAGATTAACAAATAATGAAACCGTTTATACCTGTCCTCAAATGAGAATGTTGAATTGACTGCACTAACGTAAACACCACTCTTTTAACTGCCGTAGGGAAAACACATTGAAAATTTTGTCATCTTTCCTGTAATATTTTGAAGTTGAATTCTTCACAGGGTGAAAACACTACCGTTGATTTCTAAACCATAATAATTTGGATAGACATGCCATTTTTTACTTAAAACTAGAAGCGCCAACAAACTGTCATAAATACAGTATTAACTTATTAAAGCCTGGTTTTCACTGGTCCAAAACGCAGGAAAAACCACGTTCCGTGCCGTTTTTTAAAAGGTAACTTGCCGCAAAATTTCGCGTTTTTTAGGCGGCAAGCACGGAATTGGTTTTCTATTTTTCAGCAAATTTTTTCGGAAAGGAAAGCGGTGGCCAATAGGGAAGCAACGAATAGGTGACGTCATAGGCGTAATTTGGGTCAGCTCGCGAGATGTTCATTTGGACGCCATTGCTACTTTGAAAATTGAAAGTCAAGATCTTTCGAGTTTAGACTATAATTTCTTAAAATGTATAGTTCAGAAAACTTTGTAGAAGAAGTTCGATTTCATCGATATTTATACGACAAAACGGATCGTTTTTATAAGGACAATGAAGTGAAAGAAAATTGGTGGGTTGCCATCGGAGCGATTTTCAACATGGAAGGTAAGCCTTGGTCTCCACAGATAATTTAATTACTAGTTTTTACAGTTTAAATTTTTTATTAATAATACGAACAATATTTATGAAGGTGAAGAAGCTATGAAAAACTGGAAAAATATTAGGGATAGGTATTTAAAAGAAAAAAGGCAGTATGAGAATAAGAAAAAGAGCGGTGCTGGCCCAGATGACCTAAATTATCCCTTATGGTCATTATTTAAAATATTGGATAGCTTTTGAGCTTCAACAGTGAAAAAGAGATTGTAAGTGTGTTATT
Source organism: Phalangium opilio (assembly GCF_054372755.1). Classification (NCBI taxonomy): domain Eukaryota; kingdom Metazoa; phylum Arthropoda; class Arachnida; order Opiliones; family Phalangiidae; genus Phalangium; species Phalangium opilio. Next base: position 3,269,962 of record NW_028324172.1, on the reverse strand, counting down.
GGGTGGTTTATAAAATTTTTTGTCATACATATTCTTTTATTTTTACGACGTTTACTTTGCAGGACCTTAAGCAACATTTTTAATGCTAATAAAGAAGAGCCAAAGAACGATTATCAAGTTAATGTAGATGAAACAACTGAACTACTTCTTAGAACGCAAGAAAAACCGTAAAAAACAGTGCTTTAACAAGTTTAAGAAAGTAATATATATTTGAAAGAAAACGATTCCCAAGTCTATAAGATCGCTGAAGTGGCTGCAAATATATTTGAAGATGTGGAAGACCAACCAGGCTTGCAAAACAAGGACGATTCTGAATTTTGCTGTAGTACCGAATCTAAAAACCGCTTAACATCGGAAAGTCCAGTTAGTAAATTTAAACCTTCAAGAAAACGCCGTCATGATGAAATTGATAAACAAGTGGTTGATATACTTCAGACTGCAAGCAATAACTTCAATACACTACAACCTTCAAAAGTTAAAGATGAAATTGAAATTTACTTTGAAAGTCTTGCTCATAAATATAGAAAACTTCCCTAAAAACCACAAAAAGATTTGAGATACCAGATAGAAACATTTTTCTATAATGAAGTAAATGACGATGAATAAATTTTGAAAATAAATTTTATGATTTCAAAACAATTACTAGATAATTTCTTTTATTTTATTAGTACCTAGTCTTTTTGAAAATTAGTAGCTCCTTCACTGAACAGATAACTAGCCAGTTTGTCTCTATAATTTGAAGGCTTCATGCCAGACCTGTTAGATTTTCTCATACCAGGTACTACTCTAACAGCTGAATAACCAACCTTCGACCTCCATTGGCATTCCTTAATTATGTTTCCCTTCTCATCCAAACTATCAGTCATACCTCTCGCTAGAAGGTGTACACCTGATTTCAGATTCACGAATTCCTCCATTTTCAACCTTATAAATTCATGATTCTCTACTGAATACAGAGTTCTTAGAAAGAATTCAAAGAATTCAAGGAATTCATCAATGTGTTAGATGACTTCACGCAAGTATAAAATAAATTCACATCTGAATTTGTAGATTTTTTAGTGAATTCACGGAATTCTTTAGCGAATTCGAGTATGAATTCTTGAATGTTTAAGTGAATTCAGGGAATTTACTTAAATCATCAATGCTCAAAAAGAGATCTCATCGAATTCATCAGTAAATGCGTAAATTTTGAAGTGAATTTACGGAATTCATCAGTGAATTTGTAATGTTGAAGCGAATTCACGGAATTTATCAGTGAATTTGTTAATTTTGAAGTGCGCTCCACGAATTCGTCTTTGACATTCCACTATTCAAATGTTTTAAGTGAATTTTCGGTAATTTTTATATAAAAAAAACTATCCTTTCTAGATGCTTGAATCCTTTTTAGTATGATAAAACACGCCGAAACACGGGTCTCATTAAATATCAGGTCATTTGGATCAATAGGGCCAAGGATCTGACCAAAAAATCTACCTCCTCCCTTAGAACTTAGTGTTAATTTTCGGTTCTTTCGATTTTTTTTCAAATGTCGCGCTTATACTTGTAAATCGATGTCTTTGAACGGGCTTCTATAGCGCGAGCAGCCTGCGTCGCTGAGTGCGTGATCGAGTGGGCTATTGTCAAATCAAATACACTGAACAATACTTATAATGAATTAAACCAAAGAGGAGGGAAATAGGGAGAGAGAATCAGCATAGGCAGCCGTGATCCATGCGTAGTGAGAAGAGGGGAAAATGGACGGTACACCGCGGCTCTTAACGCGCAACTTATTCGCTCACCGTTGACGTTACAGGTTTTCCTCTTTCGGGCTACCAATACTAGAGAAAAATTTCAGTTACGTAGGGGATGACAGAGAGAGAGGCGGTTAGGTCCCCCACCCGCGCGAACGAAGTGCATCCTAAATCTTATCGTACCAGAAATTTTTGTTACTACCCCCACCCCCCTATTTTTTCATTTTTCGGCGGATTTTATAGAGCGCGTTTCCATCCCCGTATTTCCTAGGCCTGTGCGAGTCCAGTTTTTTGGGCTTTGAGTCGAGTCTCGAGTCCTAAAAAAGCTCTTATAGAATGTCGAGTCGAGTCTTTTAACTGTTATCGAGTCCCCGAGTCCTAAAGTCAGCATCAAAACTACGTCTCAAGCCCAGTGTCGAGTCCTGATAAATTAAATCAAGTCCCAGTCGAGTCCTAATAAATTATTTCACGTCAAAATCAGGGTTAAATATTTTCATATCTTTCATTTTTACTCTTCATTTGTTCAAATATCACAGCTTGGATATAAAAAGTAACATACGTCAATAAACATAATTTTAACTTTTGGTTTTGGTTTTTTCTAGCTGACGTCAAATTTTTGTCCAATCACCTGTCTTCTCTAAAATCTAAATCAGTAAAACCCCACTAGATGCCACGCTTTACTAAATTCCGGGTCAACGAGGTCAGGGGAAATACATGGATAAAGGATGAGAGTGGGGAAAATTGTTTTCACGCTAGAGGGTAGGCAACTCCCTATATTCCGAAGGCAGCTTATTCGATATATACTTTGTTACAGCTTCGGTTGTCAGCACGGGAAAATTAAGCCACTATGTAATGTAGGTTTGTGCGTGCTGACAAGAGACGAAAGAAGAATAAATTCTTTATCCTCCTCGAGTCCAGTAGTGACGATTTTTGAGGACTCGAAATTATTCTCAAGTCCTAAAATTTTGATTTTCAAGTCTCGAGTCGAGACTCGATCGAGTACTCGCACAGGCCTGCTATTTCCCTCCTCTTTGTTTAAACTGGGCCCAGTGGTGTTTATATTCTAGCGTTTACAAAAATATCTCATAAAAAGATGAATACATGAAAAAAAATTAATGCCAAAGAATTCATTGCGGAATTCAGTGAAATCGTGTGCATACTTAGGAATTCAAGTGCATTCTTAAAGAATTCGTGCTAATTTTTATGATTTCGAATGAATTCATGCTAATTTTCCGGAATACATTTGAATTCATTAAAAATTTTGGGAATACGCTGGAATTCATAAGAATTCACAAAGTTATTTCGGGGAATTCAGAAAATTTGCCAAGAATTCAAAGACTTTGATCAGAAATTTAGTGTGAATTCATGAAATTTCTTGGGAATTCACTTGAATTCAAAGGGCTATTCTTTATTCGTTGGAATTCACTTGAAAACATGGAATATTTTGTGGAATTCAGAAGCTTGTTTTTGGAATTGTCATTGAATTCAGCCAGTGATGTACACCGAATTCACGAGTTAGAAGCCCCTCGGTTAACGCTGTATAAATCAATGCCATTATAACCAATAATGTGGAGTGAAAGGGTTTCTAACTCAGATGTTATAGATAGTTTCAATAGTATTAATGGTATTTTTTTTCTTTTCTCCAACGCCATATTTTTTTTTCTCGCTCCATTTTTTTTTATCGGAAATCACGGTGGGAAATTTGAAAATGCTAAGACTTGCCGGGCCTCATTCAGCCATTCAACAGCCATTTTGTCCAGGCACTTATAGACATAACTATACATTTGTTAGACTTGAAAACGGTTTTAAATGAAAGGTACAACATTTTACTTGGCGCTAAGCGATTTTCATTAACTTTAAATAAGTCGAAGTGTGTTTAATTTCAAATTTTTAAAACCATTCCAATCTGCGATATTTTAGCAAGGATATTCGCTGTAAAGAGTCAGTTTACGATGTTAGCACGTTTAAAGCCATTTGGTTCAATTTTCGCGGTGCTTGAAAAACAAGGGAACCTTGGCTTGTGTCAGCTTACAAGTTGAGTTGGAAAAGGACCCTTACACTAATATACTAAGTTACAAACTGCCTTTGGGACAGTAACAAACAAGGTGATTTAACAAGATTACCGACGACTGGTAATTAAGCTAGATTACCGTCGACTGTAATTAATGTAGATTACCTTCGACTGGTAATTAAGGTAGAATACCGACGAGTGATAATTAAGCTAGATTACCGACGACTGATAATTAAGCTTGATTACCGACGACTGGTAATTAAGCTAGATTACCGACGACTGGTAATTAAGCTACATTACCGACGACCGATAATTAAGCAAGATTACCGACGACTGGTAATTAAGCTAGATTACCGACGACTGGTAACTAAGCTAGATTACCGACGACTGGTAATTTAGCCTGATTACCGACGACTGGTAATTAAGTTAGATTACCGTCGACTGGTAATTAAGCTACATTACCGACGACCGATAATTAAGCTAGATTACCGACGACTGGTAATTAAGCTAGATTACCGACGACTGGTAACTAAGCTAGATTACCGACGACTGGTAATTTAGCCTGATTACCGACGACTGGTAATTAAGTTAGATTACCGTCGACTGGTAATTAAGCTACATTACCGACGACTGGTAATTAGGCCGTATTACCGACGGCAGGTAATTAAGCTAGATTACCGACGGCAGGTAATTAAGCTAGATTACCGACGGCGTGTAATTAAGCTAGACTACCGACGGCAGATAATTAAGCCGGATTAACGACGGCTGGTAATAAAGCTTTTTCTCTCCTGTGTTTTCTAAACAATTTTAGTTAATATGAAGACTGAAGTAACAGATATAAATAAAAACTGTCATTGTAGACAAAGACCGGAAAGTGTGAAAATTAGAATATCTGTTTCTTCAGGCAGTCAATTTTCTAAACTTATCTTTCACACCATCCGGTCTTTGTTTACAATGACAGTTTTTATTAATTTATTGTGACTCAAGGGCCTTATATACCCCAAATTTCCAAAAATTGTTAAACAGGCATGCACTTGAATTCAAACGTCAACAATAGCAATGCTTTAAATGTTTTTAGAATAACGTTTCTTAAATCGATTTAACTAATATTTAGGTAAATTAAAGACGATTAATTTAATAATTATCAATTATATTTATTTGATTATAAGAAAAACCTCTTAATTTCGTCTCGACTTGGAGTAGTTTATTTTAGTTTCCTAAATTGTGATATTTTATCATAAGAAAATAACTCATAGTATGAAACTCTCCATTTAAGCTACCTTAACAGCATTTTCTTCCACATTTCCCGGCGCATCGTGCTTTTCGTAAACCCTTTAGTGTAAGAGCGCTAAATCTGGAAGCAAATGTTGTAGTATTGTAGTATCCCTACAAAGATATATTCAAAACTCCCGCTATTTATTTCCACTATTAAACGCTTATGGCGCCCCAAACTATCTTCCCCAAGTTTTATGAGAAAGTCTTAGAAAACGGGCATTCTTGTTCCGGAGCTGATGAGGAACACTACTTTTGTACCTGATCATCCTCGTATATCATTATCATTAAACTCGTATTTTAGTTGTAAATGTATTTATTATTTAACTCACGTACACAACAAATGGCGACGGAGATGGGATCTCAACACCAACGCAAGTAACTTAAAAATGTCGTTTTAACAGAACTGTTTGGACGAGATCATCTATACGACCACGCGGACGAGGCTTAGACGACCGTCGGTTCGGAACAAGAATAGAAATTCATCAGACACGGTGACTGAACTACAAGCTTTCGCGAACTAATTTTCGCATATAAACGACCCATACTTCACGAAAATCACGGATATTTCGCCAAGGACCATTTATTCTTACACTGGGTTTTCACTGGGCGTTTTTCGTTGCGCAAAAATATCGCAAAATAACGCAAAAACGTAAAATTTGCGGCAGTGGTTTTTGTTGACGCGTGTCGGTTTTCACTGAGTGAAAAACGAGAAAATAAATCCGCAAAGTATGCGAACATTGCGGCGATTGAAGTTATTCTCTTATATTTTATCCCAAAAGATATGGATACTTCATAATTTTTCCTATTAGTAATTTCGTATTGAATTTCGACATATAAATATCACAAAGCCACGTGGTTCTAATTTGTATAATTTCTAAATCACAAGCAAGTACCAACCACGGCTTAGCACATACGCTCAGCGTGTGTAGATTATAAAATGGCGACACAAATCAAAACCTTTACCCGTGTGTTCAATGACGTCAAACCAAGAAAGCCTATGATTGGTCGGTTAGTGCGTAAGAAAAAACGCAAAGGAAGAAAAAATGAAAAATAGAAATAGAGCCTTCGACGGCAAAACGCATATTTCGCAAAAAAAATGGTAAACGTTTTTGCATTTACGCAAAATTTTGCGAAAAACGCCCACTGAAAACCGAGTGTTACGAGCTTTACGATAAAAGTACGGTCGACCCCTACGCGATAAACGGGCCTTGGTCACAACAAATGAGCAACTTTGGTATCGACTCAACTCAGTACTCGACAACGGGCCTAACAAGTTTACACCGAGCCCGGAACGTGGAAATATCGTCCCTTTCAACCAGCTACACTTGGGAAATCGCCCTACCACTATTCAACTACAAAGGAGATATATCGGAAATCTCCGCATATAGACATGGCAACGGCAGGCATCATCGGTAAATTTAACATATTCGATAACGAACAGGAATCATGGAAGCAGTATTCCGAACGATTAGACGCATATTATAAGGCGAATAAGATCGAGGACGTGGATCCCAAAAAGGCGGTCCTACAAACAATTTTAAGCCCCGAAACTTACACGCTTCTTCGAAATAGACTTCGGCCGGATAAAATCAGCGCGAAGTCCTATGCAGACTTGGTTGATGCGTTAAACAAACATTTCAACCCCACACCTCTATGATGCATAGCACGCCTTGGTTTTCATCGCCGTAACCGCCAACAAGGTGAATCAGCGGAAACCTACATATCAGCTCTTCAATCTCTCTCGGAAAACTGCAAGTTCGATAAACCCGATGAAATGATTGTTGACAAAATAATTTTTGGCATCAATAATGACGCGATGCAACAAAAACTCATAGCCGAAGAAGAGGAAAAGAAAGTGGTTACGCTGGTACGAGCCACCACACTTCTCGTAGTCATGGAGAATGCCAAGCGCAGTCTTAGTGAAATGAAGAATGAAGATATTAACCTTAAGGCTGCACATATGCATACTCCTCGGGAGTACCCTGGGCACACCGAATCTGAGCAACAAGGACGATCTAACGGGCAAAACAACGGCAACAGCAACGCCCTTCACAATGACAACCCTCGCCGAACCTGAGAACACGACAAAGCAACCAGAGAGATGCAAAACCAATTCCCGACTTCAGTTGTTGTCTTCGGTGTAAAAACGACAACCACAGGGGTTCAATATGTCCCTATATTAATGCTATATGCGGACGATGCAATCGTACAGGCCATCTAGCGAGAGCATGTCTAAATCCACCTCTTCCTATGAAAAAAAACTCCAACCCTCGTCAATCAAGTTATCGTCCACCGAGATCAAATCATATAGGTGACATCGCACCCGACGGAACTCTCGAGCCTGTGGAACTTGATGAATATGATGTATCCATATACCACGGCAACATCGAGCCCGTGGCACTTAATGAGTATGATGTAGACGTATATCACGTTAGAGTGGCGCATGAGCCCCCTTCACCTACATCGCATACCATACACAATGTCGACACAGCTCCATCACCTGACGAGAGTGTTTCACCTCCGGAGGTGATAACGTTGACCGTTAATGGTACACCAATAACGTTTGAACTCGACAACGGGTCCGGATACACGATGATATTCGCACAGGATTTCAAGCTCATCGGAAGCGAACAGGAGGTTCGCCCATTCTCCCGAACGCTGGAATCATATACGGGCGATGCGATCCAAATCATGGGCCAGACAAACGTCCAAGTATCCTTTGGAACACGAAAGGCCAGTCTACCTATCCTTGTTGTCCAAGGTAACAAGCCAAACTTATGCGGTCGCAAATGGCTGTACTCGGAATTGCAAATCCTCCCCTCAATCAACCAACACGCTGAACACATACACACTGTTCAGAATGCCGATCCGGAAATCGCTGCTTTATTGCAAAACATTCAGACCTCTTTACGCCAGGGCTTGGCCATCTGTTAGGGTTAAAAGCTCATATCAACATGAAAGAAAACCCTACACCTAAGTATTGCAAGGCGAGATCTATCCCGTACGCAAGAAAAGAAGCCGTGGAAGAAGAACTTCGCCGGATGGCAAAGGAAGGTATTATAGAGCCAGTCAGTTGCTCCGTTTTCGCCTCTCCAATAGTTTCCGTTCAAAAGCCCAACGGAGGGATTCGAACTTGCGCCGACTTTAAAACAACGATTAACCCTCAACTCAACGTGGATCAATATCCCTTGCCCAAAGCAGAGGATATCTTTACCAAAATGGCAGGTTGTAAATACTTCTCAAAATTGGATCTACGGGAAGCTTACAACCAGATAGAGCTTGACGCAGTATCGAAGAAGTACACTGTGATTAATACGACTTTGGGCCTATTTCGATTTAACCGCCTCCCGTTTGGTATCGCATCGGCTTCCGCCATCTTCCAACGGATCATGGAAATGGTCCTCAGCAAAATAGAGCGAGTTACGCCATTTCAAGACGACACACTGGTGGGCGGTTGCACAAAAGAAGAACATCTTCGCTTACTAGACACTGTTCTAGTTCTCCAAACGCTGAAAGATCACGGCTTAAAACTAAAGCGTGAAAAATGCCACTTCCTTCAAACAAAGATAGAATTCTTGGGCCACACCCTGGATGCACACGGTCTACACCCTCAAGAAGGGAAAATGAAAGCAATCATGGATGCACCTGAGCCAGAAAACGTGGAGACCCTGAGATCCTTTTTGGGTCTCTTAAACTATTATTCACGCTTCCTGCCCAACAACGCTACTAGGCTTGCGCCGCTATATCAACTTCTTCAGAACGCTGCGCCATGGGAATGGAATGACGCCCAGCGAGAAGCCTTCAACGCCGCTAAACAATCTCTCAAAACATCGCAACTTTTGCTACACTATGATGTCTCTAAACCGATATCTCTTGCTTGCGATGCCTCTCCCGTAGGACTGGGAGCCGTCCTTTCCCACACTATTGACGGATGTGAGAGACCCATCACCTTTGCTTCTCGAAGTCTAACTCCAGCAGAGAAAAATTATTCTCAACTCGAAAAAGAGGGACTCGCTATCATATTCGCTGTACAGAAGTTTAAGGACCATATCTACGGCACGAAATTTACTCTGTTAACGGATCACCAACCCCTCGTAACACTTCTAGCCGGTAATAAACCCGTTCCTCCTATGGCTGCTGCGCGGATTCAGCGATGGGCTCTGATACTGGCTGCCCACTCATATGAGTTACAGTTCCGAAAGGGGTCACTTAACGCCAACGCGGATGCCCTCAGCCGTTCACCATTGCCAATTAACACCACAAAAACTCCAGTACCCGCAGAATACGTCTTCGCGTTACAGGAAGTCACATCAAACGGACCACTCACCGTTAGCCAACTGGAAGAAGCAACCCGAACCGACGCTACACTACAAAAGTTACAGAAATTCCTACGGAACGGTTGGCAACCTTCCATGATTCCGCCCGAATTAAAAATTTATCACGCGCGTCGTGCGGAACTTTCGAACTTCCACGGCAATAGAGTCATCATTCCGGAGAAATAACGTAACATCATGTTGCAAGAACTACATGGCTCGCATCAGGGCACCGTGAAAATGAAAGCCGTGGCTCGCTCCCGCTTTTGGTGGCCACGTATCGACCGCGATATTGAGCGCCTGTCCGCAACATGTCCCACTTGTCAAGAACATGCAGCCATGCCACCTAAATTATATGTACCATGGCCAGCCACGACCACGCCTTGGGTACGAGTCCACATGGACTTTGCCGGCCCCATAAAGGGAGTACACCTCCTAATTGTCGTTGACAGCTTCAGTAAATGGTTAGAGGTTTGCGTTACCAAAAGTCAATCGTCTCACGCTGTCATAAAATTCCTTCGGGAATTAATTGCACGATTTGGCATCATGCTACCACTGGTGACAGACAACGGAACCTGTTTCACCAGCGCCGAATTTGCATCCTTCGTTGCAAAAAACGGCATTCACCACATGCGGTCGGCTCCGCACCATCCTGCATCTAACGGTGCCGCCGAACGGAATGTTCGCACTGTTAAAGACAGCCTTAAAAAGCTGTCCCCGAACACTTTTGAAGCTCTAGATGTTCTCACCACTGGCTTCACCATGTACAAGTCGGGCTCATTGGACGAGCGTCTCGCCCGCATTCTACTGAATCATCGCCGTGCACCTACTTCCAATGGACAATCGCGCGCGTAAATGATGTTTGGCCGTACCATTACGTCAGTTTTTGACTTATGTCATCCCCAGACCGCGATTTTACGCGAGTCCACAGCATTACACCCTCCCACGAACCTCAACTTCGCACTTCACGACGACGTTTTCGCTTTCAATTTCGGAAAGGGGGGAAAAATGGTTTGCCGGTACCATTAGCGGTATAATCGGAAAAACCATGTATACCGTGAGAACACCACAAGGCGAAATACGCCGTCACAAAAACCAAATAGGTCCTCGGTCTGCTTACGATATGGAAAATGGAACCACAGAGTCGTCGGAAATGGAATTCGATATATTGGATTCCGCATTCAAGAAAAACCTAACGCCAAAAACTCCCCCAAATCCACCTCACGTCAGGACATCACCCGGACCTCGGCGTAACACTGTCCCTGCATCATCCAACAGTAACATCCCGACGTTACCACGAACATCGAACCTTGACACACAACATAACGCCATGCCTCCGATCAGTCAAGTGCACAAGGATGTCGTATCCCCAACGACAGAAGAAAGACCTTCATAATCTATAGCTACCACAAAAGCCACGAGACAAAAACGCGTACCTGCTCGGTACCTGAATAACTGAAATATGTCACTAAACAAATTGTAACTTACGTTTAATATCAATGTTATCTTAACTCATTATTGTAAACAAACAAAAAGGAAGGCATTGTAGTATCCCTTCAAAGATATATTCAAAACTCCCGCTAGTTAGTACCTATTAACAGCTTATGGCGCCCCAAACTATCTTTCCCAAGTTTTATGAGAAAGTCTCATAAAACGGGCATTCTTGTTCCGGAGCTGATGAGGAACACTACTTTTGTACCTGATCATCCTCGTGTATCATTATCATTAAACTCGTATTTTAGTTGTAAATGTATTTATTATTTAACTCACGTACACAACAAGTATGAAAATGTTCTACGTTTCATACTTATAGGATGCTATATAATATTTTCCTATGAATTTGTTAATAGCATTTTGAATTGGATAACTAAATTGTTAAAAGTTTCAGGAACTCCAAGGTTTTTGAAATTCCAGCATAACCATCTAAAATTCTTTTTTCAGAAGTAAAAGAGTTTGTATTCACTACATTCGTATTATATGTTTTTTAAAATCGAAAGAAGACCCTCTTGCTTCTTTTTTAACTCAAAGAGACTTACAGTGTGTTCAACTCTTTTTAAACTCATTTGAAAACCCCATGTAAACCTTGTTTTCTAACAGTGAACCCTCAATGGTTTGCAGTTTTTTGTACGTACCACTTTTAAACCAGTAATGGTTTGCAGTTTTTTGCACGCACCACTTTTAAACTAGTAATGCTTTTTTGTTCTGTATCCACTATTTTTAAACCCTGAATAGTTTTTTTTTTGCATTGACATTTTTAAACCATCCTTAAGGAGTTATCTTTAGCGGGACTACATTGAAACAATTTTTTTCACAAATCCTTGGTATTTCTTATTATAAACCAGAAACGGTTTATCAAAGTTGTTTTAAACCAGTAATGGTTTGGCTGAGAAAATCATAAATCCTATATAAACCCTTTGAACACCATTATTTTTAACTGTGTTCGTACATAAATCGAAAAATATAAGAAAATTTTAGATTTTATTGTAGTACAGTGATATACTAGTATGTATATGGCATAAATTCTGAACTCTAACATATTTAAAATATATTATTATCATGTATATCCACCATTTTCTGAGCGTACATTGATAAAGCTGCTATGCAGCACTTTTTCATCCTAATTGATTTACAAATCTTGATTAGGGACCTTAGTGTATACACTATTTACAAGCATTTGGTGATTTTAATACAGTCAAAGGTAGAGGTCTGCCATTACTCTTTAGTGGAAAACTCTCATATATATCAATTTATTATGGACAAAAATAATCAAAAATTCTAGGATTTTGGTAAAGTGACCTGGTTTAAAACAAGCTATAAAATCTTGTTTCCACCAAAAATAATTATTGAATATACAATTTTTCCAAACCGCTCTGAAATCCATAAAAGTACCAGTTTTTTGACGGCCATAACTGAAAATATATTTTCGAACTACTTCCGTAACTATTAAGCTACCCAAATTGCGGTGCCTATTTCTCAAAATATGAATTTTCACGAAGAAAACTCAAAAATAATGTAATAATTTATCAATACATAGAGGTACGCCGTTAAAGCTAACCTTTTTTACGCAAAGCTGAACCTGGATACAAGCAATGAGGGCACATGGGATGAAAATTAAACGTGCTTCGTGGCTTGTGTAAAGACCAGTGACAGATTTTTACCTATTGACACCTCTCCATGTTTTTCGTAGAATATAAGATCTTAAATAAACTTTGAATTGTTTCAGTACAAAAAGGACATTATCGCTCTCTGCAACTTTGTTGATAAAAATGTACCAATAGGACAAAAGTCACCTTCTCTTCTCACAGAACCTTATGTGTGCTTTACGGAAATAAAAAACATAATGTTAATTGAGGGGCAGCTAGGCGCAGAGTACAAAAATCGGCTTCACCTTGGCTCCGCTGAGTACTTGTGCGAACCAAAAGTACTTACCGCGCTTAAAACTCCACCACTAGAATCCTTCAAGCTCATCAATAGAAGGTTAGTTTCGATGAACCATACCCTAAAAAGCGGCCTGTCCATAATATTTAATTGTATTATCTTGATAAGACTGCGCTCTTTCGTGGAATGTAGTCAAGAAACTCCAATGCTTCGCTCCCTTGAAATGAAATTAGGTTGCAAAGAACAAGGATTTGAAAAGGAAGTACACGCAATTACCTGGAAGGAAATCCGAATGGCCTTTGTAATCTGGGGAGCAATGCTTCGAGGCGCTACTGTCGTGGCCACATTCGAAATGCTAACAATGATCCCGAACACTCGACGAAAAACATTTCCAATGTAATTTACATGAAGTTTGGGACAGTCTGAGTTTGAAACACAATTTTCATTGAACGATTAACATATAACTAGCAACAAGATCTCATTCACGTAAAGAGAGAACGTTCGAGTTTACCTTCATCTTCGCTACCATCAAGTACTACCTAAGCCCCTCCCTAAAAAAATCCCGCCATTTTATCGATACACTAACACCGCCTGGTGGACTATAAATTCATTATTTATCGAAACTGTCGTTCTCGATCTCGATGTGAGGGAGACCGACTCTAGAATTAGTAGAAATGTTTATTAGAGCAACAGTTGATAGTGCTCGTTATGTCATTATAAATATTAATCAAAAATGTCTTCATTAGAATCAAGACCTAAAAAGTATTGATAAGACTGAGGTTATCACTTGTCTGATGGATCAGATATTAGTTTTTCTTTTTAATTGAAACTTAAATGCATGCTTAAGAAAAAACAACGTTCCGTTACCGTTTTCCGTTGAAATAAATTATTTTACTGGTAATCAATTTCAAAAATTTACTTATCTCGGCTTTTCGACCACAATTCCTCAAGCACTATATAACCCTTTCGAGACAAGCAGGACCTGAGCAAACTATAGCTTAACCTGCTACTAGTACGACCAGGGAGAATTGATGTAAACTGGAGTTGAAATTTCATCATGTGCGACCTGCGGCCCTGAAACTCTCCCATAGTCCCAGTGTGTGTAGAACATAATTTTTTCGCTATAATCTGCCAAAATCAATCTTTCTAGGTAGTGCCGCCTCCTCTCTTGAATTTTTCATGATATATTAAAGTTTGAACGAACGAAATTCTAGATTACTACTTTCACTACCATGTCCCTCTGCTAACTTGAAGCAAACTTTCCTCTCTTTTTGCTGCTCATTACCGGTGCCATTTCCTTGACTTTCTGTTCGTTATAACTACTCTCATGAGTTTATTTATTTATTTAATATAAAAAAATGGATTATTTTTCCTTTTGTGCTACTTAGAATTTACAAATGTATATAACGTTGTGCCGTGCTATATCAAATAGTCTCTAACCATTGTTAGAAACTAGAGAGAGAAATTGGGCAGTAACACTGATCATGCCCTGAACTATGAGAAAGAACAATACGACGGTTCACTAAAGTACACTTGATATTACATCATCAAGTAAAAATATTACTGTCCCTATTGAATTTGGCGCCATTGGTTTTAGAATAATTAAAATGTTCCACTGCGAAGCGTGCCGGCCACGAATGGGGATGTAACGTCTTTAGGAACCTTTTAAAACGCAAAACCATACACGTACTCTCCCAAAAGTAATTAATGTAATGATAAAATGTTTTCGGGGAATGGAATTGTGGTCGAAAAGCCGAGATAAGTAAATTTTTGAAATTGATTACCAGTTAAGTTAGCAGAGGGACATGGTAGTGAAAATAGTAATATAGAATTTTGTTCGTTCAAACCTTAATATATCATGAAAAATTCAAGTGAGGAGGCGGCACTACCTAGAAAGATTGATTTTGGCAGATAGTAGCGAAAAAATTATGTTCTACACACACATGGGAGTTTCAGGGCCGCATGTCGCACATGATGAAATTTCAACTCCAGTTTACATCAATTCTCCCTGGTCGTACTAGTTGCAGGTTAAGCTATAGTTTGCTCAGGTCCTGTTAGTCTCGAAAGGGTTATATAGTCCTTGTAACTTTTAAAAGGTTGTTGTCATGGCTAAACAGACCGCTTTTACATTTTTTTATTGTTTTATAGGTTGTTTTGACACGTTATCTCCCAAAAGTAATTAATGTAATGATAAAATGTTTTCGGGGAATGGAATTGTGGTCGAAAAGCCGAGATAAGTAAATTTTTGAAATTGATTACCAGTAAAATAATTTATTTCAACGGAAAACGGTAATGGAACGTTGTTTTTTCTTAAGCATGCATTTCAGTTTCAATTAAAAAGAAAAACTAATATCTGATCCTTCACACAAGTGATAACCTCAGTCTTATCGATACGTTTTAGGTCTTGATTCTAATCAAGACATTTTTGATTAATATCTGTCCCTTCAGACTTCATTTTAATTAAGAATGTTAAGAAACTGTTTTACATTTTCAAAATCTGCACTAAGCAGAAACATATTTAAAGGGGACCATAACTTTAGCTCAATCAAACATTTATTTATAATGATACTTCAAAAAAAACGTAAATCAATAAAGGTTTGTATTCTTGTAGTAATTAACATAATACATTTTTTTACAATCATTTATTGAAACGCGAGGCGCCCCCCTAAAAATTCCAGAAATAGGACCAAATTGACAAATTTACAAAATTTTTAAAAATGCTGATTTATGCCCGTTTAATATTTAGCTCACAATTGTCATAAGCAAAATATGTAATTCGGATATCGTTAAAACTTCATAAAGACGATCCGAGATTGTCAATTTCAAACATATTTGCAGCATAAACTAACGTCTATTTGATATTAAGCTTAAAACCTTAAACAAAATATAGTCAGGGCTACCCGAAAAAGTTCACAAAGATGATCCAAGATTGTTAATACGCCTAAAAAGTGCCATCTTCAAAATATGTAGCCGGGGCAAAGAGAGCGTGATCGAGTGGGCTATGCTAGTGGTTGGAAGTCTCGGGGGTTGGGACAGGGATAATGGAGTTGAGATGGATTGGAAATGATGGGCGACCTGCGGCACCGTATCTCTTCCAATGTACCTCGCGCACGCCCCTACCCTTCGGTAGGCGATTGCTAAGTGCTGCCGCGTCGCTCCATTTTATTTGTATGAGAACTAGCTTCTATTTTGAAGTTAAAGGGAGCGCCCTTTACATTTTCGTCCAGTACGACCGTACCAAACCGCTGAGGGTGCTGGGAGGACTACGGTGCCGTTGGTTGGGGTACAAGGCAACGCTATAGGTTTGGGGGTTTCCACTCCATTCCTCTCTCCTTCAAGGTTTGGACTCCAGGCATAGCCGACTCTATCACGCACTCGACAAAGCAAAACCAACTCGCGCCAGCGTGGGAAATAAGGCGGTGACACAGGGCAAATGACCAGTTTAAAAATTGCCTGGTCCAGTTCAAAAATTAAATCGGAGGGGGGGGGTCTGTGGTCCACGAGACTATTAAGAAAGTTCAAGGGTAACCAGACTCCACACATTAAAATTGTAATATTTTAATTATCCACTTCTTTAGTTTAGCAGACGACGTGCTCTGGTCAATGGTCACGGACCAGTTTATTTATTCCAAGTCAGGAAAGTTGCTGGCCTAATGTCCAGTTTAAAAAATCCTTATTTGGTCACGGACCTGAAAACTCACGTAAACGCGACGCGAATGACGAAAACTACGTATTTTCCGACTGAGGAGAGGCGAAATAGCCCGGCCTTCTTTTAGGTCCCCCCTTGTATTTTGAAAGTGGGACTGGGACTATGGCGCGCGAATACTTAGGCATCTTATCCCTATCTTCTCTCTAGTAAACTAGATATCGCTTCTTGGTAAAACTTTATATAACTAAAACCATTAGTTTATAAGATATGTTCCATAACAAGGTTCAAACAACTTTTTGAAAACAAATTTCCCTGAGATTTCCAGGCTTTTCTCCATATACTTCCCTGAGATTTCCAGGCTTTTTTCCAGGTTTTTCCCGTATATGGTGTATCCTATGGAGCAAATGTTAACGAAGGAGGGAAGGGGCAAATAGGACTATTACATAATCAAAGGATATCCCCGTATCTCTAATATAACCAGAGTTACGAGCTTCCAAAATTTAGTGTAATGTTAATCCTATGGAGAAGGAAAAGTACCTACAAGCACCCGGGGAAAGCACCTACAAGCACTCACAAGCACCTACAAGTACCCGGGGCAAGTACCTACAAGCACCAGGAGCAAGTACCTACAAGCACCAGGAGCATGTACCTACAAGCACCCGGAGCAAGTACCTACAAGCACCCGGGGCAAGTACAGTACGTGCAAATCTAAGCTCCCTTTATCTCGAAACGCGCAGTTGGGTACTTTAAAACAGATAAATTATAATATTTTATGTAATGAAATTGTAATGAACCAACTTCATTTAGCAAATCTGGCGGGTGCTCTCATGTTGTTGCTTTTCTGCTGTTTTTGGAGAGGTACGGTGAAATGACACCTGGAGATATCGAAATAGCATGTACTTCTACTATCTGCGGCTGAAAAGCTCCAAGAATAAGAAATATACATCCAAAACCCTTGAAGGAAATTTCTTTAAATCGGCTAAAACTATATTCCAAGAACTTAAACGAATCAACAGAAATGGATAAATGGGAATCCTTTGATCCGTGACACCCTGCTGACCGAGCAAAAGACCCTGAGAGGATTAATCGTCATGTTTGAGCTCTTGTGGAAATTTTCCCCCAGACTGGTGTCAAACATTTTTGGGACCTTGACATTCTACCTAATAGCAGCAACAAGGTGGAAATATCAACCTCTGGGAATGAATCTTCTAATTAGGTTAACGACAACTCAGATTTGGTTTCACTATCTATGAATCTTATTTTTCATCCAGGTAAGTAATTAAATTAGTAGGTAAACAACATTAAAATTAACATAATCTTTTATTATAGCATTGGCTTTCCAAACAGTGAGTCTGCGTTAGAAGAATTTGTTAGTGGTGTGCGAGTACTCGATAAGACTCGAGTACTCGATCGAGGCAGTGACTCGATTATAGGATTTTCTTAGGTCTTTGCATAAAATTTGAGTTAAACCCTTACCTTGCCAAGGTAAATGACTAACACTATACATAAATAGATTTTAAAATGGTGTTATTATCTATCTCGAAATTTTGTCTTGTATTCATAATTTTCATCTTCTTGGCTTCACAACAAACTAGATTTTCGTTAAGAAATAACCGTATGTGAATATTTATTAGCAAAATAAGAATCTTCTATTTCTTTACGACAGACAGCTAAGCAGACTACACTAGTTTGAAGCGCTTTTTCCTCTTTCCCTTTCCAACGACCATATCAAAGGACTAGGATCTACCGTACCTTGTCCATGAGCAATAGTGTCTGAATATGGTATTTGGCGGTTCGAGGATGTCTCGCGTGTTTTAACGTTATGCCTATGGCGTCTTGTATACTTCCCTCACGTAGGGAGGTTTCTTATATTACTTCTGGTTTAGGTTAGTAATTTTCGTTCGGAACTTTGCGCGAAGTATAACAATGGCTACAAGTGACTTCGGTGAGGAATGAGATTCCGAAGAAGATATTAATGAGGAATTAAGTTAGTTAAATTTAATGGGAAGAAGACTAATACCGTCTGGGAATTGATGGAAGTAGTTGTCGATGATCAAAATTACACTAAATGTCTATTATGAGAGCGATAAATTAACAGAAAGTGCTGAAATACTGCAAAACCAATTCCCAATTACTCGATAAATACTCGAAACAAATTTTCCAACTACTCGATACTCGATTCGAGTACTCGAGACTCGGCTCGATACTCGATAAGGGAAAATTTCAATACTCGAGACTCGACTCTAAACCAAAAATTCAAGGCTCGCACAGCCCTAGAATTTGTCGTAAATCAAAACATTTCTCAAGAATTAGTGAACTATATAGAGATGGAAACAAGGAATCAATCTTCTAGTAAATTATGGAAACGTCTGAGAATCGGACGAATAACAAGTTCCATGTTTGGGCAAATTTTAGGATGTAGAGAAAAAAAATTCCCAACATCAATTGTAGATTCAATCTTGCATCCCTCGAAACTGGATAACTATGCCAGACTTCCACCTGCTGTTTTACGCGGGAGAAATTTAGAGCCTTTAGCTAGAGAAAAATATGAAAAAGTATACAATCTAAAGGTAGAGCCCAGTGGATTATCTCTGACGGCAGAGTACTCTTTTATTCGAGGGGTCGGACGTATATGAAAAAGCGTACGGGATTTCAAAATGCAATTTGATTTCATCGGATTTCGTTTGTTTTCGGAATCTAAAAAAATCAACTGATTTCGTCAGATTTTGTTATTTTTTTCTAGTGATTTCGTCGGATTTTGAGATTATTCCATTGATTTCGTTGGATTTTGATATTATTTCCTTGATTTCGTCGGAATTTGATATTTCCCCCGTGATTTCGTCGGATTTTGACATTTCCCCCGTGATTTCGTCGGATTTTTAGATTTTCCCCGTGAATATGACTACCATTCTGGTCATGTTTTTTTAAACTTAGATTCAATAATTTTATTTAATGAAATAGCACCTCGGTAGGTCAACGGTCTTTTTAAAACTGAGCATATTTCCTTTAATACGGTGTTAATTAAAATTAAAAAGGAGGTAAATTACAAGGAAAACCACTTCAGCAAAAAATATTTATACACATTTTTAAACAAGGTACATTAATTATCACTTCCTTTTTAGTAAGTCATCAATATCTTTAAAAATATTTTCTAACAAAAACATCTTCATATCTTGGTATGTAAAGCTATTTTCAGGAACTGTACAAAAATATGTCGATAAACTGCAATAACCATGACTAAATCTCTCACATTGTTTTAGTTCTAAGCTCGATTCACCCACCGATTCATACCAATTGCACAGGACTCCAATTCTATTGGCATCTTTAATATTGACATAGTTTCCAGAATAACTTCTATTCGTGGAGGTTTTACCATTCTGATAAGAAAATTGTAGTATTCGACCAATTAAATATTTCTTTTCATACTGAAAAGCACATAAGTCACCGACATTAACGACATCTGCTTTGTTTGGTTTTGTATTAGTCGTTTTCGAGAAATGTCTTGAACTTTGACTAGAGTTATCTCTTGCGCGAAGTAAGCGGTCATTTGGCAAATTTTCATGAGAATTCAATAGCCATAGTGCGGTGGTTTTTCTTATGAAAAGAGTTTCGCCTGTGTTATAAAAGCGGTAAATGGAGAGTTGCATTTGATACTTTTTGCCAAGGTTCGGCTATTTTTTGCCCCAACGCTCGCCACCATGTCGTACACAGGAAAACCACTGCTTCTTAAATCAGGTTGACGCTTTACAAACCTTACTCCGTTTCTGTTGCACGAAGAGTGAATTGTTTCCATATCTTCTGCTAAGCCACCATATTCCTCAGAAACTACTTCGTAATCCAGGTTCGACGTAGTCAAGGGTACCACATCACAAATTGCATCGTTATTTTCGTCTTCATCTTCTTCGAAGTCTTCTAACACAGATTCAATCTTTGGTTTGCGCACCTTCACTGAAACGCTCTTTAACAGTTCCGCGTCTGAAACTCCAACAACATCTGTCATTCCTAACATTGAAATTGTTTCTTTTGCTTCCAATCTAGCTTTTTCAATGGCTATTTTAATTTCAAAAGCGGTGGGTATAGTTAAACTCAAGGTCACTCTTTGATTAACAAAACGATGGCCATCTTTCTTTATCTTTAAGTACACAACTGTAGCTTTGCTGTTGAGAATTTTTTCAGTTAAGAGTCGCTCGATATTAAAAGATGAAAGTCGCTCAACAGCAGCGAAATTCTGCTTATCCTTGGGGTTTACGTCCGACTCCTTTAAGCCGTGCTCCGCCTTAGAACAAGTTGACAACAACACTATTAGATGCGAGATGGAAACAACTTCATTACCCATTGGAAGGACCACTGAATCTGTAAGAATTCTGGATCTTAGTTTCGTTCCTTCGTGAACATGGTCTTGATAGTAGAATGGTGGCTTTAAAGAGATGTTTGAAATCCAAGTCCATTCTTCTGGTATGTTTGGATTACGTGGCACGTGTAAATCAAATAGAGAGGATTCATTAACCATGGCTTTAAGAAGCTTCGGGTCACCATCGCTTGCAAAAGATGCAACGGTAATCCCAACTTTTGCACATTCGGAAATTATGGTCTTCCATCTTGTTATTATGTCTGTACTCGAAAATGTATTGTCAATCCCAAAAACGCTTAAGCATAATGGAGGAGTGTTGGGGTGCAGTGGCTGTAACACGTAAACGTATGCTGCGTTTGCCTTAGCTTCCTTTTCAAAATATTCTACAACTGTTTCGTAAGAAGAAAATTCCATGGACTGCATATTCGGAAAACCATTCTTATTTAATTTTCGAACAAATCCGAGACAAGTATTACTTGCATGGTCGTAATCGATTCTACTAAGAATACGAGTTCCATCCTCAGAAACTGACACAAATTTGTGTGGTACTTTATAACGTTTAAGGTGCTCCAATACTTGAACTGTGCGAATTTCTCCTTCTTTGATTGGATTTCTTTCCTCTGAGAGATATCGTCGGACTTGTCGTAAGGATGGTAAAGCTGATGGTAAATTTTGAACAACATAAGAATACGCCAAAGACCCAGCAAATATAAAGAGTGCCGTGCTAAATATTTTGACGCTTTCTGAATGTCTCTTAGTTCTTGAGTGACAGTTGTTCCATAAGTGTTTCAGAAATCCTCCAATATTTGTATTTGTTGCTGGATTTGCTTGTGAAATGCTTGATTCAGGGTTACTCAACTTCAAACTTAAATCTTTAGAAATACCCTCATTTTCTCTAGCAATGTTCTCTATTTGATTTAAAGTAGGGAAGAAATCATCAAGCTTAGTTTGTGAAGAATCATTAGCAGCCGCCAAAAACATGCGTTTCTTTCGCTCATTTCTTGAAAAATTAAAAAATTTTCTTTTTAAGTTTGTGGAAGACATGCTCCCTTCTCAGCTACTTCCCTGGAAGGGAGGTCAAATGAAAATCCGCTTCACGATTTTCAGGGCCACCTTTGGTCTTGTTTCCGCTTGAATCTTGAGAAATGTTTATTCCAACAACTTCTTGATCATGGGGGGTACTGGAAATTTGCTCTTCGGTAAATCGTAATGTAGTTTGAACAAGCGGCGATTTAGGCTTAGGCTTTTCAAAACATCTTTTCATGTACCTATAAAAATTTGAGGCGCTATATCCTATTCCAGAAGATGTTCTGTTCAAGACACTCATCTTCCCACAAACTAAACAGTTTATTCGGTAAACACCGTTAGACTGTGAACTTCCAGACAAAATCTCGTAGTTGGTGCCTTCTTTGGAATTAGAGATTTTTGCACATGTCGAATTTTTCTTGTATTTTTCAATTTGTTGTCGTAGACCACTTATAATTAAGTTATCAGCGGTCTCTGTTGTGGCATCTTCAAAAACTTCACTTCTCTCATTTATTGCTTGAAATGTCATTGTTGGTTGATTCGATGTTTAGAGTGTCATTGTTCTTAGTCAGGTCAATTTCGCTGATGGGCTCGGAAGAAGTCCGCGCTGGTGTACCTTTGGTGTGCCTTTTAGGAGCAGCTTTCTGGTCTGAGAAATTCTTCAGTGTCATAGTCGTTTTGGGCATTTCGACTAATGTTTTAGCGTAAGCTTCGAGCTTATGATAATGTCCAGGAAGAAATCGAAACTTACTTCTGTTTTTGAAAAATACTCCAAACATTGACTTAGCGTCTTCTTCGTCAAATATCTCATTATTATCCCTGATGTATTGTTCTAATTTCTGAATTTTTTCCGGTTCTTCAAGTTTCTTGATAGATTCAAAAGAATCATAACCAGTATTAATTAAACAAGCAAACACTTGCGGCGGAAGTTCTTCCTTCATTTTGAGCACGAATAGTTCACTTGCAGTTTTTACACTGTTCATTTTCATTGTTTGCCATAATGAAATAAATTCAGTTAATACGTAGTTATTAAACAAAATTTTTTTTCGTAACTTTAAGTAAAATGTGCGAAATCCTCGGTCAAATCGCAATTACCCTTTCTCGCGAGAAACTGTAAAGCTTTTACTACAAGACTGGCACGAGCACGTTTTGACTAGTTGTGATTGTGGGGCGTCGGCATTAATATGGTCACCAGATGTTGCTATAGCCGTAACTCAAGCTATGGCGCGATTTTTTAAACGTGGCAAAACGGATAAGCTTCAAAACGGGGCTGTTTATTTCATTTTACCTCCGATTTTCTTTGGATTTCGATGCTGATTTTGTGATTTCGTTACTGATTTCATGATTTCGTTGCTGATTTTGTGATTTCTTTACTGATTTTGTGATTTCAATACTGATTTTGGATTTTTTTATCAGATTTCCCAATTTTATTGATTTCAGTCCTGATTTCTGATTTTGCTTTTGAATTCGGATTTCAAAAGTTGGATTTCACGGGTAGCGTACGGGATTTCATGAAT
The DNA here is from genome assembly GCF_054372755.1 of Phalangium opilio. Lineage (NCBI taxonomy): Eukaryota > Metazoa > Arthropoda > Arachnida > Opiliones > Phalangiidae > Phalangium > Phalangium opilio. Next base: position 3,246,712 of record NW_028324172.1, on the reverse strand, counting down.
GACCGACCCCTCGCTTTTATTGGTGCTAGCGGCGATGGGCTGATTACGGATCCGATGGTAAGTAATCAAGGGGTTTTAGAAAAAAAATGTCCAGCGTCAATTAAAGGAACAGATATTAGTAAACTTGAAATTGCAACCATTGTTGATAACTTTCCAACATTTTGCTTGAAAAGAAATAACGGTGTAATTGAGCTTGATAGAAAGTCCCATTATTACGCGCAGGTGCAGGGAGAGATGGCAGTTAAAAAGATAAGTTGGGCAGATTTTGTGGTTTTCACTGAATCTGCGGAAGGTGGATTATTTCGGGAACGAATTTTCTTTGACGATAAATTCTGGACCACTAAACTTCTTCCTAAGCTGAAATACTTTTTAACTAAATACATTGTCCCATTTTTGATCAACAGTCCAAAAGAAGTGCCGTAAATTTTTTGTGATATTTTAATGTTATTTATTATTTGTGATGTTTACATAAAATGTGATAGACAACTTTTTAAATAAGGAGTTGATTAAAAGTACAAATGTTTACAAAAGTGGTTCATATATATTTGTTATGTAAGAACAAACGGGAAAAATACTGCTTGACATTTTTGCTATTGTTAAAGGCATAATTCCATCAAAAATATGAAATTTCTTAACCCTTCCTATTGCCCTCTCTACGTGAATTCTCAATTCTGCAATTCTTCGCGTTTCAATAATTTCTTTTTCGGAAAATTGAGGGTTATTTTTCAAAAAAGGGGGAAAATTCAAGGTACAGTTTTTCTCTTTTAGTAAATCTTCAATTAAAAAGCCTTTATCAGCAACCACATTATCGTATTCATCCAGTAACATTATTAGTTTATAATGATTTGTTATAGCTTTATCAGAAACTCTTCCTCCCCATCCTTCTGATACCAAAGATATTACACCACCAGGAGTAATGTCATGAGCAAATAAGCCCACTTTGAGCCTCATCATCACTGCTAAGAACTGGTCAATTAAGGGAAGTTTAAAGGACCTTCTTCTTTTCCCTGGATTTGGCACCTTTTTTCAACTTTTAAACATCATTTTCTCAGCTTTCTCTTGAAAAAAACTAAAAATAAAGATCAATTAACAGAACCTTAAATCTTTATCCAAAATATCACAACTGAAAAGCCACAAGAATTCTGCGCAAGTTGGCAAACCAGTATAAAACTTTGTCATCTCATTATCATCTTTTAACTTTTCCGCATTCCAAGTACGTTGTTTCAAGCAGTCTTCTAGTTCTGATATTTTTTGACGCAAATTTATATTTTCCATTTCTAATTCATGGTAGTCTGTCTGCGTTCCTTCACTAACTCGACTTGAAAGCACAGGCACAGTTTCTGTGATATTTTGGTCAGAGGTTTGGTTAGTCGTTTCATCAGCAATTTGGACAGACATTTCTTTTCCTTTAGACATTGAAGTTTGAGAGGGGATTTGGACAAGCGTTTCGTTTGCCACAAAATTCACAGTTTCACAAATTTCTTTCGTGCTTATACTGCTTCCCACGTAATCATGAAAACGCAGAGAAACAACAAGCCTTCTTTCATGTACCAGTTTAGTCCTAAATTCTTTATACCTTTCATCCTTTAAACAAATTGTAATCCAAAGCTTAGCAAAACTATTCGAATTTTACAACCAAATAGGGCTAAAAGAACTATATTTTACCATAATTTTGTTTTTTCTTCGTTTCTTACTTTCGTTTTTAGTGCTAATTGAAGCTTCGCTTCTGAAATCTTCCTAGGTTTAAGCAAGTTTAAAGTTGGAACCCCATCCGGATCACTTCCCAGCCTGGATATCCCGATATAAAATGTTAACTACATATACGCGTGTTCAGCGTGGGAGTATAGTTTTTTCTATTTACTATTCTTCCCCATAGTTTAACTCTAGCGGCCGGAAATCTATGCAGTCTAATATTTGGCATTCCCTTCCTGCTTTTACAACCGACGACACTACAGCAAACCATTTCTTAATTTAAATGTTGGTGATTTAATCGAGACAAAACAAACTTCCTATGTCTTGGGATTATTTTCTAAAGAAATTCTTTAGGAATTCTAAAGATAAATTTCCTAAGAAGGTCTAGGGATTATTTTCTAAAGAAATTCTTTAGAAATTCAAGAGATAAATTTCCAAAGAATGTCTTTGGATTATTTTCTAAAGAAATTCTTTAGGAATTCTAGAGATAAATTTCCTAAGAAGGTCTAGGGATTATTTTCTAAAGAAATTCTTTAGGAATTCTAGAGATAAATTTCCAAAGAATGTCTTGGGATTATTTTCTAAAAAAAATTCTCTAGGAATTCTAGAGATAAATTTCTTAAGAAGGTCTAGGGACTATTTTCTAAAGAAATTCTTTAGGAATTCTAGAGATAAATTTCAAAAGAATGTCTTGGGATTGTTTTCCAACGAAATACTTTAGCAATTCTTGAGATCAATTTCCAAATAAGGTTTAGGGTTTATTTTCCAAAGTAAGGAATTCTTGAGATAAATTTTCAAAAAAGGTTTAGGGTTTATTTTCCAAAGTAAAGAATTCTTGAGATAAATTTCCAAAGAAAGTCTAGGGTTTATTTCCCAAAGAAATTCGTAGGAATTATTGAGATAAATGTCCAATGAAGCTCTAGGGTTTATTTCTAAACAAATTCGATAGGAATTCTTGAGATAAATTTCCAAAGAAGATCTAGGGTTTATTTTCCATCGAAATTCGTTTGGAATTCAAGAGATAAATTTCCAAAGAAGGTTTATTTTCCAACGAAATTAGTTAAGAATTTTAGAGATGGATTTCAAAGGGCCAGATATATTGCAATTATGCTTTACATATAATTATCTCAAAATATTTTTTACCCAAATTTTTTAGCTAAAGTTTTCCTAGATAGACATTAACTTGATGGTTAAAAAAATTAAAAACGTTTCACGAAGGCTTGTCCCGTAGCTGAGGCTCAGCAAGCGCTGAAATGGAATGTTATATTTACCAATTTTTTTTGCGCTTTAAATAATCCGTGAGGTGTTTATGCAAAGGATGAAATAGATTAAAAGTAAAATAAGAGTAATTAAAATCGTTATGTTTAGATTTACAGGGAATCTAAGCTGTCAGTCGGAATTTTTGCTTAATTCTCTTATGGAATGTATTATCTTTATTTCTAGCGTAATTAGAGTCCAAAATAAAATATTTTTAAGAAACATTGTAGAGTAAATTAAGTTAAACGCGTTTCTGATACTCGAAAAACTCTCAGTGAATATTAAATTTAACAACAACGTCTGTATCTACTGCTTGGCCGTTAAGCCTCCAAAACCCACTTAGTACCCCATACAATTGCACAAGGTTAAAACTTTCTGCCGTTTACGGATGTTTTTAAGTCGATTAAATGTCTGACTTTATAAGCAATTTCACACTGCATGCGAGAACTTCCCTCGCTATAAGGGGTGTAGTTCAGCATATAAGAACTACACTTCCTGTATTGGGATATGGTTCTGCATGTAAGAACTATCCTCGTTTCAAGAGGCTAAATTAATTTACCCACTTCTCTATATATTTCCCAAGAAAATTTCATAGATATTTCCCACGTAAATTCCAAAGACATTTCCCAAGTAAATTCCAAAGACATTTCCCAAGTAAATTCCAAAGACATTTCCCAAGTAAATTCCAAAGACATTTCGCCAGTTAATTCCAAAGATATTTCCCAAGAAAATTGCAAAGATATTTCCCAAGAAAATATCAAAGATATTTTCCAAGAAAATTTCAAAAATATTTCCCAAGAAAATTTCAAAAATATTTCCCAAGAAAATTCCAAAGATATTTCCCAAGAAAATTCCAAAGATTTTTCCCAAGAAAATTCCAAAGATTTTTCCCGAGAAAATTCCAAAGATATTTCCAAAGAAAAAGAGGCCAATATTCCCCAATTTCCTAAAGAACGCCTTAAGGATTTCGAAAGAAATTTCCCAAGGAATTTTCTTAAGAGTTCTTAGGAAGATTTTTGTAAGGGGCAGTTACATATTATCATGTCCGGATTCTTAATCAAGAGAGCACCCATGTACGAAACCAAACGGACCACTACAGCCTATAACCATGGCAGCCTCACCATTTCGACCCGTCGGAATAGATTATCTCGGTACCTTCCGGGTGTCTTAGAACGAAAATCGCTATATTCTCGTAATAACGGACTATCATAGCAAATCGGTAGAGTTCATAGCAACAAAAGATGCTTCTGCCAAGTCAGCGGCTTTGTAGAAAATGTGGTATTACGTCAAGGCGCACCAAATGAAATAGTCATTGACCGAGGAAGCCACTTTTTGGCACAACTAACCGAAGAAACACTCAAACTAGTCTCCACAAAATACATCCGTACAACTGCGTTACCATCCTCAATCAAACGGCCTCTGTGAACGTTTCAACAAGATCCTAGCGGAAATAATCAGCCAGTATGTCTCCACACACCAGAAAGATTGGGATACGAGCTTACATTTTGTAACATTCGGTTACAACACTTTAAAACACGCCACGACTGGCTCTTCAACCTTCGTCCTTGTTTACGGCCGCGAAGCCACTTTACCAATAGATGTCATCCTCGACACCAACCTGGGGGAGAGTAAGACTTTAAAATAGAACTTAACGTTAGTCCGCGACATCGTGATGAAACGTTAAACCCATACTAAACAAAAAAGTATTGAGCAGTACGACGAAGGACGGGGTGACCAACGGTATCAAAAGGACCATCTAGTCTACGTGAAAACACCAACCAGAAAAGTTGGTCGATCAGAGAAACTATTGCATCAGTTCCACGTACCATTTCGGTTACTTGCTGTAATCCCTCCAGTTAACTACGATATTGAAAACAGACGTGTCAAAAGGGAAATAGTGCACGTATCCCGGAAGAAGAGTTATATCCTCCGAGCCGTGACGAAGAGTTGAAATCCGAGGATAACAATTGCGACGTGGACACCCCTACTACACGAGACACAACCTGCGCACCGAAACCTCCCGAAGCTCTTCAGCCGAAAATGAACGTTAACTTTTCGGATCACGTCGAAACCTGGACAATCCCAAATAACTCTTCCTGGCCATCTCAAATACGTATTTCACCTGCCCACCAAGCCTCCGACGAAGTACACGTGCCAGGCGGCTGGTTCAACGCTACGACGCGTCAACCTAAGACATTCTTTTCGTCTTTAGAGTAGGACAAAGAATCATCGGGACGATTTGTCTTAGTTGGGGGATGTGTCATGGAATAATATTTTACTAGTAACTAAATGCATTCTTGTAACCATACTATATATTCTTGTACCCAACGATATATTCCTGTAAATAAACAGGGGTCGGTCGTGTCTAGCTTAGGTTTTCCCCGTACTCCAGAGGCCGACGCTCTAGCGAAGGACCAAACAAAGAGGGTCCACAGCATATAAATGGGGGACCCCGAGGTAGAAAGGCCAGTTTTGGCAGCTCCTTCTCGGGCGAACCACTACCAAGGACACACGGACTACTAGACACGAGGCCTATGTCTTGCCTAGATTTAGTAAGGGCCCCTTGTATTGTATTGTATTGTTGAAAGGGGTGACGCGTCGCCGCGTCGAGCACCGATACCAAGGGTATATTGTGCGCCCCGAGCTGGTTAGACTGCGAAGAGTCCTGTCGCCTCGATGAATCGGAGTATCAGATTGGCCGAGACAGTAGAGAACTGGCGAGGTTCCATAGTATGCATGTCAAAATGCTCAAACCTCATGGCCGCGAGGTAGTCGCAGCTGCAGAGGATATGGGAGGAGGTTTCTTCTACCTCCCGGCAGAACCTACAGAGTGGGTCATCAACGATGCTCAATAAGTGCAGGTGTCTATTCAGCCGGCAGTGTCCAGTGAGGAGACTGGTGACCAGCCTAATTTTGCTTTTGGTGAGGGCAAGCAGTTCCTTTGCCCTAGTGATAGAAGGACCCGGGACAAACTCCTTGGCTTGTCTCTGCCCATCCATGTCAAGCCAGAGCTGCAGTTGAAGTGCAGACATCCGGCAGTGAATCCTATGACGAATGATGCCATGGGGGATGGGAACCGCAGGCTCAGGTCCGAAGAACTTCGCCTCAGCCCCCCTTTTGGCATACATATCAGCCCTTTCATTGCCCAGATATCCGCAGTGTCCTGGCACCCACAGCAATTGAACCTTGTTGCGGGCAGCCAGAGAACACAGCAAATCCAGACAACTGAGGACCAGTCTTGAGTCAACAAGGCACTGATTCAGTGCCATGAGGGTGGCCTGACTATCCGAATAAATCTGAATCGTCCGTCCGCAGTAATTTTTCTTGATGCAGAAATCCGCACATAAACAAATGGCCATTATTTCCGCTTGGAAAACACTGGCAAAGTTGCCGAGGCTCTCGCAAAAACCAAACTTCTTCGTCAAGCAGTAGACCCCGGCACCAGCTCCAGAGTCCGTCTTCGAGCCGTCTGTGAACCAGACGGTCTCCCCCCAGTACCAAGGACTGGGTTGGTCTCCCAATCAGTGCGACTAGGAAAGTGCACGCTGAAGGGCTTGTCAAAATGATATGATACAAGAGACTTGTCTGAGACCATCGCAAGTGATGGCTCGAGACTGCTGTACTCACTGAAGAGCTTGGTGTGACTGAAGTCCCAGTGCTTGGGCTTCCACCAGCCGTGGTTGTTGAGCCTACAGGCTCCCATAATAGCTTCCTCCTCAATAAAGAGGTGGAGAGGAAGCATATTCAGAAGGATCTCCAGAGAGGCTGTGGGGGTAGTCCTCATGGACCCCGTGATGTCGATGCACGCCAGCCTTTGAAGCTTGCGTAGTTCATCTTGGGCTGTTTTAAGGCGAACCCTGGACCACCAGACAAGAGCTCCATAGGAGACCACTGGCCTGATGATTCTAGTATAAATCCAGTTCACGGCACTGGGGCTTAAGCCCCAGGATTTGCTGACTGAACTTCTTATACGCCAGAATAGAATTTTGGCTTTCTTGATGCTAAGATCAAGATGGGATTTCCAAGTAAGCTTGGCATCAAAGGTCACGCCAAGGTATTTGACCTCGGTGGACTTCTTCAAAACCTGTCCAAAGAAGGAAATATCATTGAAGAGGTCATTGGTCCTCTTCCGAGTAAACGGTATAAGGACAGTCTTGTTGGGATTGACGGTGAGGTTAACATCCCTACACCATTCCTCAACAACATGCAAGGCAGTTTTCATCAGTGCAGCGATCGTTGCAGGGAACTTCCCCGTAACAATCACTGCTATGTCATCCGCATAGCCAAAGCAGTGACACCCCCCCTCCCCGAGTCGACCCAGCAGCTCATCCACCACCAGGCACCAAAGAAGAGGGGACAGAACCCCTCCCTGTGGACAGCCACGGTCGGTGGAGATCTCCAGGTATTCCCCGAGAAGAGACGCCGTCACCCTGCGATTCGTGAGCATGGAGTGTATCCAACGACACAGAGTGTCGTCAATACCAAACCGCTCCGCAGCGCGAAGAATAACTTCACTAGAGACCCTATCAAAGGCTCCCTCAATATCAAGGAAGATGGCTAAAGACATCTCCTTGAACTTGATGGCCCTATCAAGGCAGTTCAAAATGCCATGGAGCGCCGTCTCCGTAGATTTGCCTTTCTGATAGGCAAACTGAGCAGTGGACAGGGGAGTATGGGAGAGAATTCCATCCCGCAAATACCTGTCCACCAATTTCTCTAAAATCTTTAGGAAGAAAGAGGTAAGACAAATGGGTCTAAATGCCTTGGCCTCAAGATAGCTCGCCTTCCCAGGTTTGGGAATAAAGATAACCTTCGAGCGCTTCTAGATATCCGGAATATGCGCCAGAGCAATGCAGGCCCTGAATATCCTGCACAGATAGGGGCCAATGGCGTCTATACCTTCCTGAAGGAGGGCAGGAAAGACGCCATCTGGGCCAGGGGACTTATAGGGCTGAAACGAGTTGACAGCCCACTTAAGTCTGGAGTATGTAACTATCTTATTGGCAATGCCCCAGTCCGCCCTGTGTGCTCTCCGAAAGTACACGGGGAGAGCATCGGTGCCTGTGGGGACAAAAACCTTGGAGTCCGAAAAGTGTACCTTAAGCATATACTTTAGGGTATCAGTCCCTGACTTGGTAAACTCACCTTCTGCCACCTTAATGGTGCTGAGCTGGTGAGTGTTATCATGAGCCAGGATCTTCATGATCTTGGCAGTAGCGGGGGCATCGGAGATACTACCGCAAAAGTCCCTCCAGGAGTTCCTCTTAGCCTCCCGGATGGCTTTATTGTACTTGTTTAGGGTCTGTCTATAATTAGTCCATTCCCCAGTCCTCTTGGCTCTATTAAAGAGTTTACGAGTGAGCTTGCGGAGCCTGCCAAGTTCCGAATTCCACCAAGGAACGAGCCTTGGCCGGCTGGCAGGCTTCGCTGGACAGTTATGGTGGTAGGAATTGATAAAGGCCTGTTGCATGAGATCAACAGCCAAATCAAATTCCAGCACCGAGGTAAGTTTAGGAGCATTACCTCTGAGTAGGAGGCAAAGTTCCTCCCTGTAGCCGGACCAATCGGTCCGACGAGGGTTGCGCAGTTCTGTCTTAACCGAAGTTGACTTGACTGCGACCGAGAAGCAGATGTGCCTATGGTCTGAGAGAGATGGTTCATCAGACACATGCCAGTTAGATACCGACAGACTGATATTATCTGTGGCAAGGGTGACATCAATGACCTCCTTTCTGTTAGAGGTAACGAAGGTTGGTTCATTGTGCCTGTTGAGAATATGCAGGTTCGTACCGACCAGATATTCAAGCAGGTCATCATCACGTTTGTTGCAGTCGCTGCTGCCCCACGTGACATGATGAGCATTGGCATCACAGCCTAGAATGAGCCTGTCCCCCTGCCGCTCACAGTGGTCGACAAGAGCGGCAACCTCCTGTGGTGGGGGGGAGTCCGTGGCATCATGTGCAAAGTAAGCAGACGCTATGACAAGGCCAGTTGCCTCTCCAAAAGAGGAGGGCAATACCCTAATCACAGCAGTTTCCCTAGTGAGGTAGTTCGGAAGCGGAAGGGTATCGAGACCCTTCCTTGTCAGAACACACGCCCTGGGGTTGAGTGAGGTAAAATCATAAGTAATGTTACCTACATTCTTTAAACCAAGGATTTTACCATTATGGATCCAAGGTTCCTGAATGAGGGCCACATCCAGGCCCTCTAAGGCAAACCTCCAACAAAGGACTGCCGAGGCTGCTTTGCAGTGATGCAGGTTGATCTGGATCACCTTAATGCTCATGCCACAGAAAGAGAGACGGCCTTAGCCGCTACTTGGCAGCAGCTTGGAGTCCCGATCCAGGACCGGTATCTCCTTCGCCACCGCCAGCAGCAGCCCCGGCCTCCATCTCCATCCAAGTGTCAGGAGCGGAAGTCCTCTCGGTATCAGAGTCCTTCAAAAAGTCGGACTCTGTCCCGAGGTCTATGTCCGAGCCATCTGGAAAGGATGGCTCTAAGTTAATTCCAGCAATATTTGCTGCCAGCTCCCCACTCACGCTGGCTGCGGTATTGCCTTCATCATCAGAAGCTTCAGAGACCTTCTGAAGAGGGTCCTGTGGTGCGTTCAGGACCTTGAAAGTCCCGACATCAACACCAGTGAGACCCTCAAAGCCGGCCTCCTTGATGGCCTCCATGGAGGAGCCATCAATTAGGAATATCCAGCGTCTGGTGCTCTTCTCATCGAACGACTTCAGGCACCGCCAACAGTCGGTCAGAAACCTTCCGTTGTAGGCCTTTAGTCGCCGGAGAAGAGCCGCCGGATCAGTGGTGCGACGGTCCTTGGTACGGAAGGACACCTTGAACGGCTTCGGGAGTTCACAGGCTTTCATCACTGAAAGCCGTGTTCCCCCTATGGCACGCTCATTCTGGTGCAGCACCTTCACGAGCCATTCACCGGTCGCAGAATCTCCACATGAATAGATCTTGGCCCCAGCCATGATGTGGAAATTTAGGGGACGCGGCAGCGAGCCTTCCAAGGAGAGCTCAGCGTCCAGTGCGTCGAGTATAGCGGCCTGGATGGGAACAACGTCCGCAACCGTGACCGCATTAGTAGGATAGCCATCTTTAACGATGGCCATCTTGACAATGCTGGCGACGTCGCAGTAAGACTTAGTCTTCTTTGGCGCCGCCGCTTGTGAGCTAGGCGAGGGATCAGAGTCCTCTGTCCTAGCTCTCTTCCCAGAAAAGGTGGTAGCTTCTCTTGCACCAGGCGTAGAGTCCGTACCCGAGACGTTACTCCCAGCACCCGAAGGTACAGGAGTCCCATCACGGCCCGTATCTCTTGCACCCAGTGCAGAGTTCTGGCCACCTTGTAGGGCTTGTTTTCTTCGGCGGTTGGCCTTTCGCCTCCTATTAACCTCACTCAACTTGGTAGAACCCAGTTGAGGGGCAGGAAGCGATTTTTGGCTTTCCGCCGATTGAGGGTGGGTGCTGCCGGAGGCAGCAGCTCGCCCAGAAGCAGGTTGGGAGTTGCCTCCTTCCCTGAGAGAAGGCTGGGTGCCGGCAGAGCCGGCTCCATGCCCAGGTTTGTTTTTAGTTTTAGTTTTAATTGTAGTTTCCATAAAGGTCCCACGAGTAATGAGGCAAGTAAGAGGTCACCACCCGGTAGTCCTCATCCCGGGTGGAAGGCTAATTACAACGGGGTTTCGCCTGGTACCCCGAGGGGATCGTTCGAGATACCGTAGTTTAACTTCCCCGGTACCACACAGCCCTCAGCACGATACCTGCACACCTTGGCTTGGGAAGGGCGCGTATCAACTCAGCCCACAAAACGCAGTGGTTAGCCAGCTCTCACCACCGAGGAGGTGTGATACAACGCACTGTTTAGGACCCAAGCTGGCGGCCGCGCAATCGAAAAGAATGACGGAGCAGCAAAGCAAGGGGGGGAAGAAAGCGCGCGATCCAGCTTGCGTCCCCAACTTCGAGAGCCTAGGGGCCCCTTAGAGTACGGGTACATACTGGGCAACGGCTGCCCGCTTTAAAGTAAACGTCCTATTTTCTAACAATATCCCTGTCTTTAAATTAATTGCCATTTTCAATGAACGTTTTCCAATCTTTTCCCTTTGGCCTTTTCTTTCCAACTTTTGACGCGCTTCCGAAGACAACAAAAAAGAAAATCGAGAAGCTCTAACTCGGATCGTTTTAAAACAAGCTATTAGTGAATAAAATTTACTAAAGAGTACGTAACTCAATTACTTTTACTTTGAGCGGTTAAAACTTAAAGAAAATGAGAAACAAATATCAAACTCATTTAGATATCCAAGGTTTCAAGCCTGAATAGACGAAAAACTGAATTTGACTGAACATTTATATTGTCGCAAAAGTTCATTTTTGATCTAGAAAATCATGATTTTAAATGCGCCTTGAAAAATTAACATTTTATCTTCATGGCGTCAAAATGCTGTCGACCTTCTGTTTTAGATATCGCTAATGTGCGCGCACACCAAAGTGGACTCTATAATGACTTTAGTAACAAACTGTGATTGCTTCTTGTAAATGCCATTATTTCAAAATGTAATTGTTCTAACTTGGCGTCGAGGGGCCAGCCACTCATTGTAATCAGTGAACGGGACTGCACCCTTAATTGTTTTTCCCAAAAATGATTACGCGTAATCTTTAAAGGCCCACTCTTGACAGCCCAAAAATTACAAAGCGTGATCCTTAATAGGTGGACCGGGAATCTGAGAGTGATGAACTCCTCTATTGGCGCTGTTGATCCAAGTCTGCTTTCGTGATTAGAAATGCAAATTTTAACAAAATTATGTCGAAACACTAATAAGGATCTGTTTTGACAGGATAATGATGTCAACAAAATGAGTGTGCGGTAATAATTGGACTCTTCAGTCGATTCCGCAGGTAAAACTCGTTTTGACTTCTCGTGGTGAGGACACGCTGTAGATACCGTCATTTTTTGACTTTAAATCCGAACATAAATTTGCTGTTGGACAAGGCTTCTTTTATGGTAGAAGAAGTCTATAACGTAAGCGTATTGAGTGAAGCTGCAGACGTAAGTTATCAACAGGGTCGTCTACAGGCTAAAATTTTAGGAAGGGCAGCGCTAGTTTACATGTTTGGACGAATCTACCTTATTCTCAATGCCAAGTCTTAACGCGAGACTTTGGCTCGACAAATCTGGGTCGAGATGATGAGTAGGGCAAAACTAATTTCGCAATACTCCTTGTGGTTTCCAATGCGCTAAGATTGTACAGCACCCTAAAAACGATCTAAGAATATACAGTGACTCGCACGAGGAGTCCGACATTGCCGAAAAAAGCTTACGGGATTTAATGACTTCTTTGATTTAGTGAATTCGGTAAACATTTCTTGATTTCTTCTTTGATTTCGCGATTTTGAAAAAGATTGCGAGATTTTTTTCTTTGATTTTGCTATTTCGTGATTTTATTTGTGATTTTGCCAAATATTTCCGAATTTTGTAGGGCTGTGCGAATACTCGAATTTTCGAATAGTATTAATTTATTTAGAATCGATTAATCGATTCGACGAATCGAAATTGCCATTTTCAGAAAAACGATTATTTGAATAACAAAACAATTTTTCGAATAGAAAGTCGAATAACCGTTTTGAATATGAAATACAGTTGCCTAAACCGAGAAGTCGTTTCCAAGAGGTTAAAATGTTTTTTATACATTTCAACACGCCATACTCAGTCTTAGCGTGGTAATCAGAGAGAAAAAAAACTTCCATTCTATGCGGGAGCTGCCGTAATTTTAGTCTGCAACATTTTTGAAAAGAAAGACTAATCGTTTTGAAAAGAATATTCGTCTGATAAAACAGAGTATAAAAAAGTTTTTTAAGTACCCGTTTTGAAAAAAACTGCCACTGCTAGGCTTATTAAGAAAACGATTAATCGTTTTGAAACGAATATTTTTCAAAACGAGCACTCGAACTAGATTTTTTGAAAAACGGGTAATATTTGCTTGAACGAGTACTCGATTTCGGATTTCGAATAGGAGATTTATTATTCGATTCGATTCGGTTTGAAAATTCACTATTCGCAAAGCCCTAAAATTTTGTAATTTCTTCAAAGATTCGAAATACTATGTACAAAAATGGGTCAAGCGTCGCTTCGTGCCCTCTCTCCCATAAAACGTTCTGAGATCCCATGCAGAGCCAAGTCTGTCATTTTCTTCTCATTTAATCGCCAAATGAACAGTTATGTTATAAATTAAGTCCTTTTTTTAATTAAAAACCAATATTCTTTGACTCTATCAAAAACGGATTTATGGGATAAGAACGTCGGATCATAGCTTTAGCCTCTAGTACCATCCTCGCATACTTTATTGAGAAACTTCGTCTGCTTATATTTTGACTCCACCCACAAATTCGATCTCTAGAAGTAGCTATATACAGAATTTGTGGGTTGAGTCAAAATATAAGCAGACGAAGTTTCTCAATAAAGTATGCGAGGATGGGGAGTGAATTCGCTAACTCCGACGTTCTTATCCCATAAATCCGTTTTTGACTCTATATTATACATCTTTGTTTGAGTCTACAATATCGTGACCTGGTAATAGCAGGTAACTACCTAATAAACTTGTACATAGGGTTATGCCTAAACTCACCTTAGAAACTTGTACAAAGGGTTATGACTTACTCATCTTATAAACTTGTGCATATCCCCTCGACCATAAACGATTCAGTGAATATCCCTTCGATTATTTTAAAATTGGCAACGATTTATTAAATATCCCTAGGGCTGTGCGAGCCTTGATTTTTTGTGTTCTAGCCGAGCCTCGAGCTTTGCTTTTTCGGTTATCGAGCTTCGAGCCAAGCCTCGAGTTTTTTTATCGAGCTTCTAGCCTTCAGCTTCATGTTCAAATTCTGGTTTCGAGATTTTATCGAGCCTCAAATTTCTATGGTGAGCCTTAACAAGTATCAATTTTATCTCTAAATTTGCAATGATATTCCTTTACACATTCAGTTATTGTCGTTAGTGCGGAGTCTACCCATTCAACCGAATACCATTGGAACGAATCCCATTCGTCCGAAAATTTCTAGCTAGTATATTAGTTTATTTGATTTCGAAGTGGTCTGCGTCCCACCGTAGTCTAGTGGTAAAGCGTCGGATCGTCACACAGAAAATCTTCGTTCGAATCTCCATTAGGAAGGTGAGTTTACTAAAATCGAATTATAAGTATAATTCTGTATAATCGATAATAATCGAATTTAATTTCCTTGCATGTGCTGAATTAGAAGGCGAATTTATAATTCAGCAGTATTAAGGATTTCACAACGAGAAATATAGCATTGTTAGGTTGAGTTAGAAATTGGATGTTATAGCTGGGGTATTTTATTTTCTTTTTTAGGTTAGGTTGGGTTATGTTAGGTTAGGTTTGGTTAAGTTAGATTAGTAATATTTTATAAATCATTTAACAATGTTACGCCTTTTCCAAAATATATATGTTTAGCTTCATTGACTTTTCAAATAATATGCCTTTTCCAAAACATTACTCTTAAGTTAGGTTAGGTTTGGTTAAGTTAGGTTAGGTTTGGTTAAGTTAGGTTAGTAATATTTTATAAATCATTTAACAATGTTACGCCTTTTCCAAAATATATATGTTTAGCTTCATTGACTTTTCAAATAATATGCCTTTTCCAAAACATTACTCTTAAGTTAGGTTAGGTTTGGTTAAGTTAGGTTAGTAATATTTTCTAAATCATTTAACAATGTTATGCCTTTTCCAAAATATTGATGTTCAGCTTCATTGACATCTCCAATAATATTCCTTTTCCAAAACATTACTGTTATGTTAGGTTAGGTTTGGTTAAGTTAGGTTAGTAATATTTTATAAAACATTTAACAATGTTACGCCTTTTCCAAAATATTGATGTTTAGCTTCATTGACTTTTCCAATAATATGCCTTTTCCAAAATATTACTGTTATGTTAGGTTTGGTTTGGTTAGGAGGACGTCTCTTCCTCTTTGGAGCGGTTATACACTTCAAGTAAGTGTATCCCTTATGGAATGAAAAAATAAATAAATAAAACCATCAAATTCTACTTTATTTGAGTCTTTTTGGGTATGCAAAATTGGGTTAATTGGAATAGGAGAACTGGGAATTGGGTTGAATGAGGTTTGGGTAAATGGGAATTGGGTGTTTTATTTGGGTGAAATGGGGGGTAACCTTAATTAGTACCCAAAAAGTTATAAGTGCAATATGACCTTTAATTTTTCATATATTTACGTACAAAATATAAAAACATTAATTGGCTAAAACATTTTTATAAGAAGATAACTATAGAGGCTTTTTAGACCAAATTGCCGCAATAATTTACCGCCAAATTCGGCTACATTTCGGTCGAATGGGATTCTGTCGAATGGGTTTCGGTCGAATAGGTTTCGGTCGAATGGGCCAGGAGCATAATAACGTTATGATTTTTCAAAATAGTAGAAACACGGTTTTTTTAATTCTAAACCTTTGGATTTTCACACCCCTTATAAATGTTTTTGGAAAGTGTTTTAAGCTAAAGAGCTGTGTAGTGTTTGATATGGATTTTAGTGAAACAAACGAGATAGGAAAACAATTTTTTTTACTGTAGTGGGGAAACTGGTGTTGAAGTTTCATCCACATCATCTTTATTTCCAGAAGAGTTAAGTGTAGAGGTTTTAGGAGAGCAGATATACTCGCAAGAAAAACTTAATAGTGTAGAAATAGATAACGTAATAAATTTTGAATTTCCTAAAAAATGTACGAGCGCATGAACGAAGGGAGGATTACTAGTAAAACACTATCAGATAGTTACAGGGACATAATAACAGACGTTGTCAGAGACTATAATCCACGGTGTATGTGGTATTTTCGAAGCCATTATGCTCCCGACCCTGTGAAGGGATGGATTTTGTTTAGCTGCAATGTGTACTGCACGAGTGCGAAGCCATCTGTGGCCTTACTATTTTTAGAAGTTTTAAAGCCATGCTTAAAAATTCTATTTCTAATATTATCACCATCGAGACACAATAACAATTCCCCAGCTAAGAGGGGAGAGGCGACGTCTTGTAAGGAAGGATTTCATAGATAACCCTAACTTACCACCTTGGAATATGCATTTTAAACTAAACGGGGAAATTTAAAAAGGGACGTGCTTATGGGGAATTTGAAAAGAGGTGTCAGTAATAAAGCCATTATTCGGCAAGTGAAATACGAGGCAAGGAAACTGAAACGCGATGACGAAAATATGCATTCGAGTATAATTGCAAAAAAGAATAACCCGGAAATGAACGGTTACATTAGAGATAAAGGGCGACTCTCCCTTTTTTATAGACTTGCATACAAAATCGTCTGTCGCTATATATCGCGAATATTGCTCCCAAGCCACTATGTACTGGGATGCAACAGGCGGGGTTTGCCAGAAATACGAGGGAAACGTATGCTGTAATACGTAATTAGTATGAGTTTCCCAGACGCGAGTAAAAAATCTATCCCAATACCATTAGCGGAACACCTCACAAGTGATCAGAGTTTAGCCGGTATAAAATGTTGGCTCAGACGGTTGGATAGAGCTCAACAATTCCTTTTAAAACAAAATGAAAGAAAAACTCCAGCACTTATTTCTAGCGACCGAAGTTTAGTCTTAATTTTGCCAGCTTTAGGTATTTTTGACATGGAAACACTCCCATCGTACTTGAAAAGGTCGCTTAGAATCCTGAGGGGTGAAGCCAATGATGAGGACTTAAAAAAAGCTATCCTTCATTGTGGTACTTGTCACATGATGAAGGATGGATCTCGCCTGGCTAAGTCGTGTTTGAAGCCAGGCTTCCCCCATAGAGTAGGACTATACGCTCTTAGCGTTTTAATAAATTGCAGGCTTCGGAAAGATTTTGAGAAATTGCTTTACAGTATTGCCATAGTTCTCACTTCGGAATACCAGACTAAACTTTTTATGGATAATTTTAACGATTTTTCCAATTGGGTTGATGATTTAAAAGATAAATGAGCTAGTAACAAATCGTCGTTGAAAAATTTGATCGCGGTAAACGGGGCGGAGACCCCGAAAGAAACCCACAAAGATAGCTAAGTAATTTTACCAGAAAATTTGCAACCCCCACCTGGAAAAACTTCAGATGAATTTTGCACTAGCACTATGCCCGAGATATTAGATCATAAAAAAATACTATATTAAATAAGTCAGTTTTGAAAATGGATGACATTATAGAAAATTCAAAAAAAAATGAGGAAGAATTCTGGTTGTCTGGAGGACAAGGAAATGTTTGCCGCGAGTTATGTGACAGAATTATAGAAAAGGCCCTTTGTGCCGTAATGAAAGCTGAGCAATCGTGTGAGCAGTTTAAAGTAAACAAGCCCAAGGCTTAGTGTAGAAATCCCTTCCTAGACAAAGTTTAGATTATTGTTATTAGAGAAATAAGTGCTGATAAAACGAAACTAGCTTAAGTGAGGAGGGGTTTTATTAAATTCAATAATGCTTTTCCCCAGTATTCGCGTATCTAGTAGCGTTTCTTTAGCGCGTTCCGTCATCATTCTGGCCTAGGTCAGGTGAGCGCGTTCCGTCATCATTGTGGCCTCGATCAGGTGAGCGCGTTCCGTCATCATTCTGGCCTCGATAGGGTGAGCGCGTTCCGTCATCATTCTGGCCTAGGTCAAGTGAGCGCGTTCCGTCACCATTCTGGCCTTGATCAGGTGAGCGCGTTCCGTCACTATTCTGGCCTTGATCAGGTGAGCGCGTTCCGTCATCATTCTGGCCTAGGTCAGGTGAGCGCGTTCCGTCATCATTGTGGCCTCGATCAGGTGAGCGCGTTCCGTCATCATTCTGGCCTCGATAGGGTGAGCGCGTTCCGTCATCATTCTGGCCTAGGTCAAGTGAGCGCGTTCCGTCACCATTCTGGCCTCGATCAGGTTGGCGCGTTCCGTCATCATTCTGGCCTCGATCAGATGAGCGCGTTCCGTCATTACTTTGACCCTCATTTCCTTTGAGAGTTTCACTGGCGCTAATCTCTACCCCCGATGACTTCTTTTTGTTGGAACCACTAGTCGCATCTCCAATCAGGTCCAATTCCATGGCGATCGCACTCCTTGCATTCGACGATCTACCAGGGATTCGTGTCATTGACAAGACATCAATTGGAACATTTTTAGGAGCTGGTGCTGCGAATGACTTCAACGCTCTCTCGAAACCCGTCACAGCAGTAAGTTGCAGAGCGACAGGTTCCGAAGCAGAGTGGAATTCTAGGCGTGGCAGGACATTCGGCCTTGAGCCAGTTATGGCCTTTGTGGGTCTCGGACCTTGGCTGCGTCTAGGCATCCGTTTCATTCCCATTTCCACCCACTTTATATATCTGCAGTATTTGCATGTATTTCTAGTATCCTAATTGATTGGGCAGTTTTTGGATTTCGAGCACGCGTACTCTTGATGCTTAAGCAGGCTGCGTTGAAAAAACGCCTTGCACCCCTCGCAGCTTCTCACGCCAAAGGCTTTGGCGACGGCCTGGTCGCCGCAGACGACGCACTCTGCGGGTGCCTTGATTTCGCCCATCTCCAGATAGGAACGCCTATGTAAGAGCCAAGAATAGCCAATGAAGTTAACTATACGTTCATGGCCGTAACATAATACAGAGTTGCCATGGAATTTTCAGAACCAAATTCCTTGACTTTTTCAGGTTTTCCCTGACCTTTTAGGCCGAAAGTGTAAAAGTTTGCACCACGTTTTAAGTGCTTATAATTAAATAAGCTCTCTACATTAAGTTTTCCCATGTATTTGTTGCACCAAAATGAATAAGAAACATTTTAACTATAAATAAGTCGATTCTTTCGAAAACAATTCTAGACAGCATTTTAAGGATTGCTCTAGAGTTTTCTGCGTTAAAAGAGAATGTGAAGAGAAACTTTCATTTCTTATCCCCAAGACTTATCCCCAGAAATTTTACCCACTAAAATCTAATTCCCTGACTTTGCTGAAATTTTTAATTCCCTGACTTTTCCCTGACCTTTTCGACCCATTTCAAAATTTCTTGACTTGTTGTAAATCCTGAATCCTAAACCTAAATAAAAAATTAAACAAACCTAATACAATTGCAGTAGATATTCAAGTTCAGCACCCACAATCTTTTTGGTCCTAGCTCGACTATAAACGGAGCTAAAAATATAAAAAAAGTAATCAGAAACAACCTGATTTGTTTGTCACAAAATTTCTTGGTTAATAAAAATAATTAAACTTTTAATAAAACCATTTAGCCAACTTCATTTCGACTAAATCCTTAAGTTAAAGAATGAACTCTTATGTTTGACTCACCAGTTAAAATCTTCCCAAAATCGATTTTACTTGGTGCAGTGCTTCGTGACTAATACTTATTGAGCCCAGCCCAGGTTAAGATTGTGCTCTTTGAATGGTCACAATAAACACAAGAGAAATACAATGGGGAGGTGGGAGGAGTCAGGTCGCCATCTAATCAGCTCTAGAGGCAACAAAAAATGTATGAAGTAAAATTCAACATAAAATAAAAACCATGTCTATAAACTAATAGACCCTAAATAGGGCCTTGGAAATTGGAATAGGGACTTGGCAATTCGGGCTTAACATACCCAGCGCCATTATGGTACGTTTTTTTTTTAAAGAATGAAAGCTATATAAGCCTCTCCTCTTGGTATGTTTTTTAGCACTAGTGGAAGGTAGCCTGACGTTGCAAAAACGTTAGCTGAATGGCAACAGGAGGTGAAAAGTCCGTTGGTAATCCACCTTATTCCCTTTGGCCGGAAGTTAGGCTTAGCTCGGGATTCATGGGGTGAGTAGCGGGAAGAAATTGGTCTGTCGTCCGCTACGTTACATATTTTTGGCTATGTAGCAGACGACAGACCAATTTCTTCCCGCTAAGTAGTACCAGAAGTATATAATACTTCTCTTCGAGAGAAGTGTTCCACAAGGCGGGGTAAGTGTAACGTCATTCTTCCTAACATCGGAACATTTGGAGCAAGGTTACTAAACCGAATCACATACGCGATAAATACTTCCCTCATTATTACTCTATTAGCGTTTAACTATGTGGCAAGACGCGCTTGTGGATTTTTGTCCCACCCCTAGACGAGGTTTGTGGGGTGATTGCTGGGGATTTTGTGCCAAATAATTATAGATTTCACCTTACTGTGCGATGCCAATCTGAAGTTTGATGAGCGGGAAAGCAAACAAAAAGGGTGAGCCTGGGAAAAATGACGTCACATAACTAAAGTATTAAAAGGATACAGAGTGTCATCCTTCTTCTATTATCTCCTTCTGGTAGTACTCACCCTCATGAATCCCGAGCTAAGCCTAACTTCCAGCGAAAGGGAATAAGGTGGATTAAAATGCTAGCTTAAGTAAAGTTTTCCCCATCTGAATAATTGTTTAAGATATGCGGCCTTTACACGCTCAATATTTTGTGCAACAAAGCATTGTGCGTGTGAAGGCATAGCTTTCATTTGTATGATTTATTAAGTTTGGAAGAGCAGGGGCTATTCTTAAATTTTGCCAAGGCATAATATACAGAAAGTATCATTTTTGGTGAAAATAAAAGTACTCACAATCAGAGCTGGCGAGTTTCAACGGTCCATCGGAAAGCATGCATGAGACGAGTTAAGCGCTAAGAACTTGAGAACCAACTTCACGGTCGGAGACGGAGAGATGAACACTCGGTCTAAGAGACTGATTCAGCTGTGGAAACTGCGGCCGTATTCTGCAGAAAAAGTATGCTCCCCTCCAGACTTAAGCTCGCTGATTGGTCGGTCAGGATCGAACTTAGGGCTTTTCATTGGCGGTGGCGGTTTTGGGGCAAAACTCACTTAGGACCTGTGATAGGTTGAAATTTTCGAGCAGACGACATTGACACGTGTCAAAATATACACCAAATTCAAAGTAGTAATTTTAGAACTCGGCAAACCGTTCAGCATCATGAATCGGTTAATTGACCGGTTTCTTTGCTTTATTTTTCCACCGGAACTTAGCAGACTACACTTCGTCGTTGCTAATGGCGGTAATGGCAGGTAATGGACTATATTGTTCTTCGTGTTGTTGACTTTAGAAAGAAAGACAACTAAATTATTGTTTTAAATACTGTTAGTTTACAAAATATAAGGGTTTGCGTTGTTATAATTTAAAAAATATGCCTTTGTTTTGTGGGAAAATGAGGTCGAACTCTGCCCGAAGTCGAAAAGGATTTACACCGAGGCTTATGACGAAGAAAGTCCTCTGTCTGTAGACTGTAGTTAGTAGTAAAGAAAGATTTTATTGTTTCTGTTATTGACTTATTGTTTGGTTCTGTAAGATAAGTTTCAAGCAACACAGGCACATGAAATGAGGCACCATCCCATAGCGAACGTATTTCGTCATTCATTGGCCATGACCAAGATAATTGTGTTTTGATACAAATATGATTGCCTAATCCTTATGGGTCATGAAAGCCTGATTCGTTTAAAATATATATTCCATGACTGTCACAGCCATCTTCCCTGGCACTTGGCACCATGGACTGTACCTATTTTATAATCAAAGCACCAACAGCGAAAGAAATACTTCTACCTTTTATTAAGCAACTATTGCATTAATGTTCAACTGGTAAATAATGTTGCACACATGTCTAGCAAATAGAAATATTCATATGCTTTTCTTTTATTATAGATTTGTGGTAATGACATTTCTATCATTGACACTGGCAATGGCAATGGAGAATTATCAAGGGTGGGCACTTCCTCTAAGGATATCAGCCAACATTGAAGTGTTGTAATCAACTTGCATATTAAGGTGTTAACACGTTTATTAGTTGAGCATGCTTTACTCTAAGGTATCCCTTTAAAGAAAAGGCTGGTATAGTTGTTGCAAGTATAAACTACCAACGAGCAGCGGCGCCGATAGCAAATTTTTCCAGGGGGGGCTGGGGCTCATGATTTGTGATTTTGGATATAACGGCTGTTAATTTTTTATCATATTTGCATATAATTAAAGATTGTTTTGAAGTAGTGGGCATCAACTTAAAATAATAAATGAAAACGCTGATAAATTCTCATTGACGCCAGGTGGGGTGCTTCTTTTATACATTCCAATGATATTATGCTATGGGTAATTAAATGTGAACATTGGACATTTTAAGGCACTCAAGGAGAACAAAATACAAGTTTTTGCCAAAACTTGATGCTTTATTTATTTGTTTTATGGAATGTATTTTTCCTAATATCGCTTTTCTCGATAAAATTATTCACTAGAATATGTTGTCAGCCAAACCTTTATAAAAATGTAGTATAGCCAAGTTGTTTAACCTCAGTTGGCCCACAGTGTTCCGTAAATATGTTTTTAGGCTTTTTAAAGCGCTAAAAGATCTTTCTGCAGTGGCAGAGCTTACCGGTAACGTTAGCAAAATTCTTAAAAGCTTAGTTAGTTCTGGTAGCATGGTCTTAAGCGATTCGCGCTCAAGCAAAAACGAAATGACATCAGCTACATGACAAAGCGTCTTTTTTTCAGACCTCGCAGTATCTAGAAGCATGTCTCTGTGTAACAACAGGCGGTTTTTGTCAAAGTCCGATCCATAGAAATTTGTTATAGTATCAGACCAGTTTATCTCTCTCTCTCTCATCTCATGCAGCTCGCGGCTAGCGCTAGCCGCTAAGCGGACTTAGAAATTTTTTCCTGGCCTTGTTGGCCCTTGAGTCCACAGCCCCTGACTCCCTGAGCCCCCATGCCCCATTAGGTCACCCATATTCCAAGGGGGGCTCTGCCCCCCCAGAATTTCCCCAGGGGGGGGGCCCGGGCCCCGGAGCCCCCCAGAATCTGCGCCGCTGCCAACGAGTGTGTGATTTGAACCTATACAAATATGAGGTGAGCTGTTTAAAAATTTGTATAAGATAAACAAATCAAACTTAACTAATTATTATTATGGTAATAAAGAATCAATTATAGGAAAATAAGTAACGGAGAGGAACTAATGTCGAGACTGAATGATGAGCTGTTACTAAAAACAGTTTAGCAACATTATTTAAATAAAACTGAGTTTATTTTGACTTCATCACATAGGATTCTCGATGTAAATTAGTTTCTTATTTTCAATATCTATAAGACCATTTTATTAGCGGCCACTAAATGCACATCTATGGTATTATTATCTGATGTAGGCAAATGTATGCGTCTGTTGGAATGGTATTAGGATGAAGGAGGACTGGCATTCATGTGCATATGTTCTTGAGCATTGTTGTTTATCAATTATCATTATAAGATTGTATTAATATAGGACCAATTGAAATTATGTATCGAACGTAAAATCCTATATATGGAAAAAAGGCTTTTATTGATCATCTTTGTTGCAGTTTTAAAAGAAGATTCACCATATTTGTATTTCCAATTGCACATATCAACAAGTCACGAAGCATTACTGAAACGGCAAAATATTTAAAATGACCTTCATTTTGCATATTCTATTCTAAAAAGCTACGTGTTTCAATTTAAACTTTAATTATTGATTTATTCGCTACTACCCCTTTATTGTTAAATCACAATTAAACGTAGTAAAATTTCCTCTGCATCATTTAACGAAGAGTCAATTAAAAAATGTGCCACTATAGGAACTAGTAAGCATATGGTGATTCTATGGTTATATTTTCATCTCACATTGGCTATTTTGTTTATCTAAGTGATCCGTCTTTAATTTTTGAGCACCCCTATGTATTTAAGGGAAGATGCCACGCAAAAAATGAATTAAGACAATAAAACTGTAACATTTTAATGGGTAGGAAATAGAGGGTCAACATATTGTTGTGTTTCATTATTATTTCTCCAACAGTTCCATAAAAGTTGGACATTTACCAACTACATATTTACATACATTGCTGGAGAATATCCGAATTCGAGTATAAGATAGCTAACAATTTACGGCATACTGACAAATGTCAAGTTCAAAACTGGGAATAAAGGTACATTTTAGGAGTTCATGGACGAAACTGGTTCGGCCTCCAGTTTTACCGCTCTCCATTGTCGAAGCAGTCTTCTTTCATATATCGCCTTTCAAGATGCTCAATATCTTCTTGATCTCTTCCAACCAACAATCTTCCTCATTGACATCATTTAACCTATCTGTGTTCCCTGATGTTTTATCCAGTTATGCTACCTCTGTTATGTGGTGTTTTGACAGTGAATGAAGTTATTAAAGTACATTGTCCCTGTATTGCTATCTTTAATTTGCTAAAATAAACCTGTTAGTAACAGAAGAAAATAAAGAGAAATTCCTACTAAAAAAGGTCAAAAATAGTTCCCATTCGGGTTCATGTCAAACACGTCATTACCACAAATCTATAACAAAAGCAAAGCATATGAATATTTCTATTTGTTAGACATGTGTGCAACATTATTTACCAGTTGAACATTAATGCAATAGTTGCTTTATAAAAGGTACAAGAATTGCTTTCGCTGTTGGTGATTTGGTTATAAAATAGGTACGGTTGCCAAGTGCAAGGAAAGATGGCTGTGACAGTTATGGAATATAAATTATAAGTATAACGAATCAGGCTTTCATGACCCATAAGGATTAGGCAATCATATTTGTATTAAAACACAATTATCTTGGTCATGGCCAATGAATGACGAAATACCTTCGCTATGGGATGGTGCCCCATTTCATGTTCCTATCATTTACTAGAGTGTCTCTGTTGCTTGAAACTTATCTAACAGAACCAAACAATAAGTAAATAACAGAAACAATAAAATCTTTCTTTACTACTTACTACAGTGAGGACTTTCTTCGTCATAAGCCTCGGTGTAAATCCTTTTCGACTTCGGGCAGAGTTCGACTTCATTTTCCCACAAAACAAAGGCATATTTTTTAAATTATAACAACGCAAACAGTTATATTTTGTAAACTAACAGTATTTAAAACAATAATTTAGTTGTCTTTCTTTCTAAAGTCAACAACACGAAGAACAATATAGTCCATTATCTGCCATTGCCGCCATTAGCAACGACGAAGTGTAGTCTGCTAAGTTCCGGTGGAAAAAGAAAGCAAAAAAACCGGTCAATTAACCGATTCATGATGCTGAACGGCTTGCCGAGTTCTAAAATTACTACTTTGAATTTGGTGTATATTTTGACACGTGTCAATGTCGTCTGCTCGAAAATTTCAACCTCTCACAAGTCTTAAGTGAGTTTTGCCCCAAAACCGCCACCACCAATGAAAAGCCCTAAGTTCGATCCTGACCGACCAATCAGTGAGCTTAAGTCTGGGGGAGGAGCATACTTTTTCTGCAGAATACGGGCCATGAACTCGGAGCTGCAGAGATATCATACTTTTTACTCCTGGCCACAAGATGGAAACTATAAAAAAGCTTTAAGCAGAGCGGGGTTTTATTCGTTACATACTGATGATTTAGTACAGTGCTTCGAATGCAACGGCATTTTATTACCCTGGAAACCCACCGATAATCCTTACGAAGAACATTTGAAACATTTCCCTAAGTGCAATTTTATCAGAGGTAGGCACACAAAAAACATACCCTTTAGCATAGATGAAACAGAGACGTACACCAAGTCAATAAATAACAAAATCAAGACCGAGGAAAAAACACCTGAAAAACCCCAAGAAAACACAGAAGAAATTTATCATACCTTTAAAGTTAAAACTACAGATCTCGAAAGATTAGTCTTGGAACTTGACGTTAGAAAACAACTAAACGCTTTGTATATCAAAGAAAAACTTAATGACTTACGTAAGATTTAAAAATAATATTAAAATTTATCATCTTCCTTACGAAGATAGAAGAAATTACTATAGGTTAAATCAAATGCAATTTAAAATGAAAATTGAAAAAATATCCTTATTATTAGAACCTATACTTTTAGAGAAAATAAATAACTTTTTACTTTATATCATAGTCTTTATAAATTTATTCCTACAAAAGCATCCTTTGATAAAAGCTTACAAAACTATAAGCCTACACAATCAATCAAATATTGACAGGTTGAGAAAAAAAAAGAGGAGAGTACGTAAAACCCGGTCCACGCCTTAACAGTGGCCGAGCATCTTGTTTCCCATGCATATTTATGGAATTACAGAAGATGTAAAATATTATTTTCACTTTGGTCGGTGGCAAAGCAATTGATTCAAAAAAAATGTTGATAATGATATACAGATGGTGTACAGAACTAGGAATTATCTTCTATAAGTTCCGAATTTAAAAAGGGGGGAGGGGTTGCAAGAGCTGAAGAAACTCACTATCGACCAAATATCAAAGGTAAACCTAATTTAAGAGTGGAACCTTGCGTTGACAAAGCATACATTTACCGCCAAGGACGCAAAAATATGCCGTACAGAAATCCAGCACCGATTCAAATTTCCCGCCAAGATCATCACGACGTGAAGTCAACAACACCCCCCACCCCCCAACCCATTCCTATTTCTAATTTGGTCTACGAGAGTTCCACAAAGTGATTTATGGCCTTTTAGGTTGGCACAGCAGAAATTACACTACTACAGAAAAAGTTTAAATATTATATTAAAAAACTCTTAAGGCATGACTCAAGCAAAAATATATTAGCACGGTAGAATGTCATTAAGAAAATACACTATTATAGGTACTATTTTAGACAAAATTTATATATATAATGTAAGAAAACATCATAGAAAAGTTACACGGTAATATATTCTGTCATGGACAATAACATTTAAATGAAAGCCTAGTTGTAAAAAATGTAAGAAAAAATCCTAGAAAGTTACACTATAATATATCCTGACAATTTGAGACAAATTTATATACAATTTAAGAAAACATCCTAGAAAGTTACACTGTAATATATTCCGACATGGATAATAACGTTTAAATGAACGGCTAGTTGTGAAACTCCCAAAAGGCCATAAATCACTTTGTGGAACTCTCATAGACCAAATTAGAAATAGGAATGGGTTGGGGGGTGGGGGGGGGTTGTTGACGTCACGTCGTGATGATCTTGGCGGGAAATTTGAATCGGTGCTGGATTTCTGTACGGCATATTTTTGCGTCCTTGGCGGTAAATGTATGCTTTGTCAACGCAAGGTTCCACTCTTAAATTAGGTTTACCTTTGATGTTTGGTCGATAGTGAGTTTCTTCAGCTCTGGCAAACCCCTTCCCCTCTTTTTAAATTCGGAACTTATAGAAGATAATTCCTTGTTCTGTACACCATCTGTATATCATTATCAACATTTTTTTTTGAATCAATTGCTTTGCCACCGACCAAAGTGAAAATAATATTTTACATCTTCTGTAATTCCATAAATATGCATGCCTACCTCTGATAAAGAAGCACTTGGGAAATGTTTCAAATGTTCTTCGTAAGGATTATCGGTGGGTTTCCAGGCTAATAAAATTCCGTTGCATTCGAAGCACTGTACTAGATCATCGGTATGTAACGAATAAAACCCCGCTCTGCTTAAAGCTTTTTTATAGTTTCCATCTTGTGGCCAGGAGTAAAAAGGAGTTCATGATGACGAATGAATATGATGATAGAAATATTCCATTTATTTATCACCAATAGTTCCTACCCCTCTCTTTTACCACCCCATTACTTAATATATGAAATAAAAGAAAACAGTATTAAAAAGGTGACACATTTATTTTTTAAAAATACAAAAGAGATTACAAAGAGTATTTCTTAACAAAAGAATTAAGTTATTCTTAACGGGCGCGTTTCAACATCTTTGTAAGCTGACGTCATTCTTCAAACAATATGGTCCAAACTCTGAAACCAGAGATTATGGAATTCCAGAATTCCCAAGATCAATGAAATAAATAGTACAATAAGTAGTTTTTAGGGGGTTGTACTCCAAGATCTGGCGTATTCTTGTCAACCTTTGTGTACTTGACTCCATAACAACTCACAACATACAATGGGGATGGGGAGAACGTAGCAACCCCCCGCACCTAATGGTAACGGACCCTTCAGCGTATAAGAGTGAGTTATTTTTACAATCATTTTATAATGCCCTTAAGATCTTTGTTGATCTCATTCCCCCTCCCACCCCCTGGGGTGGAGTATATACCGTTAAGGAATGTATCCCAAATTCTTAATCGGTGCTAAATTAAAAGTTTTTTGGTGAAACATAGGGTAATTTTGATAAATTTAGCTAAAATTTAACTCAACGTTTTTTACAATTTGAAATGTTTTTCAAATGACCTGTTTCGTGTCGGAAGAATGTATGCTAAACGACTGATTTCGTTTCGTTGGTCTATTCATTTTCCCATGTATTCCTATGGGGTTTTAGGAGTTTTAAATTATCGTTTTCATGTCGGTCAATTGTAACCCAAATGATCAAAAACGTTTCGATTGTTTTTTACTTCTAACACGAAATGCGTTGTGAATGATGCTTCTTTCAATACCGTTTTACGTTTTCCACAAATTTTTGATTACGAGGTTAATAATTTGATAAATATAGTCCGTATTAGGTTAATGCTTCGGTCTAATGATATGTTGTATCTCTGCTAACTCTACAAAAACATAACTTGTTGAGACTTGTCCGGATAATGCCCTCGGGGCAACCACCTGGAATCAATTAAATGTTTGGTGGTAGGATGGGCCACCAATTAACAAAGCAATAATCACTCTAAATACAAATTCCATTCATAGCAATACAAATGGTGCGAGCATCACCCCAAAGCCCTTAAGATACGTCTGAACGTGTTTACTTATAAATAAAAAACAGATGGGGATAAAGGTTTACCCTCGCCCTCCTTGTAATGTCATAAAACCTGGTGGGTGGTCCAATTAAAGAAAGGACAAAATAAATTCCATTAATAACAATACAACTGGTTCGACCACGCCCCCCCCCAAAGCCATTACGACACGTCTGAACGTGTTTACCTATAAGTAAAAGAACAGATTGGGATAAATTCTTTTGTTATGAACCATGTTCGACCCCCCTCATCCCCCCCTTAATGTCATATAACACACACCTGGGTGGCCAAAAGGGGATTTTGTAAACTATAGAGAGTCATTTCACTTCCGAACTCTGAAGAGAAAGGTTGGTGACAAGGCTAGTAAGAAATCAAGTGTTTCTTTCGATGCACCTTACGTAATATATAATTCTTGTTTTGGTAAAAATGTCCCTTAAAATGTGTGCTAAATAGAAAACATATGAGACTGTCTAGCCATATTCGTGTATACTTTACTCGGAAATATTAAGATCGGTAAGTTTTTTAGCATAATAAGTAATATTCCGGTATATTTCATTCATCTGACCACATCTCTTTCGGTATGGCCGAAAATGTTCATGAAAACCTCAAAAAACTAGGGTATGCCCCCATGCCACGTACGGGTCATCTACACTGCCCTCATTGTGCTGGGACTTTAAAAGACGTGCCTGACTGCGGCCAATTAGATTATTTCTGCACATCACGTGACTGTGCGCACTTCAGACGTTGTGTTTTAGTTCAATCTAAAAACCTTATCCGTATGTCGACCCATAAAGAGCGAAGACATCTTCTTGACGAGCGAAACTTTTGTACACTGTGCGGTGAGTTTATACCGGATTAAGGACTTGTGCCGTGTTACAAATGGACATATGATTCACCAGAGATTTAAATCAGGTACGGCAGTGACTTTCGAGATGAAATAGAATTGTGGAAGCATCATAGTTCAACTTTTGCTTCATAAAAAAGGGTATGTTTCACTTTGCATCATAACAATATTTGTACTTTAGTCGATATTCATGTGTACTTTAGTATTATTCGTATGAAGTTCAGTATTAATTTCTAATAAGCCACTTGTGCATGGTAAAATTGGTGTTTTTTAGGTAGTATTATATAAATGCCAGTATTTTAATCAATATTCATGGGTATTTTAGTAGGAGTCAGCTATAACCTTTGCATGTATTTTATATAAATCACGTGTAATTTAGTATTATTCGTATGAAATTCAGTATTAGTTTCTAATAAGCCACTTGTGCTTGGTAAAATTGGTGTTTTTAGGTAGTATTATATAAATGCCAGTATTTTATTCAATATTCATGTGTATTTTAGTAGTAATCAGCTATAACTTTTGCATGTATTTTATATAAATCACGTGTAATTTAGTATTATTCGTATGAAATTCAGTATTAGTTTCTAATAAGCCACTTGTGCAGGGTAAAATTGGTGTTTTTTAAGGTAGTATTATATAAATGCTAGTATTTTATTCAATATTCATGTGTATTTTAGTAGTACTCAGCTATAACATTTGCATGTAGTTTATATAAATCACGTGTAATTTAGTATTGTTTGTATTAAGTTCAGTATTAGTTTCTAATAAGCCACTTGTGCAGGGTAAAATTGGTGTTTTTTAGGTAGTATTATATAAATGCCAGTATTTTATTCAATATTCATGTGTATTTTAGTAGTAATCAGCTATAACTTTTGCATGTATTTTAAATAAATCACGTTTAATTTAGTATTATTCGTATAGAAAATCGGTATTAGTTTCTAATAAGCCACTTGTGCATGGTAAAATTGGTGTTTTTTAAGGTAGTATTATATAAATGCCAGTATTTTATTCAATAATTCAGAGGGTATTTTAGTTGTAGTCAGCATAACCTTTGCATGCATCTTATATAAATCCCTTGTAGTTTAGTATTATTCTTATGAAGTTCAGCATTAGTATATAATAAGGCACTTGTGCAGGGTAAAATTGATGTTTTTTAGGTTGTTTTATATACTTGATCTCGCTAAAACGTCACCTCCTCAGAAAAATAATCAAAAATTTTGGATTGTTTTTGAACTTTCGTAGTGTTTTTTAACCAACATATCCAAAATATAGGTATTATAGGATACATTTACGAATTATAGGTTTTTATAGGACCATCTCGGAATTATAGGTTTTTATAGGACCATCTCGGAATTATAGGTTTTTATAGGTATTATAGGTACTCTGGGAGCCCTGCAAGAGTAACTCTTTTAATCTTGGAGTTATTAAAATACCAGGAATATTGACCACCTTCTCTGGGTTTAAGACGCCACGCAAAGGATTAATACAACTCCAATTAACTTCTAAATTGAGTCAAGCTTCGAGATTTCTTTCAATTACGCACTTACGCTTTTAGCTCCAAAAGCTCAAGAACCATGTGGGGTATAGCGGGAAATACCCAGATTCCAAAATACTATTCAACGCCGAATACAAAATATTCTTATCATTCTGTTAAATTATTCTCCCTAAGCACTATTAACAATCTCATTAATAATTAACAAACGAAAATCTATCAGGAACAATTTACAGTCTTTGAAGATTTCAGATTGTAGATGCTAGAATTTACCTGGGCTCTAAAATGGCGCTGAACAAAATGGAATTTCGGGGAAATAATCGATATTTCAAATACAGGTATAGAATTTGCATTTTCAAAATGGTAAATATTATTTATCCTTGATAAATTGATCAAAAGGTTCGCCAACGAGACTGAAATTAACTACGCGACACTTAGAGTGAGTTTATAATCACTCGTTCGCGTTATTGAAGCGAGACTTGAAAAATCTCTCGGAATTAAGATTGATTTTCTCGATGACAATTGCACTTTCATTTCTTATCAGAAAGAATGGAACGTAAAAAGCAAAGCAACCCAGTTCGACATGATGGCGGATTATTTTATACGATCCCTGAACATGAAGTAAATTCCATACTTTGTACTTTATTAAACGACTATTAATTGGGGCGAGCGAGAAAGAATCGCCTTAAGGCGCTCTTTTGACTTTGACATAATAGTTCTGAGAAAACTGACAAACACGAAGCTGCGATTATAGACAAAAATATATGAAGAGTTCTTTAATTGTAATTTCAACTATCTCTCAGAAACAAATATAATTCAGTTTATGAACACTCGTGAGGTTATGTTAAGGTTATTATATAATTCATTTTGCCGATTCAATTATACAGGGTCAAGTGGGAAAAAGTTGCCAATTCTGTAAGTAATTTTAGGCCTAATATTAAAACGCCTTGATTAAATATCGAATAACTTAGTATAAATATTAAATCCTTACGATGGTTTTAGGACAATCATATCTTGACGATGGACACGCCCCGCTCCATTTTCGATAAAGGAATCAAATATTTCACTCCGTCTTCTCCCTATGGAACGAGCGAAACGACTATCCTTTCTGGTGCCCCGAAGAGAGTCACGTCCACTTCATTGTCCTTCTTAAACATGGACACTCCAGTAAATTTCGCTCAATAAACATTCCGCTCACCGCCCTATTCATTAATTTCCATTCTCGGTTCAATTAGGTGGTGACACTAATTGGGTTCACTTTGGTCATTCTGTCACTTTTGCTCGCCCTTAATCCGTCGTAACTAACAAATACAAATCAGTGCCCACCAAGAAAGTTGTCAAGAAAATGTCCCGAGAAATCCTGGAAAATGTCTGGGAGAACGCGTCGCTCTTCTGCGCCGAATGTAAGCGATTAAGCGCACCCCAAACAGTTGATAACAATTCACCCGCGCGAGAGCCAGTTTCGCATGAGGGATTCAATTACCAAAGATTATGTCTTAAAAGCAAAAGATTGCTGGCGATTCCCTCCGTTTTACCCCACATCACTTGTCGTCTGCTCGCTTCGTCGTGGCTGATCGGAGTGACTTTCATTCTGTTCTACTTGGGTTGCTTCTTGCGGACGGAGTTCACGATAGAAAGTTACAATTACATCGACACTCTCGCGGACTTGGTCAAATCTGGAATTCCAACAGGAATGACAGTGGACACATACAAACGCCTCCAATTTTTGGTGAATATCCATCTGTATGTTAAATTTCTCAATTCTTCTGACGTCATTGCTGAGTATCTACAGGCAGCCCAGGACCCCTCTGTTAAGGAATGGCTAGGCGAACTAGATCAGGATAAATTTTACGGCAATTTAAAAGATAGCATAAGAGAAGCTTTCATTCCCATTGTTTCCGGGCAGAAAGCTGCAATCATAGATGTTGCATTTTTTAATTCTGTCTTCGAAACCTTTATGAGAACCAAAAAAAGGTAGGAAAATTTATACGCGATGAAAGCGGGACTTTATTTTTCGGAAGAAGAAGTCGAGTTCGACTACCTACACACCATATTCAACACCTCTTGGGTGAGAAGCAGCCCCCAACTGCACGAGTCCCTCCAACTGAGGTCGGTAACAATCGTATGGTAAAATTATGAAGGGGTTTTGACAAATGTTCTATCGCAGCATGGCACCCTTATTCGAAACGAAAGTTTTCAAATTCCTGGACTTTGAGCTCGATTACACGATTGAACAGCTGAAGTGGGAGAAACCGCCGGAAAGCGTGACTGATTTGGACCTGAAGAGCGTCTGCGTTCCTTTCTACTTTCTTCTCATGTTGTTGTCGGGAACAGTAGGCGTCGCCATCACCGAAATTATCTTCTATTATTTAACATGAA
The DNA here is from genome assembly GCF_054372755.1 of Phalangium opilio. Classification (NCBI taxonomy): domain Eukaryota; kingdom Metazoa; phylum Arthropoda; class Arachnida; order Opiliones; family Phalangiidae; genus Phalangium; species Phalangium opilio. The sequence continues at coordinate 3,213,383 of NW_028324172.1, read as the reverse complement.
CTCGTAAAATGTAATACGTCACCACACCAGAGACCAAATCTAACACAAACTTTGAATTTACTTCGAAATGTATAGTTCACCAACGAAATCACTGCGTGTTGCGATCTACTCTTGAACTTATTGAGGGTAATTATGCACTTATGACACGAATGCGATTAAATATTTACTCACTCTCGTGTGAATTTAAATAAAATTAATTAAACTTTTAAAATATATGGATCTGTGGTTTTCGTTTCATCAAGAAACTATAGCGAATAGAATAGTTTGTCGTCATTTTTGAAAATTTTAACTATTATTGAAAAAGTACAGTTGTGGTTTCCGTTTGAAAGTTAAAAACAATTGCGAAAATTAAAATTTTATTTCTTGTAAATAAGCGATAAAATATATTTTTTTTTCAAATCTAAAATGTTATCAACGATTAAAACATATAAATAGATGCATCAGAAGCTTAATTACGATTAAACACTTTCGCACGAGTAAAGTTAGTTAAAAATATTGTATTTTCAAAGATTAAAATTGTAATAAGGGCTTCAAAGCATTCGATAAAGACCTGATCTATAATAATTATTCAATCCACAATTCTAATCGTCATGGTTTGAATTCATGAGATTATGATGTTAATATTCTCGAGTTACTGAAATTAACCTAACCTAAGCTTCAAAACAATTGACTACCAATTATTTAGATGAAGACCACAAATCAAATTTGATTGATGTATATTAAACTGAAATGATATTGATATTTCATCGGGGGCTATTATTTGCTCCCTGCCCTCAAAATTCTCGTTTACACCATTACTGTTAAATTTCAAATTCCGTCTGTAATCACTAATCTTATTGTGGGTGAAATAAAAAGTTAATTTGACGCGAGATATTTTTGCAGTTGCCAATCATTTTTTATTAAACCTTATTGTCCATTTATTCTTTAACAACAAAGGTTTTTGGGGAATTATTTATGTTAAAATCAAATATGCTATAATTAAGTCAACCCATAAGTGCATCTACCACATCCACAACCAATTGCAAATGAGGGAACTACAAGGTGGCCAAGTCAAAATCTTACAATTCTATTCTACAATATTTTTCGTCTGCTACATGCATTTAGAGAACGATTAATCGTTTCGAAACGAATATTTTGAAAAACGAGTAATATTCGTTTAAACGAATACTCTATTCGGATTTCGAATAGGAGATCTGATAAAACCGAGGGGATAGACACTTGAGAACTCAGGTGTTCATTATGTCTTGAACTCAATGTACTGTCGAAGCTGAACTCTGAGTTCCGAAGGCTTTGAACTCAATGCACTGTCAAAGCTGAACTCTTTTGAACTCAGGTGTACACAGAGATCCAAAGTGTTTACCCCCTCGGATAAAACGTTTAATACAAACACGCGAGCGACGATGTTTTGGCTCCTTCAAGTCTCGAATTGAAAAATAAAGCCATAGGAAAATATTATAATGCTTCCTATAGTATGAAACCTTGTACATTTTCATACTACAGCATTTGTTTCCAGATTTGACGCGCTTACGCTTTTACGCCCCCTGCGGCACGTTTTCGAACTACGAGTAAAAGGGGGCGAAACCGCCACCAAACTCCTTACCTCCTACCTGTGTATTGGCTAGACTTGGTCGACCAAATCAAAAAATTCCTAGCTAGTTTTCGAGTCATCTATTAATTTATTATGATAATATTGTCTAGCACTTAATCACTTATAATTATCATAATCAAGATCTTTAACGATTTAATTAAAATATGAATTTTTCTAAACAAATATTTAATTTTTTAACGTCAAAAAATCTCTAAAGGTCGTAATGGAAATATTTTTACAAATTTTAACGGAAGAAACTGCTGTTTCATACATATATTATTTTCTTATGATAAAGCCAAACTCTATTACGAGAATAATAAATAACTTAGTTGAAGTAGAACCTGTTCTCTTCCAAACGAAATATTTCCAAAAATCAATTGTTCTAGTCTGGTCTTTATTTTTAATAAAAATCGTTTAGATAGCTTAATTATCTTCATTTCCGTTACCCTGGTAACCGAAACATTAGCAGGTGTGTTTTGTTTGGCAAAAATAGCTTTTAAAATGATATTTTAAATTGATTGGGCAAACTGTGTTCAGCACGACGCCAAAACGGTACTCGAAGGATAGTAGCAAATTGTCTTTAAATTTAATAAAATGATTATGGCTTGAATAATTTGAGAGATTTGAAGTTAATAAGATAGTTTTACTTCACGTCGTCGCCTTTCGGATTTTACACGTTATGATTTAAATGGACCCCAAAATGGCGCTGAACGAAATGGAATTGCTCGGAAATAGTCGATATTTTAAATACAGGTATTTAATTTGCATTTTTAAATACTTATCCTTGATATATTGATCAATAGGTTCGCCAATGAGACTGAAATTAAATACGGCATACCTCCGGTGAGTTTATAATCATTCGTTCGCGTTATTGAAACGAGACTTGAGTAATCTCTCGGAATTGAGATTTATTTTCTTGATGACAATTGCACTTTTATTTTTTGTCAGATTTGGGGGAGTATTAAGAGCAAACGGACCCTGTTCAAAATGATGGCTGATTATTTGAAACGATCTCTAAACATAAAGTAAATTCCATATTTGAAAATATATTAGACGACTATTAATTGGGGCGAGCGAGAAAGAATCGCCTTAACGCGATAAATTAATCCTCGCTAGTTTGACAAAATTGATACACGGAAAGTGGCAGGTGAAACCGATTAGTAGTGATTTAGACAAAAATAAAAGTCCTATCGGGGGAAAAAGGTGAATAATTGTAATTGTAATCGTACCGAACCCTCAGAAACCAATATCTTTATGATCATTCAGAAGATTATGTTAAGGTCATATTTTAATTCATCTTGTCGATTAATTTTCAGGGTCAATAAGTTTCTCGGTACTTCCCCTATTCATTTATATACTCTTAAACCTACGCACAGGATTTTGAAAGTGAGTGATTAAAACGCTTTGATTTATTAATAAATTACGAAGCATAAATTGTTAATTCTACGATGGTTTTAGAAATTTCATATCTTCACGTTAAACACTCCAAGTTCATTTTTCGATGGCCGACTGGATTATTTCACTCCGTCTTCTCCCTACGGAACGACCGACACGATTATCATTTCGGGGGCCCCGAAGAGAGTCACGTCCACTTCCTTGTCCTTCTTAAACATGGACACTCCAGTAAATTTCGCTCAATTAACATTCCGCTCACCGCCCAATTCATTGAATTCCATTTTCGGTTTGATTAGGTGGTGATTTTAATCGCGTCCACTTTGGTCGTTCTGTCCATTTTGCCCATCGCTTACTTCATCGTAACCAACAAATACAAATCGATGCCCATCAAGAAAGTGGTCAAGAAAATGGCCCGAGAAACCCTGGAAAATGTTTGGGAGAACGCGTCGCTCTTCTGTATCGAACGTAAGCGATCAAGCGCTCGTTAATGTTTAATAACCATTAACTCTTGAGGGAACATGTTACGTATGAGGGATTCAATTACCAAAAACTATGTTCCCGTAACGAAAGATGTTTAGCGCTTTCATCACTCATGGTAAAGCGAGCTGGATAATTTTGTTCCTTACAGCGATTCCCTCCGTTTTGCCCCACATTACTTGTCGTCTGCTCGCTTCGTCGTGGCTGATCGGAGTGACTTTCACTCTGTTTTTTCTGGGTTGTTATTTGCGGACGGAGTTCACGACAAAAAGCTACAATCGCATCGACACCCTCTCGGACTTGATCAAATCGAGAATTCCACCTATAATGCTCGAGGAAACATACAGCCGCCTCCAAGTATTGGTGAATAACCTTCTAAATGTTAAGATTCTCAATTCTTCTGACGTCATTGTTCCGTATCTACAGGCAGACCAGGACCCGGCTGTTAAGGAATGGCTAGGCAAACTCGATCATAAGAAATGTTACAGCGATTTACTAGATACCTTAAGCAAAACTTTCATTCCCATTGTTTCCGGGCAGAAAGCTGCAATCTCAACGGTTGATTATCTAAATATTATCTTCGAAATCTTTAATTGGAAAAAGTTCTACGCGATAAAAGGAGGGCTTTATTTTTCGCAACAAGAAGTTGTCGACGACTACAAACACACCGTGTTCAACAGCTCTTGGGTGAGAAGAAGTCCGCAACTGCACGAGTCCCTCCAACTGAGGTCGGTAACGAATTTTATGGTAAAATTATTAGAGGGTTCTAACGAATGTTCCGTTGCAGCATGGCACCCTTATTCGAAACGAAAGTTTTCGATTATCTGGAATTTCATCTAGATTACAAGATGGAACAACTCAAGTGGAAGAGACCGTTTAAAAGCGTGACTGATTTGGACCTGAGTAGCGTCGGCGTTCCTTTTTACTTTCTTCTCACGCTGTTGTCGGGAACAGTAGCCGTGGTCACGACCGAAATTATCTTCTATTAAATAACACGAACACGTAAAATTAAATACGTCACCACACCAAATCTAAATTTCTCTATAATACAAAAACTTCGAATTTACTTCGAAATGTATAGTTTACGACAAAAACCACCGCGTTTTGCAATCTACTCTTATGACACGATTGCGATGAAATATTCTCTCACTCTCGTGTGAATTTGTATAAAATTAAACTTGGCAAAAATGGTTTTGGAAACTTGAAAATAGTATAGTTTGTTGTAATTTTTATGGCAGTTTTAACTATCGTTGAAAAAGTGGTTTCCGTTTGAAAGTTGAAAAGAATTGCGAAAATCAAAAATTTGTAAATAAGTCATAAAATACATTTCGTTTTTCAAATATAATATAAATTTGCAAGAATAAAGATAGTTACAAATACAAGTATTTTCAAGTATGGGGAAATTTTCGTCTAGCCAGTTTCTGACACCCCGATGGTAATGTGGTGGTGCGTCATCTTGTTGATACCACATACCACATCCCACATGTTTCAGCTAGAGGTAATTCATCAATGGCATCAGTGATGGTCGTTTGGAGAAAATCGAGATAAATTTCTCCAGTTAGATTTTCCTCAAAAAAGTAAAGACCAATTATTCTTCCACCAAAAATTCCAGCCCATACATTTGCTTTAAATCGCTCTTGGTGGTAGTTTTCTCTCAACCAGTAGGGATTTTCCTGAGACCAATAATGCATATTATGTCTATTCACATTTCCGTCCCTATGGAGTGTAGCTTCGTGAGACCATAGAACTTGCGAAACAAAATTCGGATTTTCTTCCCTCATCCATCTCATAGCCAAACAGAACTCTGTGCGTCTTAGTCTGTCACCTTCTGCCAGCGCTTGTTGCAAGTGAAAATGGTACGGATGGAAACTCTTCCTATGGAGTACCCTAAGAACACTATTATGGCTTATGCCAAGATCACTGCCTACAGCCCTCCTGCTAGTATGGGGATTGCCGACAAAAGCCTCTAAAATCATCTCTTCATTTTCACGGCGACCCACGATAGCATCAACCCGAGGTTGCCTTTCTTGATGAACAAAAGCCCCATTACCACGAAGATTTGCTTCAAGCAATCGAAAAGATCCCTCTACCGGATAATTTGGCCGATTTTGATATCTTTCTCGATATAACCTTGCGGCATCGCGAGCATTACCGCGACATTCATCTAGCAACAAAATCATATCGGTTTTTTCAGCGTTTGTAGACCTCGGCATGGTTATTTCATCCGCTCTGAAAAAGTCAGAAATTCCAAAGAAAGCATTAGATATGGTGAAGCCCGTCTTAACATGACAATTACTGACCATATCTAGTAAAATGCCCAGTTTTTTTACGATCTTTGTTAGTCTGGAAACGAACTACGCGATCTCGTTAGGCTTAACGTTTAAAACTATTTAAATTTGGCGGGAACTGCCACGGCCAACTCTTTAAGAATTATTTAAATTGCGCGGGAAGCTCAAGGCCACTTCTCTTTAATTCCAGATATGACGAGCATCTCGTTCTTGATGTTATTAAATGAGGAGTGCCGTAAACATGATAAATTAATGCAAATAAAAATAAAAAATATTGAAAGGTCGAGATTAATGGTCAATTTGACCGAGTCATCTTCTCGCGCAATTTAAATAATTCTTAAAGAGTTGGCCGTGGCAGTTCCCGCCAAATTTAAATAGTTTTAAACGTTAAGCATAACGAGATCGCGTAGTTCGTTTCCAGACTAACAAAAATCGTAAAAAACTGGACATTTTACTAGATATGGTCAGTAATTGTCATGTTAAGACGGGCTTCACCATATCTAATGCTTTCTTTGGAATTTCTGACTTTTTCAGAGCGGATGAAATAACCATGCCAAGGTTTACAAACGCTGAAAAAACCGATATGATTTTGTTGCTAGGTGAATTTCGCGGTAATGCTCGCGATGCCGCAAGGTTATATCGAGAAAGATATCAAAATCGGCCAAATTATCCGGTATAGGGATCTTTTCGATTGCTTGAAGCAAATCTTCGTGGTAATTGGGATTTGGTTCATCAAGAAAGGCAACCTCGGGTTGATGCTATCGTGGGTCGCCGTGAAAATGAAGTGATGATTTTAGAGGCTTTTGTCGGCAATCCCCATACTAGCAGCAGGGCTGTAGGCAGTGATCTTGGCATAAGCCATAATAGTGTTCTTAGGGTACTCCATAGGAACAGTTTCCATCCGTACCATATTCACTTGCAACAAGCGCTGGCAGAAGGTGACAGACTAAGACGCACAGAGTTCTGTTTGGCTATGAGATGGATGAGGGAAGAAAATCCGAATTTTGTTTCGCAAGTTCTATGGTCTGACGAAGCTACATTCCATAGGGACGGAAATGTGAATAGACATGATATGCATTATTGGTCTCAGGAAAATCCCTACTGGTTGAGAGAAAACTACCACCAAGAGCGATTTAAAACAAATGTATGGGCTGGAATTTTCGGTGGAAGAGTAATAGGTCCTTACTTTTTTGAGGAAAATCTAACTGGAGAAATTTATCTCGATTTTCTCCAAACGACCATCACTGATGCCATTGATGAATTACCTCTAGCTGAAACATGTGGGATGTGGTTTCAACAAGATGACGCACCACCACATTACCATCGGGGTGTCAGAAACTGGCTAGACGAAAATTTCCCCAACAGGTGGATTGGTCGGTCTGGCCCCTTTCCTTGGCCACCAAGATCTCCTGACCTCACACCGCTGGACTTCTTTCTTTGCGGATTTGTGAAAAACGAGGTGTATTCCACAGAGGTGCAAAGTATCGAAGAGCTTCAAAACCGAATACGTTTTGCATTTCTAAGCATTACTGAAGAGACTCTTGCTCGAGTGCTAATCGAAATAAATAACCGTTGCGAAGAATGCATTGGAAGAGACGGAGGACATTTTGAGCACATGCAATAAGTTAAGGAATTATCGTTAAATAAAAAGAAGTTTGAAAATGTTAAATTTTTTGTCCGTATTTTCATTTCTTCATTTTTGACGAATTAAGACGGAATTTTCCGATTAGTTCCATTTTTGGCGAATTTGGAACAAATTATCTTATTGTTCCATTTTTAACGAATTTGGAAGGAATTTTGCGTTTTTTTCCATTTTTGCCGAATTTAGAAGGAATTTTCCGATTTGTTCCATTTTTGCCGAATTTAGAAGGAATTTTCCGACTTGTTCCATTTTTGCCGAAGTTAGCAGGAATTTTCCGACTTGTTTCATTTTTGCCGAATTTAGAAGGAATTTTCCGATTTGTTCCATTTTTGCCGAATTTGGAACAAATTATCTGATTGTTCCATTTTTAACGAATTTGGATAGAATTTTTCGATTTGTTCCATTTTTGCCGAGTTTAGAAGGAATTTTCCGATTTGTTCCATTTTTGCCGAAGTTAGAAGGAATTTTCCGTCTTGTTCCATTTTTGCCGAGTTTAGAAGGAATTTTCCGACTTGTTCCATTTTTGCCGAATTTAGACGGAATTTTCCGATTTGTTCCATTTTTGCCGAATTTAGATGGAATTTTCCGATTTGTTCCATTTTGCCGAATCTAGAAATAATTTTCCGATTTGTTCCATTTTTGCCGAATTTGGAACAAATTATCTGATTGTTCCATTTTTATCGAATTTGGAAGGAATTTTCCGACTTGTTCCATTTTTGCCGAAGTTAGAAGGAATTTTCCGACTTGTTCCATTTTTGCCGAATTTAGAAATAATTTTCCGATTTGTTCCATTTTTGCCGAATTTAGAAGGAATTTTCCGACTTGTTCCATTTTTGCCGAATTTAGAAATAATTTTCCGATTTGTTCCATTTTTGCCGAATTTGGAACAAATTATCTGAGTGTTCCATTTTTAACGAATTAGGATGGGATTTTCCGACTTGTTCCATTTTTGCCGAATTTATAAGGAATTTTCCGACTTGTTTCATTTTTGCCGAATTTAGAAGGAATTTTCCGATTTGTTTCATTTTTGCCGAATTTGGAACAAATTATCTGATTGTTCCATTTTTATCGAATTTGGATGGAATTTTTCGATTTGTTCCATTTTTGCCGAGTTTAGAAGGAATTTTCCGACTTGTTTCATTTTTGCCGAATTTAGAAGGAATTTTCCGATTTGTTTCATTTTTGCCGAATTTGGAACAAATTATCTGATTGTTCCATTTTTAACGAATTTGGATAGAATTTTTCGATTTGTTCCATTTTTGCCAAGTATTGAAGGAATTTTCCGATTTGTTCCATTTTTCCCGAAGTTAGAAGGAATTTTCCGACTTGTTCCATTTTTGCCGAATTTAGAAGGAATTTTCCGACTTGTTCCATTTTTGCCGAATTTAGACGGAATTTTCCGATTTGTTCCATTTTTGCCGAATTTAGATGGAATTTTCCGATTTGTTCCATTTTGCCGAATTTAGAAATAATTTTCCGATTTGTTCCATTTTTGCCGAATTTGGAACAAATTATCTGATTGTTCCATTTTTATCGAATTTGGAAGGAATTTTCCGACTTGTTTCATTTTTGCCGAAGTTAGAAGGAATTTTCCGACTTGTTCCATTTCTGCCGAATTTTGAAATAATTTTCCGATTTGTTCCATTTTTGCCGAATTTAGAAGGAATTTTCCGACTTGTTCCATTTTTGCCGAATTTAGAAGGAGTTTTCCGACTTGTTCCATTTTTGCCGAATTTAGAAATAATTTTCCGATTTGTTCCATTTTTGCCGAATTTGGAACAAATTATCTGAGTGTTCCATTTTTAACGAATTAGGATGGGATTTTCCGACTTGTTCCATTTTTGCCGAATTTAGAAGGAATTTTCCGACTTGTTCCATTTTTGCCGAATTTAGAAATAATTTTCCGATTTGTTCCATTTTTGCCGAATTTGGAACAAATTATCTGATTGTTCCATTTTTAACGGATTAGGATGGGATTTTCCAATTTGTTTCATTTTTGCCGAGTTTAGAAGGAATTTTCCAATTTGTTTCATTTTTGCCGAGTTTAGAAGGAATTTTCCGATTTGTTCCATTTTTGCCGAATTTAGAAGGACTTTTCCGACTTGTTCCATTTTTGCCGAATTTAGAAGGAATTTTCCGACTTGTTCCATTTTTGCCGAATTTAGACGGAATTTTCCGATTTGTTCCATTTTTGCCGAATTTAGAAGGAATTTTCCGATTTGTTCCATTTTTGCCGAATTTGGAACAAATTATCTGATTGTTTCATTTTTAACGAATTTGGATAGAATTTTTCGATTTGTTCCATTTGTGCCGAATTTAGAAGGAATTTTCCGACTTGTTCCGTTTTTGCCGAATTTAGACGGAATTTTCCGATTTGTTCCATTTTTGCCGAATTTGGAACAAATTATCTGATTGTTCCATTTTTATCGATTTTGGATGGAATTTTTCGATTTGTTCCATTTTTGCCGAGTTTAGAAGGAATTTTCCGACCTGTTCCATTTTTGCCGAAGTTAGAAGGAATTTTCAAACTTGTTCCATTTTTGCCGAATTTAGAAATAATTTTCCGATTTGTTCCATTTTTGCCGAATTTGGAACAAATTATCTTATTGTTCCATTTTTAACGAATTTGGATGGAATTTTTCCATTTGTTCAATTTTTGCCGAGTTTAGAAGGAATTTTCCGACTTGTTCCATTTTGCCGAAGTTAGAAGGAATTTTCCGACTTGTTCCATTTTTGCCGAATTTAGAAATAATTTTCCGATTTGTTCCATTTTTCCCGAATTTGGAACAAATTATCTGATTGTTCCATTTTTAACGAATTTGGATGGAATTTTTCCATTTGTTCCATTTTTGCCGAGTTTAGAAGGAATTTTCCGACTTGTTCCATTTTTGCCGAAGTTAAAAGGAATTTTCCGACTTGTTCCATTTTTGCCGAATTTAGAAATAATTTTCCGATTTATTCCATTTTTGTCGAATTTGGAACAAATTATCTGATTGTTCCATTTTTAACGAATTTGGATGGAATTTTCCGATTTGTTCCATTTTTGCCGAATTTGGAACAAATTATCTGATTGTTCCATTTTTAACGAATGTGGATGGAATTTTTCGATTTGTTCCATTTTTGCTGAGTTTAGAAGGAATTTTCCGATTTTTTCCATTTTTCCCGAATTTAGAAGGACTTTTCCGATTTGTTCCATTTTTGCCGAATTTAGAAATAATTTTCCGATTTCCATTTTTGCCGTATTTTGAAGGAAAATTTTGTTGAATTTAAAAATAATTCCATTTACGTTTAACTGTGGCGAACTGACAAATTTTGAAGAAAAGATAATCCCCATTATAAAAACCTATTCAAACCACAATTCTAATCTTCCTTAAAAATATTCATCGTTTAAATTCATGGGATTTTCTTGTCAATATCCTAGAGTTATACAAATTAACCTAACCTTAGCTTCAAAACAATTAATTAACTACCAATTATTTTCATGAAGACCACAAATCAACTTTGACTTACGTATAATAAACTGAAATGATATGGGGGGGCTATAATTTGCTCCCTGGCTTCAAAATACTCGTTTACACCGTTACTGATAATTTTCAAATTCGGCCTGTAATTTTATTGAGGGCAAAATAAAAAGTTAATTTGACGCGAGATATTTTTGCAGTTGCGTACGCTAGCGATCTCTCTCCCCCCGCACACTTTCATTTTCCCTCTCTCTCTCTCTCATCGTAAGCGTTCGTTTCGCGGACGCGTCCGGCACAGGGAGGACAGGGACAGGAGTTTGGTGCCCTTTCTTAAATTTTACCGGAATAAAATTCCGTGTAAAATTAAAAACGGTAAAATTTTAACTTGACCACCTTGTTTTTTATTAGCACGAGGGGAATTCACGAGACATCCATCCGCCGATTTTCGTGTTCAAGGTTTGATGACACCTATGACAAATCACCTATTTTATACCGCTCTCTCATAGACGGCACGAGGTTCACAACAACCCCTTTGACGATAATTACCCACTCGCGATAACTCGTTTAAAGGTAGGGTGAAGTAGAAAACTAAGTGATTTTTAATCGATTCTCCTACTAATTATAAGACCATTCTGCATAGTGAAACATCCAGGAAATATCTCCGCATGATTTTAAAATTCAAATTAGGTTCAGATTTTATGGATAATTAGAATTAAGGACCTCTGACCAATCGCGTAACGCGCCTCCTTCTTGTTAACAAAATTCACGTGGCACGCTCGCTCTTTGCCGAACGAAATTTAGCGCGAGATTTGATAAAAATTGCTCGCGATAAGACAATCGTGGCGCGAGATGTAGAGCTTTCAACGGAAATTTTGTTAACAGGAAGGCAGGACGTTACGCGATTGGTCGAAGGTCCTTATTTCAAATTATCCATAAAATCAGAACCTAATTTGAATTTTAAAATCATTTGGAGATATTTCCTGGATGTTTCACTATGCAGAGTGGTCTTATAATTAGTAGAAGAATCGATAAAAAAATCCTCCCTTTAAAAAGTTAGAGAATTGCCCGCATAATTTGTCTTAGCGTGGGAACCAGAGAGAAAGAAAAAATTCCATTCTATGCCGGAACTACAGTATTTTTCGTCTGCTTCAATTATTTAGAAAACGTTAATCGTTTTGAAAAATGGACTAGATTTCTTTGAAAAACGAGTAATATTCATTTAAACGAGTACTCTATTCCGTTTTCAAATAGGAGATTTAATATTCGATTCGGATTTCGAATAGGAGATCTGCTAAAACGTACAAACACGCGTGCGACGATGTTTTGGCTCCTTCGAGTCTCGAAAAGACATAAGAAAATAATATATAGCTCCCTATAAGTATGAAACGTAGTACACTTTCATTCTACAGCATTTGTTTCCAGATTTGGCGCGCTTACGCTTTTACGCCCCCTAGGGAAGTTTTCCAACAACGAATAAAGGGGGAGGGACGAAACCGCCGCTGCCGAATAAGGGGTTCGCGAAAAGCACCATGGGACTTGGAAATATGGGCGCGCCCGTTGAGACATAAACTCCTTACCTCCTACCAGTGTATTAGCTAGCCTTGATCGTCCAAATCAAAAAATTCCAAGCTAGTTTTTCGCGTCATCTAATAATTCTAGGAGAGTGATCGTTCTGTTCTCTTAGATAAGACTTGATACTATTATATATAGGCTTTGACCCCTTTATGAATAGAACTGAACTGAACCAGAGTTATAGACACTGTCGTCTGCTAGATACAAGCGTTCACTATAATGTGAATTGTGTTTGCAGTATAGATTGAGTCATGATATAAAGCGGTTAAATATTTAATTAATGATTAATAAACTAAGTTAAAGTAACGCAAACCGTGTCTTTATTACCTCATAATAATAACATGGTAGCAGAGCGTGGTTGAACGGGTTGCATAGAACTTAATGCAAGACTCAAGATGGCCGAGGGTTACAACCCGTTTGGCCCTATTCCCAAATTGGAAGGCAAGACCAATTATAAGGACTGGAAATACAATATGCAAATTTTATTGCAAGATAGAGGCGTATGGGACATCGTAGATGACCAAGAACCACTTCCAGATTCGAATGACATCGATGAAGTTCGTAGATACAAATCACTGAAGTCCAAGGCTTTTTCCACAATTGCTATGGGTTTATCTTCAAATGTGCGAGATATCATAGATGGTATTAGGAATGCAAAGGATGCTTGGAAAAAGCTCGAATCCGTATATGAACCCGCAACGTTAGCCAACATCGCTGTATTAAGAAGATCGTTTTATACAGCCGCTTTTGAACCCGGGAAAACTATGCCACAATTCATTGGACGAGTGTCCAACATTAAAAGAAGATTAACAACTGCCGGGAAATCCCTTGATGATGATGAATTGGCGTATCAACTTATAGACCGATTACCAGATTCATATCAACATTTAGTTACAAAACTATATTCATTACCGAAGGCGCAGTTTACATCCGCATATGAAATAGAACAATTGGAAGCTGAATACGGCCGAAAAGAATTGAAAAATGACGCGGACGTAAGTAATCAGAAAGGAGCATTCTCAACACACTCACAATCACGGCACACGGAGGAGAATCAACAATATAGAAGAGTCCCAAATGCGTGTTACAATTGTGGCCGTGTGGGCCATAAAAGCGCTAATTGTCGCAAAGGACGCAAGACGCGAACACACCAACAACAGGCAACATGTAGACAGACTGATAGTCATGGCGCTTTCTTCTCATCAGCCTGCTTCACTGTCCAATCAGACGGAGGTTGGATATTGGACTCTGGGGCATCCCACCACTTTTGCACACAACGCGACTGGTTTCACACACTCGTACCAGAAGTGAAACAGTTTACAGTAGGAGAAGGAGACACACAGGCGGAAGGGAGAGGAGACGTTTGGATCAAATTAGCTACGCCACACCAGCCAAACGTTTACGTACTAAAAGATGTCATATATACTCCGAACATGAGAAAAAACCTTATCGCTATCCGGTTGATGGATTTAGCTGGCTACACGGGAGTATTCAAGAAACAACGGTTCACCGCCTATAAACCAGATGGTGCAGAAGCTTTTCAGGCTGATTTACAAGGTCTCCATTACACGCTATATCCAATGATTTTAAAGGATGGACCGGTAAAGGAGAAGAGCGAATCATTCACCGTAGAGAATCATAATGGCCTTGAACTATGGCATCGTCGTATAGGACACATTAACGAACAGGATTTAAAGTATATGGCAAAGCACGGTATGCTCCGTGGATTAACGCAACTTCAAGGTACACTCGATACATGCACCTCATGTAGGCTGGCCAAGAGTACCCAACAACCGTACAAAGGTATCGGTACTATTCGAAGTCTTAGACCATTGGAGCTTGTGCACTCGGATGTATGGGGACCAGCACCCGTTACATCTCCAGCAGGTGCAAAATATTATGTCACCTTTATCGATGATTATAGTCGGTATATATGGATCTTCACTATAGCCACGAAAGACGCCGTTTTTTCCTGTTTTAAGACGTATTGTACCTACGCTGAACGGCAAGTCGGCAAATCAATTAGATTTCTACGTACAGACAATGGCGGCGAGTATAGTTCCAAAGAGTACCAAGAATATTGTGATGACGCAGGCATTCAACATCAGTACACTAATGCATACTGTCCTCCGATGAATGGCGTGGCGGAACGACTGAATCGAACGCTCATGGATGCTACGCTAACAATGCTAGAGGAGGGGCAAATACCACTCCGCTTCTGGACAGATATAGTCCATACCGCGGCATATCTCAAGAATAGGGAAAAACATTCATCTCTAAATGACCAAGTACCAGTTGAAATCTGGACTGGACGTACCCCTAGTGCCAAGCATCTACGCCGTATTGGATGTCTTGCTTATGTTCATACACCAAAACCCAGACGGAAACATAAACTAGAGAACAGAGCTAAAATGGGTGTACTACTGGGATACTCTTATACGACACGAGGATATAGGATATGGTGTCCACTGGATCAAAGGGTAATTGAATCAAGGCATGTTCAATTTAATGAGAATCAATTAGGAATGGCGCACTTCGATACCCTACACATGGACAATATTGTTCTCTACCAATGGTATCACGAGGAAGAAAAAAGAATCGGGAAAGGACAAATGAATAGCACTATATCTACTGACCAAGAGGATCCAAATACAACAACAGATGTATCAACGTCAGGAGAAGAAACATCAAATACGTCGGAAGAGGATCAGAACGCACTGCCAGAGGGTTGGGAGAAAGAATTAGTAGAAAGAAAATCAGGGATAACGAAAGGACAATTGGATGTATATTTTCGTAATCCTGAAGGAAAACGTATAAGATCGCAATCTTAATTAAAGGCGTATTTGAGACGAACTAACCAGAAGATCGATATAACTAAATTTGATTTCTCAAAGCCGGTCGCTCCCATTGAAGCTTCATATGATGCTAATTTTACTCAAGTAATGATTCCAGAATCTTATGAAGATGCGATAAACTCACCTGAAAAACTCAAATGGGCAGAAGCAGTAAAAACGAATGAGGGATGGCAGACAAGATACAGAGCACGCCTAGTAGCACAAGGCTTCAATCAGAAACCTGGAACAGACTATGACGAATCCTTTTCCCCTGTGGTAAATTTCTCGTTGATCAGACTATTTATCTTGATGTTCGTCTTGTATTTGGGATGGACGCTTGCGCATTTCGACGTCAAAAATGCGTACCTATATTGTTCTTTAGATCAACCAGTACACATGAAACATATCCCAGGCTATTGTACCGGAGCGGAGGGAACATGCATCAAAGTTATTAAAGGCCTAAATGGGTTACCACAGAGCGGACAGCAATGGTATTTGGCCCTGGATAACATGTTTTTCAAATTAGGATTTAGCAAAATCTTGGGTACGAATTGCATCTATTATAAACCAGAGAAAGCGCTCATTCTTGTCTATGTGGATGACTTGGTTGTATTAGCTCATAACGACACGGAAGTAGAACAGATATATCAAACCATATCCCGGGTGTATGATATCAAGAATCTAGGACCCATTAAGACACTACTAGGAGTGGAATTTGAATGGTAGAGTAAAGGAGTGAGAATCCATCAAAGCACCTACATAAAAGCATTACAGAAAACCTACAAACTACCTGTACTACCTGTACATGGCTCCGGCCGCCGAATTAACTCGTTATGACTGCCCAAGTGCAGAAGTGGAGAAGCAACGTATGAACGGGTATCCGCACCAGTCACTTATTGGAGCACTGCTTTTTATTGCGCAACGAACGCGACCTGACATTTTGTATTCAGTCATCGCCCTCTCACAATTTAATTCGAACCCCGGAATCAGTCATTGGAAACGTTTATGCTATCTGGCTCAATATGTAACGTCCACTTCTCATTACGGTCTCCACTACCAGCAAGAACAAGCGGAAAACAGATTAGTATCTACACCGATAGCGACTGGGAGCTGATAAAGATACACGTCGATCAACATGTGGGTATATATGTTGCCTTGGAACTTCTCCGATATCGTGGATATCGTTTAAACAAAAGTCTATTGCCTTGTCCACCACGGAAGCCGAATATATTGCAATGTCAGAAGCTGTCAAGGAGGTTTTATGGCTGATGCCCATCATAGAAGACATCAAAGTGCATTTTACGATGGTAGATTTAAGCGCAATGCCTAGACTCCTCTGTGACAAGCAATCAGCCATCCATTTTGCAAAGAATGTGGTCGAAAACCAACGATCAAAACATATAGACTTACGATATCACTTCATACGGGATATTATAAAAAACGTCTTGGTTTGGACCAAGGCCGAAAAAACAAACGATATGTGTGAGGTTTATCAATTGGCAGAAGTTCAGATACTGCAATTTTTTGGTTATTTTTATCCATATAATCCTTAATCAATATTAAATTCAATCAACTGATTTTACTGTTAATCGATCTATTCCCTCTAAATTAAAAGAAAAAATTACATATCTACGGTTTTTCAAGAACAATTACATTTTCCGAAAACATTTTATCATGAAATTAATTATTTTGAAGGGAGTACGTGTTGAGATATCAATATTGAATATTTGAAATACTGTGTCTAAAAAGACCAAGCGAACTTTGACATAATTCGAAAGGAAAATGTAAATATTTAATAGTGGATGCCAAACCAGGGTGTTGCACGAATTCATACATTTAATTTCGTATATCGAAATGCTACATTTCTAATGTCGCGACTATGAAAGAAAGGTTGCACTGCAATTTCCCTCTTCGTACTTTAGACTTTCTTGATCAGAAAACTCACGTAAAAGCGACGCGAATGACGAAAACTACGTATTTTCCGACTGAGGAGAGGCGAAATAGCCCGGCCTCCTTTAACGTCCCCACTTGTATTTTGAAAGTGGGACTGGGACTATGGCGCGCGAATACTTAGGCATCTTATACCTTCTCCCTAGTAAACTAGATATCGCTTCTTGGTAAAACTTTACATAACTAAAACCATGAGTTTATAACATATATTCCATAACAAGCTTCATACAACTTTTGGAAAACAAATTTCCTTGAGATTTCCAGGCTTTTCCTCATATACTTCACTGAGTTTTCCAGGTTTTTCCCGTATATGGAGTATCCTATGGAGCAAATGTTAACGAAGGAGGGAAGGGGCAAATAGGAGTATTACATAAACAAAGGATATAACCGTATCTCTAATATAACCAGAGTTACGAGCTTCCAAAATTTAGTGTAATGTTAATCCTATGGAGGAGGCAAAGTACCTACAAGCACCCGCGGCAAGTACCTACAAGCACTCACAAGCACCTACAAGTACCCGGGGCAAGTACCTACAAGTACCCGGAGCAAGTACCTACAAGTACCCGGAGCAAGTACCTACAAGCACCCGGAGCAAGTACCTACAAGCACCCGGAGCAAGTACCTACAAGCACCCGGAGCAAGTACCTACAAGCACCCGGAGCAAGTACCTACAAGCACCAGGAGCAAGTAGCTACAATCACCCGGAGCAAGTAGCTACAATCACCCGGAGCAAGTACCTGCAAGCACCCGGAGCAAGTACCTGCAAGCACCCGGAGCAAGTACCTGCAAGCACCCGGGGCAAGTACCTACAAGCACCCGGGGCAAGTACCTACAAGCACCCACAAGTACCTACAAGCACCCACAAGCACCTACAAGTATCCCCAAGTACCTACAAGCACCCACAAACACCTACAAGCACCTCAAATTACCCACAAGAACCCACACGTACCTGCAAGAACCCACAAGTACCTCCAAGCACCCACAAGTACCTACAAGCACCCACAAGTACCTACAAGCACCCACAAGTACCCACAAGAACCCACAAGAACCCACAAGTACCCACAAGAACCCACAAGTACCCACAAGAACCCACAAGTACCTAGAAGCACCCACAAGAACCCACAAGTATCCACAAGGACCTACAAGTACCCACAAGTACCTACAAGCACCCACAAGTACCTACAAGTATTCACAAGTACCCACATGTACCAACAAGTACCCACAAGTACCTACAAGTACCCACTAGTACCTACAAGTACCCATAAGTACCCACAAGTACCTACAAGTACCCATAAGTACCTACAAGTACCCATAAGTACCTACAAGCACCCAAAAGTAACAACAAGCACCTACAAGTATCCAAAAGCACCTACAAGCATCCACAAGCACCTACAAGCACCCACAAGTACCCACAAGAACCCACAAGTACTTGCAAGTACCTACAAGCACCCACAAGTACCCACAAGAACCCACAAGTACTTGCAAGTACCTACAAGTACCCACAAGTACCTACAAGCACCCACAAGTATCTACAAGCACCTACAAGCACCCACAAGATCCCACAAGTACCTACAAGTACCCACAAAAACCCAAAAGTACCTTCAAGCACCCACAAGTACCCACAAGTACCTTCAAGTACCCATAAGTACCTACAAGTACCTTCAAGTACCCATAAGTACCCATAAGTACCTACAAGCACCCATAAGTACCTACAAGCACCCACAAGAACCCAAAAGTACCAACAAGCACCTACAAGCACCTACAAGTACCTACAAGCACCCACAAGTACCCATAAGTACATAGATGCACCCACAAGAACCCACAAGTACCTACAAGCACGTACAAGTACCCACAAGTACCTATAAGTACCCTCAAGTACCTACAAGAACCCGGGCAAATCACCTACAAGAGCTAAAACGCCATGTTTTTCTTGCTTAATATCCCTCTAACGGCGTGAATCACGACAAAAACGCCGTAAGTCCAATATAAAAAATTAGGGCTAAATGCGTGTCTCTAACAGTGGTAAAACGCCGTAATTCCAATACCCAAAACAACGAAAGTCAAAGTATGTGTTAATAATGATAAAAATCAATGCTTAAACTTAATTGATCTTAATGAAACTAAGAAAAGGCACATCTATGGACTGTTATCTTTCATTTAAGATGGTTCCCAAACGTAACGAATGAATAGTTTTCTTTATATGCCTTCCTAGAGACGGTCATTATTCCAAAAAATCCCATGTTATCTCTATGGAAGAATATAGTATCTTTCACCAAATGTCGGATTCATTTTAAGGATTCTAAAACCACCCTTAACAACTTTTTTCATTATAGAATTAACTATTTGTTGGATCTCTTTGAAATTTGAACCGCATAATTAGGGCCCAAATTTTAGTTCACTGGCAAAATTTCAAAGCAGCAAACACAATACGAAAAACGTTACGGCCAATCAGAAACCCCCCTTTAGCATTAGAGGCAGTATCAAGTCTTATCTAAGAGAGCGACCGCTCTCCTAGAATTACCATATTTTCATTTAATAATTTGCAAAGAAAGAAAATATGGTTTTTTATGAGTTATTTTCATGCCAGCACAATGTAAAAACAAGAAGGTAGTATGAACCAAGGAGTAGAGACTGCACGCTTTTAAAGAATTATAAATATTATTGCTTCGTCTTATGCTTTGCATGAAAAAATTCTTTAAATAAGCTTTAAGTGTATCCCACTATAGCTTTCGTTGTTGATTTTTTTAATTATAAAAACCAATCGTCTCTATCCTAAGTCAACTACTCTACTCTGTTTTTGTTAATTTTTCGTGTCAACAATGTCATTACTCGTCCATTACAAACATTGAATAGAGTTCCCATGATTTGCATTTCAATGAGAACACGTCTCTCTTCATATTAACTATGACAAGATATGAGAGTGACAAGAGGAAACGATAGAGTGGGAACGTTTTTATTGGTCAATATTTCATGATGTCACCCCGTTCTTGAAAAAGAACCCTCTTTAGACACCAAGTCAGGTTTGAACGAGGCGGTGGGAGGGGGGAATATTTTTCCAGAACTAGTCGGAAAACAGGCGGGTGGTTGGAAAAAAGTTCCATACTGAAGACGGCCAGGGTATAAACCGTTACATCTCAGTACTTCGAAAGGGGTTAGAGACTTCTGATATCAGTAAATTAAAGCATAGCGCGGCTCCAGTGGATCCCCTACAAGGGGACTTTCCTCTTGAACTCCGTGTTTCGCTTGGCAAAGTCTAGTGGGCGGGATTTATACATGCACGTATAAATCCCGCCTACAAATGCCTCTAGCTTCGCCAAGCCAGAACTGGGGTTCGTAAGGAAAGTCAACTTGTAGGAGATCCACTGGAGTCGCCGTAACAGATAAACTGCGTTTTCGGGAAACCGCTATTTAGGGAAAAGTGGTTATGAGGACCGATTGCTATTATGGGATCCGCTCATACGGGAACTGCTTATACGAGGACTTCCCCTCAAATACTTAGCAATTGGTACATTATGTTACTCAAAATAAAAACGTTTCCTGTACGATCTAATGCAATTCAAATTTACTATTAAAACGAGAAGTCGACGATTTAGAAGTTAGTGTAGCTCGAAATTCAGTATTGAAAACGAAAGCTATAATAATTTTTGCATAGGGATACTGTTGTTTTGTTTTTGTATAACCAAAGAAAATATACGCTCCAGCACTACCTCCTATATAAGTATAAAGGCCCGAGTATGGGAATTTTTTTATCCTCGAAATGCGGCATTTTAATTCGCGGAATTTAGACGCAGCACGGCGCTCGTTTGCAAACTTTGACGTCACAGCTATCACGTGTTTGTGACGTCTGTAGCAGACGAGAGGCTCTCATGGTTGTTTTTTCTTGAAGGATTTTGACTGCGCGTCGTGCTCGAGACAGTCGAGTCCTTTTGTTTGTCACATTTGTGACTTATGCTTTAAGGTAATTTCTTTAACTTTTTCTTTCAAAATACTAAAAAAGTACTAAATATTTATTTGATGGTTGATTTGCTTGTATTAAATATTGACTTAAAAAGCATTTTTAAAATTTGAAGGCTGCATTTAACCCTTGGTCTATAGAAATAAATTTTCAATTCTTAACAATATTTTTAATTTAGGTTCAAAATGGTTATGTGTATTGTTCCTGGGTGTAAACAAACAAAAGGTAAAGGAAAACTATCAAGCGACGCGGTCGAAGATACATATTCTCATATACGAGGATCTGAGGGATTTATTGACACCATCGATGTACGTGCTTGCACTCTTACACTGGAACACCATTTGAAAATAGGTATTTTGAAAGCCTCAGATTCTTCGAATTGTGCAAGGGGCTCAAGAGCAGTTCCTGTAGTTTTTTAAAACTGCTACGATAAAATTGAACCAAGCTCAAGAATTAATGAGACAAGTACTATAATTCTACCACCATTTCTGAAGCAAATGCTTCATCGGATGGAAAATTTAACTTATCAAGGTATTATTTCACAGAAGTTTCAAAATCTACTGTCATTGTAAAATTCATTCTCTTTATAGATAACTCTAATGTCTCTATTAGAAACTGTGCTGTTGCCATGATTGGTGGATACATTGTCAAGGTAGCGGAAGAACACACGGATTGCTGGAAGTGTTTAGAAAAACTGTTTCAACCAGTTTCAAATTCACCACTATGGACTTTAATTTCTGCTCAGGATAGAGGTGGTCTAAAGTATCCATCCAGATTATTGATATGTTTGCTAGTCATTACAACTGACTTCGTCCAGTCTTATCTAAACATATTTCCTCGAAATAATGTTCTTCAAAATTTTGTTAAGGTAATTCTTCCTTACTTTCGCAAGCCATTACTATGTGATTGTGATGGAAACGCCAAATTTACAAAACCTTTGCTGGAATAAGTACTTAAGACCACTTTTTAGTAATCACGCACAAGATGTTACTGATAGGAAAGAGAAGTTTAAGAATTGTCTAACTGTTCATACCACTGCCTACCGCTTTGTTTTAACCCATACAACGCCTTATTTAATTTCCAAACATACTGTTCTTTTCCTGATTGAACAAAACCCTTTGGTTGCCTTAAGTATATATCTTCTTTTAAATCGCCATATAAGTATGTAGGCTCTCGAAGTTGGGGACGCAAGCTAGATGGAGTGTTTTCTCTTTCCCCCCTTGCTTTGGCTTCCCGCTCGCGTTCTTAACTTTACACACGCTAGCTTGGGTCCTCATCAATGCGATGTATCCCACCTCGTCGGTGGTGAGAGCTGGTAACCACTACGTTGTGTGGGCTAAGCGGATACGCGTCCTTCCCAAGCCAAGGTGTTGAAGTATCGTGCCGAGGGCTGCATGGTACTGGGGAAGTAAAACTATGGTATCGCTAACGATCCCCTCGGGGCACCAGGCGACACCCCGTTGTATCTAGCCTTCCACCCGGGTGGTGGACTACCAGGTGGTGACCTACTACTTACCCCCTTACACGTGGGATTCTTATGGATTCTAAACACTCACCTAAAACTAAATCTAACAAACCTACGGTGCAGGGGTCTGCTGAGGGCAGAACCCTCACTGATACCACTTTACAAGGGCTTGTATCCAGCGATACTCGTGCCGACTCATCGATGCGTGTGTCTGGCAAGCCCTCGAAACGTACCGTGCGTCGTCATCTCATACGACAGATTGCCCGGCCAAAGGCCAAATCGGGGTCTGAAACGGTCTCCACCCCCGCTGGGGGTGCGGCGGCTCGTGACAACCCAATGAAGAGGCCCAGAGTGGAGGATTCGACTCCCTTACCCAGTTTCTCGCAGGCGGCGTCGAAAAAGGCTAAGTCCTATAGTGACGCCGCCAGCTCAGAAAAGATGGCCATTGTCAAAAAAGGCTATCCGACGGCGGTCATCATGGAGGAAGACGTGGGCCCAATTCAGAAGGCGATTCTAGGGGCACTGAATGGGATACCTTCGGGGAGCCCTCTACCGCGCCTTGCGAATTTTAGCCTGACGACCGGGGCCCTTGTATACTCCTGTGAGGATTCGTTCACTGGTCAATGGTTGAAGGAAAACTTAGCCGACTCGGTGGTGGGGGATGCGGTGCTCTCAGTAATGGGAGCTAGCGAACTCCCTAAGCCGTTTAAAGTAATGTTTCGCACCAAGGACCAGATCACCAAAGAGCCGGCGGTGCTGTTTTGGCGCCTAAAGGCCCTTAATGCAGGTTTGGCCACTGAACGTTGGAAATGCATCCGGACGTACGTGGACAGGGCCGTACGGTACTGGGTACTGCTCATTGATGGCTCCTCATTGGAAGCTATTAAGAATGCTGGTTTCGTGGGCTTTACTGGAGTGGACAAGGGTTCCTTCAAACTCCATAAGAACACGGAAGCCACTAAAACCACTGTAGCCGAGTCTGCGGCAGGGGGTGGGACAAGCGAGATGGGGGATCTCGTTGTGGAGCTCTCTGGCGTCGCTCTAGGCACAGAGGGGGAGGCTCATTCGGAAGTCTGTTCTTCCATGGATGAGTCCACCCTACTGGAAGAATCGGATGGGACCCTTCGGGGTTCAGCCGATGAGCGTTCTAGTGGTCCTGGTGAGGGGGAGGATCTGGGGACTGGGAGCTTGCCTGTCAGGGGGAGGTGCCACTAGCCCTCTCGGGACTGATGAGGTGAAGCTAGGTCCCTTCTGAACTCCTCTCTTAGGGATCATGGGGACGCTACGTGCGATTCAAATTAATCTGCACCATAGTAAGGCGGCCTCTGCGGTACTCTGCAGGAGGTTTGCTATAGAGGGTCTTGATCTGGCGCTCATACAAGAACCGTGGATTTGCCATGGTAAAATCCTCGGTCTTGACGCGGCGGGGTCACTATTTTATGACCAAACTGCTGCTAGACCTAGGGCGTTTATTCTGGTTCGGAGGGATCTTTGCTGTATCTCTCTACCGTTGTACACGTCCCAGGACACGGCGGCCGTGAAGCTAGTCCTGGCCACTGGGCATGCCAAGTTGACTCTCACGGCTGCCTCTGCATACTTTGCTCACGATGCGAACTCTCTCC
This sequence comes from Phalangium opilio, assembly GCF_054372755.1. Lineage (NCBI taxonomy): Eukaryota > Metazoa > Arthropoda > Arachnida > Opiliones > Phalangiidae > Phalangium > Phalangium opilio. Next base: position 3,189,134 of record NW_028324172.1, on the reverse strand, counting down.
CGAGAATTGAGGTGATCAATGCGAGGAGAGAGGGGACATAGTAATCATTGGTTGAGACGCCAATGCTCATCACGTCACGTGGGGCAGTTCTGACTGCAACAGGAGAGGTGATGATTTACTAGAATATTTAGTTGGTTGTAAACTCTAAATTCTTAATCAAAACAATGAACCTACTTTTGTTATTTCTAATAGAAGGGAGGTCATTGACCTCACGCTAGCCACGAAAAACCTCGTGTCTTCCGTGTCTAACTGGCATGTGTCTAATGAGCCGTCTCTGTCGGATCATAGGCACATCTGCTTCACTATTGCGACTACCTCTGTCCCGGTGGGGACGGAGATACGCAATCCTAAACGGACCAATTGGGCCGGCTATAAGGAAGACCTAATCCTACGCTACGGAGATGGTCACACCCCTAAACTTACCTCACCTAAGGATCTTGATAGGGCTGCTGGTGACTTACAGGGCTCCATCATGGAGTCGTTTCACCGGAACTGCTCTCTTAAAACCGATAACCGCTCGAGGCTTGTCCCTTGGTGGAACGCGGATCTCAGCCGGCTTCGTAAATATACGCGCAGGCTCTTTAATAAAGCCAAGCGCACGGGTGACTGGACTGGTTACAGGGAGTCCCTTAATACCTACAACAGGGCCATTAGAGCTGCTAAGAAGGACTCTTGGCGGACCTTCTGTGAGCAAGTCTCCAATGTCCCTGCTACGGCTAGGGTCATGAAGATCCTAGCGCATGACGACACACATTGACTTAATAATATTAAGTTGCAGGAGGGTGTGTACACTAAGTCTGGGGCTGAGACTCTCAAGCATATGCTGGAGGTCCATTTTCCTGACTCCACTTTATCAATCCAACAAACCCTGACTCTCTATAGCGTGTTCTGCACAGGGCGAAGAGGGAGGACTGGCTTCTAGCCAGGCAGGTTGTTACGATTTCCAAGCTTCGTTGGGCTGTCAACTTTTTTGAGCCCTACAAGTCTCCGGGACCCGATGGGGTCTTCCCTCTGCTTTTGCAGGAGGGCTTAGACCACATCACCTCTCCGTTATGCAAAATCTATAGACTTTGCATCGCTCTCGGTCACATACCTCGTGACTGGAAGCGCTCTAGGGTCATCTTTATTCCCAAGCCCGGGAAAGCTTCCTATCTCGAGGCGAAGGCATTTAGGCCCATATGCCTGACATCCTTCTTCCTCAAAATCCTGGAAAAGCTGGTGGACAGGTACATCAGAGACGAGGTACTTTCGGTAACTCCTCTCTCTTATTTACAATTCGCTTACCAAAAAAGTAAATCAACTGAGACGGCCCTTCACGGCCTTACGAATTGCGTGGATAGGGCATTCGAGTTTCAGGAATTTTCACTGGCCATTTTCCTCGATATCGAGGGGGCCTTTGATAAGGTCTCTAGCTCGGTTATTACTGAAGCTGTCAAGAGATTTGGCATCAGCGACACTCTTGGCCGCTGGATCAAGTCCATGCTGACCGACCGTGAGATGACGGCGTCTCTCCTTGGGGACTCTCTAGGGGTGACTACCAGTAGGGGCTGCCCTCAGGGTTTAGTGCTCTCCCCCTGTTGTGGTGCCAGGTGGTGGACGAACTCCTGGAGAGGCTCGGGGGTTCTGGGGGCTGTCACTGCTTCGGGTATGCGGACGATGTGGCGATAGTCTTTATCGGGAAGTTCCCGGCCACTGTCATCGCACTTATGAGATCTGCTCTCTCTAACGTGGAGCAATGGTGTCAGGCGGTCAACCTCACTGTTAATCCTAATAAAACTGTCCTTGTTCCATTTACGAAGAAGAACAAGGATCTGTTCAATGATATCTCTTTCTTTGGCCAGGTCCTGACGAAGTCCGCCGAGGTGAAATACCTGGGGGTGACTTTTGATTGCAGACTTACATGGAAGCCGCATCTTGATCGGTGCATCAAGAAGGCCAAAATGCTTTTCTGGAGGACCAGGAGCTCTGTCGGTCAGACTTGGGGCCTTAACCCCAAGGATGTGCACTGGCTCTATACTGAAATCATCAGACCCATATCATCCTACGGGGCACTTGTCTGGTGGACAAGGGTCCGGCTTAAAACGGTGCAGGCTGCCCTGCGCAAGCTTCAAATGCTTGCCTGCATCGGTGTTACGGGGGCCATGAGATCAACCCCAACTGCTTCCCTGGAGGTGCTCCTTGACATGCTTCCTCTTCATCTTTTTATTGAGGAGGAGGCTGTCATGGGGGCCTACAGGCTCCACATCAATGGCTGTTGGGTCCCAAGACTCTGGGATTACAGCCATACGAAGCTCTTCCGGGAGTAAGCCGCACTCGAGCCATCGCTAATGATGTGCTCTGACAAAACTGTTACCAGTTTTGATTTCACTAAGCCATTCAGCATCCACTTTCCCAGTCGGGCCGAGTGGACTAAACTGCTGCCTCTTGGCACTGGAGGTAAAACTATTTGGTTCACCGATGGTTCCAAGACTGACTCCGGCGCTGGCGCCGGCTATTACTGCCAAACCACAATGGTCGGTTTTTCTGCTTGCCTGGTCACCTTTGCTAGTGTGTTCCAGGCGGAAATTGCCGCGATCTGTTATTGCGCAAATTACTGTATTAACAAAGGGTATACCGGACGGACTGTGAGTATTTACTCTGACAGTCAGGCCGCCTTGAATGCGCTGAACCAGTGTGAGATTACATCTCAGCTGGTGCGTAGCTGCCTTGATCTGCTAGCGCGACTGGCATCCCGCAACAGGGTTCTGTTGTACTGGGTGCCAGGGCATAGCGGATATTATGGCAATGAGCAAGCCGATAGATTTGCGAAAAGGGGCGCGGAGGCCAAGTCTTGGGGCCGGTGCCGGCCGTCCCCATCCCCTACTGGTATGTCAAACGTAGTCTGCATGACAGGCTGACTGTCATACAAAACAAGCTCTGGCATAACATGGAGGGCCATCGACAGACAAAACAGTTAGTCATTGGCCCCTGCAGGTCTCGTGCTAGAGACTTAATCTCGCTCAGCAGGTGGGATATTAGGCTGGCCACCGGTCTTCTGACCGGTCACTGTCGGCTTAATAGACACCCCCATCTGATGGGTCTTTCTGACGACCCTCTCTGCAGGTCGTACTTTGTGAGTGCGACTGCTTCGCCTCGCTTAGACTAGAACATTTTGATTCACACACTGTGGAGCCCTCGAGGGTCTCCTCTATTACGGTGGAGCGAATTCTTCGCTACGCTGCAGCTACGGGCCTATTCAAGGCCTGAATATGAGGATGCACAATATGCCTTTGGCATCGGTGCTAGGGCGCGCACCCTCCTCAACAGCAATAATAATAATTCTTTACATCTAGTTGTGTATGAGTCCATCCCAAACATAGGATAAATATGATTACGCAGATTCTTACAAGTGCAAAATTGATAACTGGCGCATATGTCGTCGTATAATCTGATCCAAATTCTTGTGAAAATCCTTGGGCTACTAGTCGCTCTTTATGCCGTATAATTTCGCCGTTTGCATTCTGTTTCAAGGCGTAAACCCATTTCGTTCCAATGATATGTTGGTTTTCTGGTTTCTTCACTAGATCATTTACGTTTCGTTTTGCAATTGTTTGTAATTCCATATCCAAGGCGTCTTCCCATTTATCTTTGTCTTTACTCTCTTCGTTCGTCTTTGGAATCGTCATACAATGGAATTCAATATTTCCTAACATATCTCTAGCATATCTTGCCTGCTGTTTAGCCATAGGCTTAAATGAAAATTTACTCAGGTCATGCTGGATCCCTCTTTGGCGTAAACAAGCTTTCACTTCATTATATGATCTCAACCTTTCCTCTTCATCCGTGATGTAGTGGACATCTATTCTTGGCCCAGATGTTCTCGGTACTTCTTTTCTTCGCCATCCTCTTGGTAATTCTAAATCTTCTTCTTTATCTGGGAATCTATCATCTTTCTTCTGAGGTTCCACGTTAACTTTATGGTCTGGGAAATGAAATGTGACCATGTCGTCTTTCTCCTTTGGCTTCACGTGTTCTTTGTTGGTACGTTTGGGTCTTCGGAATGTGACTCTTTCTTCATCATCTTCAGATTCATGGCTAGTTTCTTCCATATTGTCTTCTACAGATTGCTCCATACTGTCCTCGAATTCGTCATCAGACGTTTCTCCAGCTTCATCAGCAAATCGTACTGTTCTCTTGGTCTTTGCTAGTTCCCAACACTCTGCATCATAGTGTTCTACTATTCCTACCTTCGCATTAACTTCCTGTATCCCCAATTTATCTTCGTCAAATGAAACATGTTTCAGTTCACTTATCTTGTCTTGATCTGGAAACCATATTCTATATCCCTTAGTTTTCATTGCATACCCAATTAAAACACCAACTCTGGATCTGTTTTGTAGTTTGTTTCTTCTTGGTTTGGGTATCAATGCGAATGTCGTACATTCATATCGTTTAAGATGTCGTACACTCGGTTTCTTTCCCATCCATCGTTCTAAAGGAACTTGATTTTTACCTCTCCGAGTGACGATGACGTCACGGAGAGGTATTACACCGGCCGTGTCTGTCTGTCTGTCTGTCTGTCTGTCTGTCTGTCTGTGTGTCTGTCTGTCTGTCTGTGTGTCTGTCTGTCTGTCAGACCCCACGTGACCGCGTTCGCAGTTTACAAATCGGAGCAAACAAATACCCGATTTCCGGAACGCGTTCGCGGTTCACGGAAATTTGGCCATTCATCTACCAACACCAGTCTTTACTAACTGGCTTCTAAGCACCACAATCTGCTAGTCTTTGTCCATCCCACATGGACACTAGCCTGTACTTGCTGGCTCGGAAGCACCACCATCTTCTGTTCTTCGTCAATCCCACATTGACACCAGCCTGTACTTGCTGGCTCGTAAGCACCACCATCTTCTGTTCTTCGTCAATCCCACATTGACACCAGCTTCTATGCACCACCATCTTCAGGTCTTTGTCCATTCCGGCTTCTTCTCCATCGTTATCGTTCGGTTTTAAGATATACGCGGCGATCGGCTAGGGTTACGAGAAACGTCTAGCCTCCCAATGGTAGGGCTTCCACCAAAGGTTCACGCGAATGCGTTTTTATCTATTATTATAATGGAAACGAATTGTATATATACCCCAAAATTTGAAGAAAGCGGGCAAGAGGGGTACCCTTCACTTTAAACGTCAATATTAGCAAAGTTTCGAAAGATAATAGGAACAACTTTATTTTAAACGATTTAACTATTTTTAAAGTTATTTACTGGCGATTAAAATAATTAATATCATTTATATTTAATTAATTATTTAAGAAAAACTTATTTCTATGTAATGACACAAGTGAGAGTTTATATAGAACGAGTAATGAAGATTGCATCCGAATCAAAACACTACACGCATATCAAAGTTAATATAAAGCGAGTAGGATGATAAGATCTCTTACAAAACGATAACATTTCCTTTTTGCAGAATATTAAATGGAAATATTTTAAATATTTTTCGGCATTACGATTCTTTAAGTAGTTGTGTAGCTATAAAGCTCTGTTTCATCTTAATATTCCAAGAACATCTTTAGATAATAACATTTCAAATTTGGTGTTTACTTTTTAATTTAGCTTTACTACATTTATATATAGTGTAATCGCATTTTTTTATATTCGTTAGATAATATGGATGTTAATTCTTCATCTATCCAAAAGTGTTGAAACGATTGGGTCTGTGAAATAAGATACCCTAGATTTAAACTAGAATTGACCTTGTTTCGCCTCCTCTTATAGGAGGTGTTAACGGTTCAGAGTGAGCCGAAAGTTAAATACACCCTTCAGTGATACAATTTAGGTCCTCATTAGAATTATTGAGGATACATAGGAAAAGCCTTTGCTAAAGAGCTTGGCAATATTTCGCCAATTTGAACTATGTATTTCCGGTTTTTCTCATTGGCTGGTGGACCTGTGTTTAGAAAGTAAATTCGTCTCGGCTCGGAGAGGTTCATTTTGGTTTCCCAACTTGTTAAGTTTGTCATGAGGTAATCTATTGTACAGGTATGTAAACGCCATTGCAGCTTCGCTCCATAATTTCAAATGTAATTTTGCATCTTCTAACATCGTACGAATGCCTTCTGTTATTATCCTATTCAATCTTTCCGCGATGCCATTCATTTCTGGAGTGTATGTATTGGTTCTTTCGAGTTCTATTCCCAATTTCTTACTATTATTCTCAAATTGCCTATTACAGTATTCTAAGCCATTGTCTGTTCTTAAGACCTTGATGTCCTTGCCTGTTTGCCTTTCTACGAATCGTTTAAACTCTTGAACTTTGTCGTACGCTTGAGCTTTTGTTTGCATAATATAAATCGTAGCTCTTCTTGTAAAGTCATCGATAGACGAGATAAAATATCTGCCACCACATCTTGACGTTATAGGTGATGGTCCCCATACATCACTATGTATTATTTCTAATGGTTGTGAGGTTGTAATTTTATCACTTGTTCGAGACGGATATTTCGCAGCTTTTGATAATCGACAAGGTTGACAAACGCCTAACTCCCCATCCAATTTAGGTATGCCTTCGACTAAATGCTTGTCGTTTAATTCTTTTAATTTTCTTTCATTAGGGTGCCCTAGTCGTTGGTGCCATCTCTTTATGTCATGCGTTTGACTTGTTAATGTGCTTATGTGCTGCTTACTATCTTGTTCTGGTTCATCAATATGTACTTTGACGTCTGCGACGTATAAATTCTCCTCCGTTAACCTGGCGCTCAGGAAGAATTTCCTCTTCTCATCGTATACCTTTGCTTTTCCATTTTCCACGATAGTCTTGTATCCATTCATATCGAATTTTCGCACTGATAATAAGTTTCGATTATACCCTGGTACATGGTTGACATCTATCAAATCAATTATTTCCTGTCCATTTCTTATGGATAAGGCGACATTTCCTATGCCTATAGCTTTGGCTCCACCTTCAGCAATTTCTACTAATGACTCTATTTGCTTATAGTTTGAGAACCATTCCCTCTTATGGCAAAAATGATGCGAAGCTCCTGTGTCAAATATCCAGGCTTCCTTATCTTTTATCGCTAGTAAGGCTGATGCGAAATGAGCTCGTCTACTTTCATTGTCGCTTGACTGCTTATGTTTCTGTTTATTTGTTTTATTTGACCAACAATCTCTTGCATAATGTCCTTCTTTACCACAATTAAAACATATTCTCCTAGTTTTATTAATCCTATTCCTTGATTGACTTCTTTTGCGACTATTACTTCTATTGGGCCTAGTCTGATTAAGGTTATTCGGGCTCCTAACTCTACTTCTATGTTGCAAGTGAGATGAATAACCGACTTGTTCATAATCATCTGCACAATCTTCTCTCCTTTGCCTATCATATTCCGATATTAGCAACTGTTTCACGTTCTTAGGAGTAAAATCTTTATCAGGCCAATGATACGCTAAAGTCTTGATTTGCCTATAGGCTTCTGGTAGTTTATTTAACATTTGGAAGGCTATTTCCATGTCCGATATTTGTAATCCCACTGCTTTCAAATTATCTGCTATCACTTTTAAACTTGCTAAGTGTGTTGCCATTGAGCCACCCTTATATCGACAGCTTATAAATTCTAATCGTAAGTCTGCCATACGCGCTTTTGATTTGGGTTCATATATTCCTGCGAAAATATCCCACGCTTCCTTTACTGTATCACACTTCTCTATAATACTCTTGTGGGGGTCATCACATGCTAATGATAATTTTGATAACGCTTTCTGCGATCTTCTAAGATATGCTTTTTCGCGTCTTCTGAAGCTGATGCATCTGGTTCTTTTTCTTTTCCATCCAGGAATCCCCATAAACCATAGTCTAATAATGCCATTCGCATATCGCGCTTCCAGGTCTCATAATTGCAATCATTTAATTTTCGAAATGATAGAGCATTGCCCGCGTTGTTAGTCTCTACGTAATCGGCCATTGTAATTATAAATATTCCCTACTTTACTTTACTTAAATGGCCAGCTTATCATGTCATATAATACTCTAATAATAATCTTTAAATGCTTATTAACTCCCTTCTTGTTCAACTTCCCTAGTACTCATTTAACGTCTCATGTGGTTTTATGATTGGCTTATTTCTGTTTACTAGCTATGATTCTTACTTAAGGGTCTTATTACTATTATTAATTTATGGTTAAAATGTTCCATTAAATGTTCATCAGTTCATACTTAGATCACCCTTACTAATTATTATTATCGCGTACTGTCCAGTCTTAGGTTTCTTCTTGTTATGTGTAACTCACCGCCGTTGTTTTTACTGTTCTTGTCCTGTGTTGTATGGTTTCTTGTTTCTTAAGCTACTCTTCCTTGGTTGCTTGTTGTCAGCATGTTTTAACTTGTCCAAGACAGTTCCATTCCTCGATTAGTTGACACACTTGGTCTGGGTTTTCTATCCCTAACTTCCACGTTGTACCGGATTGCGTACAGATTTTGATTGCCCCGTTCGTCGCTAAGCCTCGGCTAAAGGACTCCTTCCGCGTAAACTGTTTATTACCGCGTCAGTACAATTAATCACGTTAAATACCGCCAACCACGCTCTGCTACCATGTTAAATTAATATTCAAGTAAGGACGCCGTATTAATATAAAACCATATTAGTTTATTATTATTAATTTTTATGTGTTTTATACATTCATATAGTTATTCTTATAACCATTAAATATTTTTGGTCATTCTAGTCAAAAAATGACGAAAAACATCTCGTAGTCGTTCGCTGGGGCCAAATTGTAGAACTGAGATGCAATTTCATAGTTGAAAATTGGGAGCAACAAACTATTGCAATTGGACTTTCAAACGTGGATGAAATGGAGGCATTTTCGTCTGAAAGAAATTTGGCGAAAATAAAGGAGACCCAGGATGAAAGTGGACTGAAAACGGCTGTAGTAAGTAGAATAAGAAGATCACCATATATGATCTTTTATTCCGGAAAACTACTTATCATATGTATTTATGCAGATATACTCGGTTCTGAAAATGGACGCGCCAACGGCTTTGGACGTCTACAACCAAGGAAAATCATGGGATATACCATCATCCCAAGCTGAAAACTGTAATGTTAACCATGTGCGAATGCTACTAAGTTGAGACTAACTTCTCTTACTCTTCCTATGGGCTTTACGACATTAGACAAAATAATGTACACTAGAAAAGACAAAACATCCCAGTTCCACCAACAATGGAAGAGCGTGATGTGTATGTCTTACACCCTCCACAAAGTGTTCGTACGATAGGTTAAAGCCTCCACCGAAGCCACGAAAATTTTGGAAAAGGTGAAACAATGGCTGACGAAACTCAGAAATTCGTCCAGTTTGGGGGTAAAATTTTCCATTTTGTCGGCAGGAGGAAAGCTTTTCCACGAAACAAAAAATATGCGGATTCATTCCCTAATTCATGCGATGGAATGTCTTGTTCAGGTACTATAAAGTCATATGTCTTATTATATCACTTTGATACAGTATATTTAAAGAAATATTGAGAGAATAATTATACAGGGTGGGTTAGCTACTTGAAGAAAGAACATAACTTTATATTTACTATAGCACGGAGAGGGAATGGTTCATTCCCTGAGAGGGGTCATCGGAGAAAACGAAATGGATAACCCTGCATCAACGATTTTTGATACGATAACCGAGTTACTTCAAGTGTACAAGCCGTTTCGGGAGGCTTCAAAAGAATTTGAATGCTTGGAGCCGGTTGCCGCGAAGACCCTGGGGTTGCTCGTAGGGGCCTTTGTACAAATTACAAGACTGAAATGCACCCATTTCGAGGATTTTCGAAAAAAATAGAACAAGGTTTTGCAAACACCTTCGCCAGGGTCATCAAAGAAGACCAATTTGTCTTGGCGTCATTTTGGACCCGAGGCAAAAACGATACATGTTCATCGGTAAAAAATTCACTATTTATTTTTGTTTAGCATAATACGTTCGCTAATTTTGTATGCATTTCACAAATTATAGGTAATTATGTTACTTTTGAATGGAGTGAAGACTATCCCCTATTTTGTTTACCAAATGTTGACAAGGTCTTGGAAATTATCAAAACTGAAATGAGAGAAATCGAAGAAGAGCGGGTGGCTATAACTGAATCAGAAGCCGGAGATTTCATGTTTTAAATCCTGGCTAGTGAAACCGGCATCGTATAGGGTCAGGCATGGTCGACAACACCATTCGTGGAGGTGACAAACTATTTGAAGGACGTTTTGCCACCAAAAGTGGATTAGAGAAGTAACCTGGCTCCACTACACAATTTGGAGGGCAAAAGAGAGCGTAATGCCCAACTTGGCCAAAGTAGCCAAGCTATACTTATAACCACCTCGGCCGTAGAAAGGGCCAGGGCTCTGACGCGCTACGAGCGATCTGGCCATAGAAGAGAAACATCAGCAATGCTGCTTAAGCTCAAGTCTTTAAGTGAACTTTAGAAGTAGATGAGCCAGAGGTGATTTTCCGCTTCCCCCATTGTAAGTGCATTTCAACGAATAACCTTTATCTTGTTTTTTTTCTTCTTACCAGGGCTCTGTCATCGAGCCATAGTTTGGCGTTAAGAGGGGATTAGGACTAGTGGCGAAACCACTTGGAGTACACTTCCTCCAAATAAAAACGCGTCATACATCGAGTCAATTTAATCATAAAAATTACGCCACCACGTCGTTCTTCTTAGTAAATTACTCGATTCTATTGTACCTCTTGTGTGTGTTACGTATGCGTGCACGAGTAAATAACGACTAAGGTTAGCTATAGTAAAGCTGGTTTATTCGGAAAGGTCTGGCACTGTAATGTCTACCTGTGATCATACTACTTTACAGAAGAACTATGTTTATTAATAGTCACGCCGCCTAGCGGTGTGACGTCATCTTATGTAAAATGTTTCTTTTTTTTTGAGTTAAAAATTAGTTATAAATGCTTTCTGAACGAAATGCTGCTTAAGTAGAAATTACACAAAACTACGTTAATTAAAATTCTGCTTAAATAGTAATTACACAAAACTAGGTTAATTTTTAAGAATTTTGATAACGCTTTGGTGTGATTATTTGCCGCCCACTTCTAGAGCTTTTGCCAGTTTCTTGCGGTTGGGCTTGAGGCATTTGAGGCCCTGGCAACTTTTCTTGAGCCGTTAGTAGTGGTCTCTCGGGTATTCTTGTTATTCCAATAGAGGGTGTTGTCCTTCTCTGATTTTCTTGCTCTTTACCAATTCGCCAGGAAATTTGACATCTACTGATTTCTCCCTCTGTACGCTTCGGAATCATCGCTTTCGCCGTGATTGGCTTTGTTGTCATTGTATTTGTCATCGATGTATTGGTCTTAATTTCGTGGTGAAGATTTTCATACGTTGGTCTCAGGTGTATTCTATTTCTTCTATATTGTGCTCCGTTCGGTGTCGTGATTATATAGGAATCGGGTTCATTTGCGACGCCAGTGATTGTTGCTTTTTGCCAGCTACGAGGGCCAACACTGAAGAGAATATTTTCGCCAATATTGAAAGAATTCATATGGGTCGTGAATCATGTTTTGCCATTCGCGCTCTTCGAGCTTCTAGTGCTTGCCATGTGCGTTGTAATGGGAAGTGAGGCTTCAAGATAGCGGAAGTTGTTGTTTCTGGTATCCGAATCAGACGACCCATTAACATTTCTGACGGAGCCGGAAGGTCTTGGAGAGGTGTGGCTCGATATTCAAGTAAAATGTAGTGTGGATCAACTCCAGTCTGAGCTGCTTTGTTGAGAAGATTTTTTACCGTTTGAATGTGCCTTTCTACCATCCCGTTGGATTGTGGGAAATGAGGACTTGACGTCCGGTGTTCTACTCCCCACTGCAATAGGAAGTGGGCAAACTCGGAAGAGTTGAAAGGTGGTCCATTGTCAGTAACTATCCTTTGTGGCGTCCCGTACCGAGCAAAATGAGGTTTTAAGACTTTTATGACTGTTTTTGCATTTGTTGACCGTAATTCGTCAACTTCGACGAATTTGGAGTGATAATCCACACATAAGAGAGCGGGTTTTCCTTCCGTATGTAATAAGTCTATTCCCACTGTTTCCCATGGGAGCATTGGTATTTCATGTGGTTTTGTTATGACGTGTGTATTTGCCCTGCTTCTTCTTAAGCAAATTTCACATTTCTGGATGACTTTGGAAACTTGATCTGTCATGCCTGGCCGGTACACATGCATTCTTGCTTTTCGAAGGCAGGTGTTAATTCCTTGATGAGCGCCATGAAGTTGATCAATTATCATGGGCCGTAGCGATAAAGGGACGATCAGACGGTCCCCTCTGTACAGTTAGCCTTGATCGCTTTGAATTTCATTCTTGATGGGCCAATAGGAAGCTAGATTTGCGTCAACCATAGATGCGTAATTGGGCCATAGTGTTGAAGCTTCTGCATGTTCATGTCTTGGCGTATGGAATGTTGAAAGTCAAGGACTTAGTCCCGTGACATGAAAGTCATAGAATACAATGCTGTTGCGGGCCCTTCCAGGAAATCGGTGTTGATGCCTAAGGTCGGAGTAGGTGAACGAGAAAGTGCATCGGCTATGTACATTTGCAACCCTGGCACATATTTGAGTGTCAGGTCGTAACGGGAAAGTCGTAGAACTATCCGTTGTAGCCGGGGTGATAGTGTAGCGATGGGTTTTTTCATTATGGCAAGTAATGGGTTATGGTCGGTTTCAACCGTAACCTTATTACCAACAATATAGTAGTTGAAATGTTCAACAGCGTAGACAATCGCGAGCATTTCTTTCTCTATTTGCGCATAGCGCTGTTGTGTTTCTGTCAAAGTGGTGGAAGCGTATTCTATCGGTTGACCGTCCTGCAAAAGGACCGCTCCAATGCCAAATTGACTGGCGTCGACAGAAATAAGGTTCTCTTTGTCGGGATTATAAAAAGCTAATACGGGAGCTTTCGTGATGTCTTCCTTCAGGCGGTCGAAAAGGTGTTGTGTATTGGCGTGCCATATGAATTCAGATGTTGCTTTTAATAATGTCCTCAGGTGCATCGTCTTTTCGGAGTGGCGTTTTATAAATTTACTAAGGTTATTTATTATTCCAAGAAACCTTTGCAACTCTTTCTTGTTTCTCGGTGGAGTGAGAGACTGAACAGCAGCTATTTTCTTGGGATCCACTTGCACCCCGTACTGTGAGATTATATGACCCAGATAGGAAATTCTTGGAACTGCAAGTTGAAGTTTCTTGGCACTGAATATTACTCCATTAGCCCGTGCCCGTGTTAGAACGGCTTTTAAGATGTCGTTGTGATGTGAGATTCCAATACCAGCCAGCAGAAAGTCATCTGTCGATATATACACGCCTGGAATATCTCCAAAAATCTCATGCATTACCTGCTGACAGATTTCAGAAGCACTTGATATTCCAAAAGGGAGACGTAGAAAACGGAATCTACCGTACGGCGTGGCAAACCTAAACAAGTACGAGCTTTCTTCAGTCAGCTTGATCTGCCAAAAAGCAGATGTTGCATCCAGGACAGTGAAGACTTTGCAACCTTGTAGATTGCTAAATATTTCTTGTGATGTTGGTAGTTTGTAGTGTTGACGTTTGATTGATATGTTTAGATTTCTCGGGTCCAGACAGACTCGATTTTCTGTCTCTTCGTTCCGGTTAGTAGACTGAACCGTTGGTTGTGTTGGTTGTTTTTTAGCTTTCGGGACTACTACAATTGGGTGAACCCAGTCCGTGGGTTTCGTAACTGGCTCAATTACGCCTAGTGCGACCATTTTTTGAAGTTCTTTCTTCAAAGGTTCGCGAAAGGCATGAGGTATGCTACGCGGAGGAACAATTACTGGCTTGGCGTCGGCTTGTAAGGTAATATTATGAAATCCGGGCAGAACCCATAGGACCAAATACGTCTTGGAATTCCGCAATGATTTCTGACGGAGCTGCGATAATATTTTGTGATTGGAGTACGTTGACCTGAGTTTGTGCTAACGCTGATGTGGCAATGTTCGGTATGTGAGCTTCTGTTTCGATACGCTGAATCAGACCCAATTGAGTTGATGTACTTGTGCCTAGGATGGGAAAGGTCTGCTGTGGCGTTATGTAAAAGTGGCAAGAGCAAGGTGCATTCGATGATGATGCAAAGATGTCAATATAGCCCAGCATGGGAACTTGATGTCCTGAGTAGGACATGATTCGTCGAGATGTTGGTTGTATCATGGGAGGATTTATCAGCTGTTGATAGACATCGTAGGGCAAGACGTTAACCTGGGATCCAGTGTCGATTTTGAAGTGCACCGGGTAATTATCAAGGCAGATCGTTGCCAGCCAAGTGTTGGTGTCGGTCTGGGTTGAAAGTTCATCAATAGTAAGGAGCTGAACATAAAACGGGTCAGAGTCAAAAAGTGCCGCTTCCCCCAGGTATTCTGAAGGATCCTCAAATGGCGGAGATTGATATGACTGCTCCGCTGTCATGGCGTTATGGCCCTAAAAACATCATTATCTGGTGTAGTCGGAAGGTAGATTTCCTCTTGTTGGTAGTGGTTTTGGTTTGGATACGAGGCATGGTTCCATGGATTAAGCTCGGTCAGGGCAAAGACGGAAGTACAGACTCTAGCCCAGTGATTCTGACCGCCACACTTCGCACATCTGGACCCGTTTGCTGGACAAGTGCGAGGAGCGTGTTGTAAACCACACCGAGGACAAGGTGGGTTAGTATGTGTTGCACGATAGTCAAGGCTAGCCCGTGGAAAAGCTGATGTTGCACGAGGTGGTCGCTGAAATGATGTTTGAGATCGTCTAGGACCTGGAGACAAGGTGAGGCGTTGGGATATTGTTGTCGTCTATGAAAAGGTGGTCGTGAACGATGATGCAATGCATCCACCGTAACTGGCGGTGGTGAGGTTGGTACACGTCGTGTATTGTTCGTTGTTGCTTTCATGACTGATGAGAATGCAATCGCACTCTCCACTGCACGACATTCGGAGATGGCTTGTGTTAAAGTAACATTTCGAATCGTTAAAAGTTTGGTTTGCAAGTCTTTACTATGAATGCCTTCAACGATTTGTCAGCAAATAAGCGAGTCGCGGACTGCATCGAGATCACAGTGGTTTATTTTAGTTTTCAATTCAGTCACAAAAGAGTCAAATGATTGCGTTAAGCCTTGGTGAGTTGAAAAGAATAGATGCCGCGAAAGAGTCACGTTTTTGTACGGCGCGAAGTAAGCCGAGAAAGCGTCATAAATTTGTCGTAATGTTCGCGGAAGGGCCGTACCGTTATTATCCGTTAAGATTTCAATGTCTAAAATTTTATATAGCTTCCTACCTTCTGTTCCAATAATATGCAGGAATGTATTGATTTGCGTATCCGCATTTTTCTTGCTCAGTTCTGTGGCCTTGGCAAAGATTTCAAAATCCTCTAGCCAATCTTTCCAGGCATCCGCCGAGTTTTGACCGGGAGTAAAGGGCGCCGGCGTGTGAAATGTAGCCATGTGAATCGCGGAACCAAAAAAAAAAACTTGCCGCAAAGGCTTATTTACGTTATCCGCGTTTAGTTCAATTATTGGGCTCAGCGCTTGATTTCTTGTTTCTTTTCGCACCCCGCTTCTGACACCATCTTACGTATGTGTGCGCGAGTAAATAACGACTAACGTTAGCTATAGTAAAGCTTGTTTATTCGGAAAGGTCTAGCACTGTAATGTCTACTTGAGAGCATACTAGTTTACAGAACAACTATGTTTATTGCTAGTCACGTCACATAGACGTCATCTTATGAAACAGACTGGAAAAGTTTTAGGACATTGTCCACTGGAGTGTGCAAAAATAGTGTCGCTTCGCCATAGCCAAGCTATCAAAACCTCGGAAAATTTATTGGCCAATCTGTCCGTGACCCCCTTAGTTTTTAAAAAAATTACGGGACAATTTAAATTTTTTTGGACATTTTCCAGTGTCCTGTGCTTATTTCCGGCCCGGGTAACGGGAAGAAATTCGTCGGTCGTCTGCTAAAAAGCCAAAAATATGTACTGTAGCAAACAACAGATCAATTTTATCCCGTTAGGCCGTTATTCACGCCCCCATGAACAAAGATAGGCACTATCGAATCATTTGATAGTTTTGAACTTGATATGATAGAAAAATATATCTTGACCATATAAAATATAAATTTGATAGGTATGCAATGAAAATTTTTCTTGAAAATGATCGATTGAGTTTGAAAGGCACAGAGATTCTGACTATACGTGATTGATTTGTTGTAATTTGGTCAATAAAAATAATTGATTTTTATTTGTCTTTAACCCCATCTTTCAGATAATGGCGAAAAAAAAATACACTTGGTAGTTTTTTTTTTGGTATTGATTTTTTAATTTATATTTTGTGGCGCCATTTAACGTTGACACTCGGAAAAATTTATTGTTAAGTATTGAGTACTCAAATAAATTGAATTTTTTTTTGATTATTTTTTCGCAAAAAGTTTGTATTGATTTTAAACAATAATATCAAAACTTTTTGATAGGTGATTTGAAGGTTTTAAGTTTGTTTTGAGATGTGATTTGATAGTCTTTTGTTTGTTTTGATAATGATAGGTGATTTAATAGTTTTTGTTTGTTTTGATAATGATAGGTGATTTAATAGTTTTTGTTTGTTTTGATAATGATAGGTGATTTGATGGTTTTTAATTCGTGTTTAGAGAATACTTGTAGCTTAAGCATTGCGACTTCTGTTATAAAACATCTGAACAGTTATCTTGACTTATGCCTATAAACGTTAACGTGTTTAGCCCTTTTTACCTCTCCGAGTGACGTATGTCACGGAGAGGTTCTGTAACGATCGTGTGTGTGTGTGTCTGTTGTTATTGACTTACACCCCAGGGGAGCGCGTTCGCAGTTTCCGAATCGAAGCAAATGTGTTCGCTATTTCCGGACCGCATTCACAGTTTCCGGAAAATTCAAAACTTGAGGCTTTCCACAATTCAACTGGCCACTATTACTTCATCTGACTAGTCAATTGTCCATTCCACATGAACACCAATCTGTATTCATTGGCTTCTTACACCACCATCTTCTGGGCGTTGTTTTTGTCTATCCCACATAGACACCAGTCTGTACTTACTTGCTTCTAACACCACCATCTTCTAGTCATTGTCCATCCCACATGGACACCAGTCTGTACACACTGGCTTCTAACACCACGATCTTCTGGTCTTTGTTTTTGTCCATCCCACATTTACACCAGTCTGTACACCTGGCTTCTACACCACCATCCTTTGGTCTTTGTTTTTGTCCATCCCACATGGACACCAGTCTGCACACCTGACTTCTACTCCAACATCATCCTTAAGGTTAAGACATACGCGGCGATCAACTAGGGTTACGAGAAACGTCTAGCCTCCCTAAGGTGGGGTGTCCACCAAAGGTTTTCGCAATTGCGGTTGTTCTTGCTTCTAGCTGTAGTTCGACACCCTTATGTACTACCTATTTTAGTAAGGCGAAGCAACCGGCGTATGCTTCATTTCAAACGCCAATATTAGTCAAGTCTCTCAAGAATGTTTAATTGTTCTTTTTTAAAACGATGTAACGTTCAATAAGGCGAATAACTAACGAAGAAAATGTTAAATATTAATTATATTTATTTTAATATTTAAGATAATCTTGTTTCTCAATTCAAAATTAATACGGAAAGAGTTAAAAAGCAACCTATGTTTTTGTCTGTGTGTGTCCGTCCGTTGTTACAGTAGTGCGCTGCGTTAGAAGTTCGTTTTGTTTTGATGTGTAAAGAAATCCTACAGAACCATAATATTCCCTTTATCCTTAATATAAATTGAATATGTGGAAATATTTTTCGTAATTATGATGCATTTAGTACTTTTGTAGCTTTAAAGCTCTATTTCATTTTGATATTCCAAAGATGTTTTTAAATATTATTATTTAAAATGGATGTTTATATATTACTTAAGCTATACTAGATCTGTTTATAGCATAATCCTTTCTAAAGTGAATACAAGCACAACGCTACTATGTTGGCCAAATGAACTTTTATTTGTCAATAGGCCTAGTGAACCAAAAAGTGAACGCTTGGTTTTCGTTTCTGTAATGCAGAGACATTAACGGTTCAGAGTGAGCCGAAAGTTAAATACACTATTTAATAATTAGGCTTAAATTTTATAATCAGGGTGGAAATCTGGGCCGCGTTCAGCAGAGCCCAGCGCTGTGAACAGTGTCCTACATAACGGGATTTGGTTTATGAATTTTGACGTCCTGGTGCTCAGCGCTGAGCTAGCGCGGTCTTCAAAGAAAATAGTCGGCTTTTTGGATAACGTGACGTAAAACGCGTAGTTCTCAGCTTGGCGAAAAAACCATGGAGGAATTATTACAAATAGCTTGATGATTCTGATGGGACCATAGCTATTTAATTGGCGTGAAATCAGTTGATCACGCGAGAACGGTAAGAGACATGTTAGTTTCTAATTTTAATTATAAAAGTTGTTATCTATCTCTATAAATATGTTATCATACAATTTTTGTTAAGCCTTGGTACCTTGCACGCTTTATTGCGCTAGCGTCATTTCTAAAACGCGGATGACCGGAGAAAAGCTATGACGACAGAACATTTCCAAAAGCCGCTGTCTTTTTTGGTGAGCTCTGTGAAAGGTCTGATCGTAATCGGATTATAGCTTCGTGTTTTCATGCTTTTTAAGATGCGCATTTACTTTCAGTGTGTGTAGCCACAAATAAGCTTTGGTGTTATGTAACGTTAACAGTCATGTTGACAAAACTAAGAAAATCGTTGAGGTGAAACGAGAGGATAGTGTTTACATGGCAACCCTGTTGAGAATATGGCTTTGAACATAGAGGGCATACAGTTGAGGAGTAGAAAATTGGGCCTTTACAAACACGTAAAGGTAATATCCGTCCAAAGTTTTATCTCTTCATTTCCCGTTTTTCCCCCATCGGATGATTTTAATGTGTACAAGTATATCATTATTGGATGTAAAATGTCGTCTGATTTACAGTATATTTGCTATGCTTTGTATACTGCTTTAATATTTCATAAATTTTAACTTAAGGAACATTTCCATATCTGGGTAAATAAGTTTGTAAGTAGTCGTCTTGACTCGGAGAGGTAATATTTTGGTTTTCCCAACTTGTAGTTTTCTTTTTTGAGCGGCGTGGAATCAGACATGGGCGCTCTCCTCTCCTTTTGGAGCGAAATGAGCGTTTTGAGGGGAGATAATCAGAAATTATACTCTTGTGAGTGGAGGAAGAGTGGGAGCAGTGAGCACTTTTTTGTGCTCACTGGTGGGAGTGGTAGGCCTTTAATAAAACAATTGGCAATTAGCCGAAACTGAAACTTCACCTCCATACCCCTTATTAAAACGCTCTACAATTCATTGGTCCTTCCTCTCATAGACTACTGTCCACCAATTTGGTCCCCTCATCTATTAACCGATATAAAGTTATTACAAAAGGCACAAAATGCTTACTCCAAGCTCCCCCATAAAATTAGTAATTACCCAGCCTCCCCGTCTATCCTCTCGAAACATTGACCCTATCACCATACGACACAAAATCAACAACCTGTGCTCAGTTTTTGATATTATCCATCGCAACCTTGATTTGGACCCTTTAT
The DNA here is from genome assembly GCF_054372755.1 of Phalangium opilio. Taxonomy (NCBI): domain Eukaryota; kingdom Metazoa; phylum Arthropoda; class Arachnida; order Opiliones; family Phalangiidae; genus Phalangium; species Phalangium opilio. Next base: position 3,169,551 of record NW_028324172.1, on the reverse strand, counting down.
TATTTTTCACTCCCTATTCAAATACAAGAACCAGTGGTCATTCACAGAAAGTAACTAAACCACGGGTTGCGACTTCCTTCCGCCAAACTCATTTTGCTGTTTCTGTCATTGATGATTGGAACTCTCTTCCCAATGATATTATCACTCTCTCTACCAAATCTCAATTCCGTCGTCATTTGATTATTTTTTTTCGCGCTACTTTGTAACTTTCATTACCCAGGATCTATTACTATTTTTTTTCTTCATATACATGGTCTGCTTTAATCTCGTGTTCTGTTATTTTGTGCTCTATGCTAATGTATTTATTGCCCTGATTACTTGCGCGTTAATTTCTTTTTTTCTGTCTTATTTTTAAATTTACACCCAATTTTCTTATCTCCTGACAATTGTATCAATGTACGATGCCCATTTACACGTCACATTGTTGACTTTGAGGGCAATCATTCACTTCAATAAATAAATAGGCAAGAAAATGAGTGCGTTATAATATCATGAAAAATTGGAGTGAATCTCCTGGCCTATTCGAAATCCCAATTTTGAAAGAGCGTAAATTTTTACGAGCGGCGTAAAAGGGGTGTAAAAAGGGGGTGAGTTGGAAAACCATACGTTTAACAATGGCTCGTGAGTGTGAGAGGACTGAGAGGAGAAGTGGACGAAAAATATTTTGGGAGAGGGGGTTGTTCCCCCTTTAAGCTAGCTCTTCTATCAGGCCTTTGGAGAAGAGAAAAAATCAAAACTTTCCACTGTTTCTGGATGGGGGTTAAGTAGACTAGGTAGGGAAATAGAGAAACATAACTTTGCATTGAAATAGTAAGGGGGGTTTGTTGTTAAGCCAAGGCGAAGGTTAGTGATTCATAGAGGTAGAGAGACATGGCTCTCTGGGTTTGGACATGCTGTAAACACAAATTGTATTTGACAGGCTACAGTCACGTGACTGGTGGGTTCTCTTTGCATGTCTAAATCGACCTAGTGAAATACGAATGCTTATTGGCTGAACCAAAACTTTGAGAATTTGGAGGAGCGTTGCTAGGCTGGTAGTGTGAGAAACGCTGGCAGCATACGAGATTCAATAGCATAAACGAAGTGTGAGAGTAAAGCTGAAAGTTTAGGAAAGTAAATTTAGAAACTTACAGCATGCAAAGGGGTTCTATATTTTACTCGATAACTATTGAACTGCTAATTTCTTTGAACTGAGAATAACATTTTAGTAATGAGTAGGACCATAAACTCCTGACAGAACGTATCATTGAGGAAAAAACTTAGGCCCTGAAAAATTTAAATACTTAGAAGTTGTAACTTTGAAATCCAAATCTGACTCAAGATACCCTTCGTCCCGTAAAGGCCTCATGCATTTGAAAGCGTATCACTTCTGTTAATCAAATTTCACTTTCTATTTAATTGCGGGTTGTAATTAACATAATATAAAACGAATTTTTCCAAACAAATTTTTAAGTGGAGAATGAGAGAAAATATTTCAAAGCGTAAAGTGATATTTTTACCTTTCCCTTAGTACCCCACTTCCCATTATTTGGCATATTTGTAATCGATTTACCGAATCAAATTATATTAACACCATTATAAGCTTTGCTTAATTTCACGAGTAGTAAAGCGATTTTTTACTCAAAATAAGTATTTGTCTGATCTGTTCCACCACGAATAATGCTGAAAGATCATTTTGTATCTGTTCGCCTTAAATATTTCACATCCCTACGTTTTTACGAAAACAGATTCTATATGGTTCATACATGAGAATCTGAGCTCACTTCTTTTATTAATGCCGCATTTTTAACCGTTTTACGCAAAATTTAGATTCATAACAAAATAAAACGAAATTTTTGATTTCGAGGAAACTTTATTACAAATTGCAAATCCTATACTAATATCTGGCTCTTTTGGGTTTGAAAGAAAGTTAGGGATTTTTTGTAAATGCAGTTTTAAGGACTGCGAAGAAAAACTCGTTTTTGTACAATTGCAATACATAACTAATGTATCTGTATTGAGTAATGGTACCTCATTGCCTTTGAATGTATTAGCATCAAAGTCAACATGGGATGCCACTCTTAAAGTTGCCAAGGTCAACTTTTTCAAACTTAGCCCCCTCAAAATAATCCGAAACCCTACCAAAAAACTGAATCTTAGCCCCCCAAAATTCTAGAGCAAAATATGTTGATAGGCTCGTCGAGTTTCATCTTTGTAGAAATGAACTTCAATATCAAACAGTAAAATTAAGAAGAAAAAAACAAATAAATAGAGAAGAGCATTCAACAAACGGAGACATGTAAAATGTTTCCCGTTCTTTCGAAGAGAGTCCTACTAGTGGCGACTAAATGCAAACCAAAACAAAAACTAATATTAATTCGAGTGAAATTCCTTCGTCCACTATTGTCACATAGTCAATAAATTCGGTTCCTTACTCTTTAACAAAAACGTTTCTATATCTTTAAAATACGAATAATTTCACGTTGACGCGAATTTTCGGATAATAATGAAGGTCTACACATATTCCAATGTACCAATTATGCAATATTTAGTTATTAATTTCTAATAATAAATTTCAAATAGTTTGCCCAGAATAGCCCCCCCCCCCCAATTTCAAACCCTAGCGACGCTACTGATCTAACCTAAAAACTAGAACAAGTAAATTTTCCGATAGACCATCTCATTATTTACTTGCGAAAACATGGAGGGACTCCGCGGGAATCGCCCTCTTTTTTTTGGGTTATTATAATTCAAGCAAAAATTATTTAGAATTAAGAGGTAAACATTAAAAAAAATAATATATTAATTATTATTTATTTTAAATATACTTTTGATATTTAATTAGAAGGGGGTGGAAAGTTGAAGCACCCTGCTAGGGGCCCTAAAACTACCTTCAGTGTCATCCCCCTACCAGGCGCGTACAGAATCCACTCTTACAAAAGCGCGCCTAGAGGGAGGGATACACAGTCTACTTCCCTCTCTACCGACACTACTGTATACTGAAAACAAGTTGGGAAACCAAAATGAACCTCTCCGAGCCGAGACGAATTTACTTTCTAAACACAGGTCCACCAGCCAATGAGAAAAACCGGAAATACATAGTTCAAATTGGCGAAATATTGCCAAGCTCTTTAGCAAAGGCTTTTCCTATGTATCCTCAATAATTCTAATGAGGACCTAAATTGTATCACTGAAGGGTGTATTTAACTTTCGGCTCACTCTGAACCGTTAACACCTCCTATAAGAGGAGGCGAAACAAGGTCAATTCTAGTTTAAATCTAGGGTATCATATTTCACAGACCCAATCGTTTCAACACTTTTGGATAGATGAAGAATTAACATCCATATTATCTAACGAATATAAAAAAATGCGATTACACTATATATAAATGTAGTAAAGCTAAATTAAAAAGTAAACACCAAATTTGAAATGTTATTATCTAAAGATGTTCTTGGAATATTAAGATGAAACAGAGCTTTATAGCTACACAACTACTTAAAGAATCGTAATGCCGAAAAATATTTAAAATATTTCCATTTAATATTCTGCAAAAAGGAAATGTTATCGTTTTGTAAGAGATCTTATCATCCTACTCGCTTTATATTAACTTTGATATGCGTGTAGTGTTTTGATTCGGATGCAATCTTCATTACTCGTTCTATATAAACTCTCACTTGTGTCATTACATAGAAATAAGTTTTTCTTAAATAATTAATTAAATATAAATGATATTAATTATTTTAATCGCCAGTAAATAACTTTAAAAATAGTTAAATCGTTTAAAATAAAGTTGTTCCTATTATCTTTCGAAACTTTGCTAATATTGACGTTTAAAGTGAAGGGTACCCCTCTTGCCCGCTTTCTTCAAATTTTGGGGTATATATACAATTCGTTTCCATTATAATAATAGATAAAAACGCATTCGCGTGAACCTTTGGTGGAAGCCCTACCATTGGGAGGCTAGACGTTTCTCGTAACCCTAGCCGATCGCCGCGTATATCTTAAAACCGAACGATAACGATGGAGAAGAAGCCGGAATGGACAAAGACCTGAAGATGGTGGTGCATAGAAGCTGGTGTCAATGTGGGATTGACGAAGAACAGAAGATGGTGGTGCTTACGAGCCAGCAAGTACAGGCTGGTGTCAATGTGGGATTGACGAAGAACAGAAGATGGTGGTGCTTCCGAGCCAGCAAGTACAGGCTAGTGTCCATGTGGGATGGACAAAGACTAGCAGATTGTGGTGCTTAGAAGCCAGTTAGTAAAGACTGGTGTTGGTAGATGAATGGCCAAATTTCCGTGAACCGCGAACGCGTTCCGGAAATCGGGTATTTGTTTGCTCCGATTTGTAAACTGCGAACGCGGTCACGTGGGGTCTGACAGACAAACAGACACACAGACAGACAGACAGACACACAGACAGACAGACAGACAGACAGACAGACACGGCCGGTGTAATACCTCTCCGTGACGTCATCGTCACTCGGAGAGGTAAAAATTCAGGCGCCGCCACTGGTTAGTTTCTACTATATCACGTGTTAATGCAGGGCTTATGCTATGCGCTTGGCGCTGTAAGCTACGGGGTAGGGATCGGGCCGCTGGAGAGGAGACACAGAGTCACAATTTTAAGTCCCTGGGTGAAAAACGCGTTCTAACTGGTCGGTGCTCGCCGCTTCCCGTTTGTTCACTCACAAGTTACTTCGCAAGAGTTGTAACGCTCCTGTCATTAGCAAGAACGATGTCAGTGCATCGAAAAACACCGACGTCAAACGAAAATGTTTTTCTCAAGTTGATGAGAACTGCAAGTACTGCGTCTGTGTCTGAAACCATTGAGAGAGCATGGTCAAAAGAATCGTTGAAGACTTCAACTTCTTCAAGTCATGTTGAATATAGCGAAGAAGATGATGAAAATCCGTTAAACTCAAGCAATTTGGACCATATTTATTGCAGTGGTTCGGATAATACAAACAACAAGAGCAACGTTCAGTCCAAAGCTAACGAAGATGACAATGACGATGCACTATCTGATTTTAATGCCTGCAGCTGAGGAAATTGTTGAAGAGCAGTGTCTTAGTGAATTGGAAGATCAAGATAGTAGTGAATCAGAACCAAAGCCAAAACCGCAAGTTATCAATGACCTCGATGAATACAAAGATTTTATTGTACCTTATTAGGCAAAAAGGTTAAACCCCACTTTAATTGTTATGGCCACGTAATTGATAATTCTACAACGAAGCCAACAGTAGCAGTCTTAACTTGTTCCTATTGCGACAAATTAATCAAGGGGAGTGCTGGATATACAATCTCTAATTTCAAGAGACATACAGAAGTAAGTGCATATTAAAAATGCTAATCAGTCATAAGCCCTTCTTAGTTTAAATCAGGTATAGAACTTGGCTATATTTAGATTTCCAGTTTTAGTTTTTAAAGGGTATGAGAAGCTTCGTTTGAAAAACCTCTGATTCATATAACAAAAGATAGAATTAATTTCTGTGAATTCAAAAATATCAAGCTTTTAATTCTCCGATTTCTGGTTATTTGGTAATGTGCATTTGAAAATGCTTCATATGAAATTATTTGAAATCCATTTTAAGGAAAGGATAAAACGTTTTACTCCACTAGTCTGACGTCACACATATGTTTTTTCACGTGAGATGGTGCCACTCTCTCTGCTATCAGACCCAGAATTAAGACTGGCGAGAAGCTCGAGACGGGCGTATAGGATTCCCGGCTTTCCCGCGCTATTTTCCCTCACGTCATAGTGATGTCATAAAACAGGAAAACAAGCTCGACAAGACAAAATTGTTTATATATCGAAACTGAGTTTTCGTGATTTTTCGATGGATTTTAAAAATAGAAACTTTAGTTCAATTATATTAAAAACTTGATATTTTGAAAGTAGAGACTTGAAAGTGTAACATCATACCACTTTCGTGGTAAAATATGATTGTGAATTCGCATACCCTTTAAGTTCTTAAGATAGGATTCAATGCCGAGTTGTGTACTTCTGTTTGTTTAAACTCTTAATTTTGGTAACGAAAGTAGTGTCACTAGTAGAATTTTTGTGATGATTTTTTATTGTTCATTAGACCCAACATCCAGGGAGCGCTAAATGGGTGGAATTTTCTAAAAGAAAAGCTGCTGATGACAGTTCGCAAAAGGGTTCCCTTGATCAATTTTTGGTAATGACCAAAATATCTAAGTATGGGGCCAACAGTGTGGTGCAAAAGAATTTTTCAAGTGGGTTATTGGACATGTGTAGCGGTCGATAGTGTTTTTGAGCCCACAGGCTAATTAATTAACGAGCTACAAAGTTTTAACTTATTTTTGACTAAGTTTAAATAATAATCAAGCCGGTTGGGGTAAGTTTAAAAATAGTACACTTTATTGCGACTCTCTCGAAAGAGAACCAAACCAAATCTGCCGAAATATACAAAAAGGGTAGCAAGGGCTTAACAGGTAAAGTCCCTTGCTCCCGTGTTGACGATAAGCCGATAACCAAACAGTTTCTTTCCATCTCTATTCAAAAGCTCTAGTTAACCCCTTCGCTCCTCAGGTGTGGGTCTTTAAGAACATGGAAAATCTCCAAACTAGGGAGAAGCCATCGAGCATGGAAAATAACCAGGTTTTAGGAATCTATATTCCAATGTTACACATGGTATGCCTCAATGGATCCCCGCTAAGTCAACCAGATCATCTTGGCTTTAGAATTTTGATATCAAACATTGTACCTGGAATAAATTTTCCATCAAGAATAACGCTAAGTCGAAATTTACATAAAAGTATTGAAACTAGAAAGTACAATCAGGAACATAAGACATGGGGGAATACATTTATCATTGGATATGTGGTCAACCCGTAAAAGGGAAGGGGTTATCAGGGTCCGAGCACACTTTGTGAATGAGACCTTTAAGCTTCAGGCATAAACTATTGGCTTTGTTCAGTTTAACGAAAGACATACTGGTGCCAACATTTAAGATAAAGTTGAGAAAATAATTAAAAAAGTTGGAATTAGTCCTGTTCAAGTGAGTTTAAAAATTCAAATACCGTAACGTGTCTTTTTTTGGTTTTGGAAACTAATTTTTGGAAGTAAACTTTCTATAGGTTGGCAAAATCATGGCAGATAACGCCAGCAATATAACGAAAGCGTTTTCTGTTCAAAATAATGTCAATTTACTTTATGATTCATTAGGGTAGGGTATAGAGGGGTTATCCACTCATTAGGGTAGGGTATAGAGGGGTTATTCACTCGTACGATGTGACTACTATTACGAGCCCTTGGGCCGTCTTGTTTTAATTATTTTCAACATTCGTCCTCGACGAAGATATCATGGTATTCATGCAGGCTTAATTTCTGACGTAAGCGGGTGAAGACTTCAGGTGATAATGGCTTCGTGAATATGTCCGCTAGTTGGTCTTTGCTTGATATATAGTTAACTTCAATTCGACCATCTTGAACCAGCTCTCTGACAAAAAATTGCCGTACGTTTATGTGCTTCGTTCGCCGGTGAAACTCAGGATTCACAATCAATTTACTGGCTCCGGCGTTGTCAATGCGTAAGATTGGGACCTCGTTCTTGCTGATACCCAGGAAGGACTTGATGTTTGAAATCCAGACTATATCTTTAGCTGCTTCTGTAGCGGCGATCAGTTCTGCCTCAGTGATAGAAAAAGCAACAGATTGTTGCTTTCGACTGGCCCAAGTGATTGTTGTTGAACCCATCAAGCAAACAACTCCTGAAGTTGAGCGTCTAGTTTTCTCGCAGCCAGCATAGTCAGCGTCACAGTAAGGGAAGAGTTGCGTGGTGTCACTGGATTTAATACTTCCATTGGATTGTACTTCCATTTCCCATCCATCAAGATTTAAATTGGGGAAGGACACTACCCCGCTAGAAAGTACGTTTACACCTGGTGGTGCAACTAGCGGAGATGGAGGTGGAGGAGTAAGAACCCCACCCCCTAACTGTCCTTCCCCCAAATCCATTGACTCATTCTGAGATGGAGCTATAGGAGGGGTAGTATAACCATCAAAGAAGGAAACATCGTCGTTTTGAAACGCCTCTTCCAGAGGCGATAAAGGAGGAGAAGAGCTAATGTTGGCCCTAGACTGCGGGGTAATGTTTACCATAGACGGGGGTGTAGAATAGTTTGCCATAAACGTGTCATCGGCATTTAAAAAGGCTATTTCTAACGAGTCTGGAAAGTCGCCTAAAAAACTATCAACTTCAATATGGAGTTCAATTTCTACATTAGAGTTGGCCATTGCGATAATTTAAAAATACAGATACCACAAAATACTAATAATAAATCTGAATAGGCCTAAATAATAATACTAAAACACAAAAATATACTAAAACAATAAAACAGCAATGTACTTATAAAAAACTAAAATGAAAGTACTTATAAAAAACTAAAATGAAAGTACTTATAAAAAATTGAAAGTACTTATAAAAATTGAAGTACTTGTAAAATACTAAGTTAAAAATACTAAAACACTTGTAAAAAATTGAAAACACTTGTAAAAAATCCAAGTTTAATTGAAAACACTTGTAAAAACTAAGTTGAAATACTAAAACACTTGTAAAATACTTATAAAAAATTTAAAATACTAAAACACGTATAAAAACTAAGTTAAAAATACTAAAGCACTATGATATGGGCACGGAAAAACTCACAAGTTTTGTTTGGGATCAGAAGATTTCTTGGCTTGCATCGACAGCGGTCAGAACTAAACTGATGAGTAGCCTAGAGTGATCCGCCCTTTTATACTTTCGTGATACAATTAGAAAAAAAATAGATCCCCCTCAATGTCATAAACATGTCTTCACACGTTTGGGCTAGTCATAAAACACTCTAAATATAAATTCCATTGATAACAATACAACTGGTTCGACCACGCCCCCTTTTAAGGTCCTAAACCATATGGTATGGTGTCCAATTAAAGAATTGACAAAATAAATTCTTTTGTTCAAGTTCAGCCCTCTTTTATGGCCATAGAAGTCTTGGAATGACCCAAAAAGACAAAGGGAATAGATGCTTTTGTTCAAGTTCAGCCCCCCTTTTCAAGGTCATAAACCAACCTGTGGGGGTGGCCCAATTAAAGAAAAATAAATTCCAATGCATCTCAGGGACCCGAGGTCATTCACCCCTCCCTAAAGCCATAAATGATTTTGAGGAACTGTCAAGACTGAAAATAGGAATGATTTTGATAAATTTAGTTAGAATTTATTTCAACGCTTTAAACATTTGAAATGTTTTTTTTTTAAATGACGCGTTTCGTGTTGTTAAAATGTAATGAATACGACTGTTTTCGTTCCGATGGATTATTCAATTCCCTATGTATTCCTACGGGATTTTAGGAATTTTAAATGACGCGTGTCGTGTGGGTATAATGCAATGTAAATGTTCAAAAACGTTTTACTTTTAACACGAAATGTGTTTAGAAAAACTAAGTAGCACCCCACACTATCACCACTGAAAAGGTTTTATCAAGGATGTAGTAGGTATAATAGCATTACAAAGAACAAATTAAGGAAAAAATTATATTTATTTCGAGTTACATTTCAAGTTTTTTGATTGGTTCTTTTATAAGGACCTAACTTTCATGTCGCAAAAGTTCTTGAATAAACATTTCAATTATAGCTTTCTCGAGATTAACGCGTTTAATTCTTAGTACAATATCGTCATTCGGAGTAAGTGTTGTTGGTATGGGTTGGGTTGGCGGAATGACTTTTTCTTTCTCCCACTCTTCTTGAGGGACATCTCTGTACTTTCTGTTTGGTGGCAGGTCTTTAGTCAATGGGTTTTGGATGAATATAGGCATGTTATTAGTGGGTAATCCTTGAAGTAATGGACAGTCTGCCTTGAATTTCTGATGCACTTCGAAAACATTGTCGTTAGGTTCCCATCCTCGTAGCGTTAAGTCACAAAAACGGCATTTAACAGCGTCCGTCCCCGAACTTAAATAGTAAAACCCATGACGGGCTAGTTCTGACGGTTTTACAAACGTAGTCGCAAATGCACCAAACGTTTCTAGACGGGTAATTTCTCGATTCATCTTATCCTGGCGGTGTCTAACAATCTAATGAGGTCCTGACCAAATCAGACGCTATTTATACCCCAAATAAGGGGATGAAAGGTTAGATTGTAATGGATGCTGTTACTAAGCCGACGTTAATTCGCGAAGCTCTTTCAAAAGCCAGGGAAAATAGTGGCCGTTACTTTCATCCTAGTAACTTTATTTATAGTTGAATTTGCATTTTGGTATTTTAAAAATATTACTTTAATTTCGGGTAACGCAACAGAGACATAACATTTTGAGACTTGTCAGGATAATGCCTTCGGGGCAAACACCTGGAAACAATTAAATGTTTCGTGGTAGGAAGAGTCACCAACTAACAAAGCAATAAATCCGAAAATTGATTCCATTCATAACAATACAACTGATTCGACCATGCCCCTAAACCCATTAAGACACGTCTTTATAGTAAAAATAAAAACGGATGGGGATAAATTCTTTTGTTCAAGTTCTGTCCCTTTTTATGGCCATACACCCGTCTGAGCGTGGTTACGTATAAATAAAAATCCGATGGAATGTCTTAACACGTTTGTGTGAGCCATAAATCACTCTTAATACAGATTCCATTGATAAAAATACAACTGGTTTAGCCACGCCCCCTTTTAAGGTCCTAAACCATCTTGTGTGTGGCCAATAAAGGGCAATAAATAAAAGAAAAGCACTAGTCAATATACCCTCAGGCTAATTATCAACCCCGCACTCAAGAAAATCTCGCAATAAAGACCATTCGGTTGCCACCTTTGAAGCCCTAAAGACCTGTCGTAAGAATGCCCACCAAGATCAGAGATTACCTCGTGAACGCCCGTGTTAGACTAGGGGCTGAATGCTCTGCCGTATTCGGGGTAAATGGGTACGAGCCAAGCCTACTTTTGACAAAAAAGGACGGAACCATTGTTACAATCTCGGAAGACGTTTTGACGGAATTTATGGAGGAGTGGACGGAGATCTATTCAGCTATAGAAAGTGGCGACTGGGGTAATTATCATAACTTGAACATGAAAATAAAAATAACCGTTATGGAGGGGAGTATAGTATTCGAGGATGGCAGCGTCTTCACTCTAACAAAGGCCGAGGCAGGATAACTGAACGAGAAATTTAGTTTTATGAGATTTCACTTCAAACTTTTAAATTATCAAGCCGAAGTTATTAAATGCATGTATGAAGCGATTGTAAAACGGATGAATGATATATATCAAAAATATTATGTAAGTCGCGGTACTATGTCGCACAATGATTACGACCGTGTAAAAAATATCCTAGCAGCGTGTATAGTTCCTTCGAGCATTTTCGAAGATTTTTGTAACTTGGTTCGTGACAAAAACTTGACGCGTAAGCTACAATTATATAATTTATTCTATATTTGCTTAAATAACGACGCGTACATTCGCGAATTAATTGGAAATGATTGTGTTCGATTCGTAATAATAATAAGCCTAGATTAAACCTAGTATAAGCCTATCCCTACAGGTACCAGCCACGTGACGTTATCAAAAAATTAGCCGTGACGTCATCAAGAAAACCACCGCCAGGTGGCGCAACAATTCAAATTTACCGCCAACACCATCACGTGACGTCATCAATCCCCTCCCCCAATTCCTCCCCCTAACACCATCACGTGACGCAATTCCCCCCATCTCCCCCACCCCAGGGATGTCGGTATAAACCAAAAATTTTTACCCACCCCTGAAAGGGGGGGAAGAAGGGGGTAAAATTTCTGAGTTTATGCCGACATCCTTACTCTCTTTAGTTGGTAATCCTTGAAGTAATGGACAGTCTTTGTTGAAATTTTATGCTGCTCGAAAACATTGTCGTTAGGTTCCCATCCACGGAGCGTAAAGTCACAAAAATAGTATTTAACAGCGTCTGTCCCCGAACTTAAATAGTAAAGCCCATGACGGGCTAGTTCTGTCGGAGATAGCGTCTTTACAACGGCCGAGGCAAGGAAACTGAACGAGAAACTTAGTTTCATAAAATTTCACTACAATCTTTTAAATGATCAAGCCGAAGTTATTAAATGCATGTACGAAGCTATTGTAAAGCATGAATGATATATATCAATATTATGGTAGGATTGCACTATTCGTGACCCACCCAACTAACAACGGTTTCTAATTAATTGGACCGTGAGGAGTCCGAAAAAAACAGTTAAAAAATTATTTACACGCCGCAAGTTGATAAATAAATTTTGAAAATTTTAAAATCCATGCACTCACCGCTATTACGATCGCTATCCGCTTAACGCATTCTGCCCTCAATGTTTGAAAATAAGCCGGGGGGGGTCTGTGAAAATTTGACGTACAGACTGTTAAAAAAGTCTTTGCGCGTTGCGTTTTTCGCACAAATTTTACTATATTTCAAAAACTATTCAAGCTAGCGCTCTGGAATAAAGTGCGTTATAAAAGTTTTGCATTCCTCTTTCATATTTTACCCGTTCCAAAGTTGCCCTTTGCATACTTATACCGGAAACCGGAAATGTCAAAATTATCAACTTTGAAAATATTGGATTCTCGAGGATATAAATGCGATTTTCGGATTCCTTGGGGTCGATTCATATTTGAAAAGTGTTCACCAAATTCAATTCGGATGAATAGGTCACGAGTAATCAGCCTTTATTCAAAATCTGGCAACTTCGATTTAAATGGCGATAATTCATAATCGAGTATCGAATCTTTGTCGTAATAATGCTTGATAGATGTTATGACACTTTATGCATATATATATGATTGGTCTTGTGGCGCAATACTTTGAAACAAATCAGACGTTCATTAAAGGGATGGTGAAGTGGAAAATAAAGTATTTTTTTTTTTATTCTTCTATAAGACCAATCTGAATCGTGAAACATCCAGGAAATAACACCGAACGATTATTAAACGACAATTAGTTTGATATTTCATGGATAATTTTAAATAGGGATCTCCGACCAATCGCGTAGCGCCCCGCCTTTTTATCAACAATTTTCTCTTGGCACGCTCCGTGTTGAATCAATTTATCGCGAGATTTGAAAAAATTTGCACGATGTGACAATTGTGGCGCAAGACATGGAGTGTGCCACGAGAATTTTGTTAACGAAAAGGCACGGCGTTACGGGATTGGTCGGAGTTAATTTTTTGAAATTATTCTTAAAATCTTAACCTAATTTGAATATTAAAATCAATGGGAGGTATTTCCTGAATTTTTCATTATGCATACTGGTCTCATGATTAGTAGAAGAATCAATAAAAAAATCACTTTATTTTCCACTTCCCACTCCCTTTAAGAGAAAACTCGCGTCTTTTGAAGAGGAGAAGCGGTTTGAAAATATTGTTATTTGGGCCATGAGCCCGTGATATCATAATATTTAGAACTCATATTAATTACGTCTAGGTCTTAAGCCCGATTCATTGCAGCCTAGAGAAAATCTCATTCATGATGGCATATGCGCTTCACGAGATCCCTTCAAATTGACATATTCGACTATTCCATATAAGAAACAACTTCAGAGGAGAGGGCTTCTATGCTAGGAATGTTCGCTACGCGATTGAGCTTCGCTAAACGGAGCCTGAGGTTGACTATAGCCTCCCGCGTTTAGCGCAAATGTGAGGCCAGGGATAGATTTAATTTTAAAAGTGGGAATAGAGATTAGAGTAATCTAGGAGCGCGTCAAATTCCCTGACCCCCTTCCACGGAAAGGAGGGGAATGAAAGAAGAGGCGTGTCAAAGCGACAAAGGTAAAAAGGAATAACGTATTTTTTGCCGATCCCGTCAGTAACGTCAGCAAAACGTAGTTTAATTGAGCAATACGAAAATTTAAACTTTTCATCAAGCGTTAGAGGGAGGGCTCTATACTGGGCAATGAGTCGGACTGAATTAAACACTAACCGTTCTCTAATCCTGCTTCTAAAATTAAATCTATCTCTATTGAGGCTTAATAATAAAGCCGACCGCAACCAAAGCATGGGCAAAGGCGTATTTACAACTGACGTTCAAAGCTACCGATGAAAAAACCTAAAAATTAGATGAAAAAAAAATGAATGCCGGTAACAATGATCACAACTGAAAATAACAGCTAACAGCTAAAACGAACCCGAACGGTAAACACTTGAAGTTGGTCTCTGCGCTGCTGGTCTGCTACTCCTTTCGTTTATTTTCTATGGCAAAAATACTAACTTTGGGAGGTATTGGGATATTAGGCCATTTTGTGTTTTAAGACTTTTATTGTGTAGGAAAGATAACTAGCCTTTTAAAAGAAATTTTGGATAACTATTAATATCATTAATGATAACTAGTTAAAAGTTGAAAAATATTTAAAAAATTTGGACGAAAATTTTCAAATAACAAGACTTCTTTCGAGTTTCAAATTGAAGAATGCTCGTGTGGTTTATTGAACTATTTTATACAAACAAGACAGTCACTTTCAGCTTGAATTGTTGCTTAATATTTTATTGGACATCCCCTAGCCCTTAAAGGGAGGATGAAGAGGACAATAAAGTGATTTTTTTATCGATTCTTCTTCTAATTATAAGACCATTTTGCATAGTGAAACATCCAGGAAATACCGTCTGCGTTCTTGAACTATCTATTACAAACAAGACTGTTATTTTCAGTTTCAATTTAAGCTTAATTTTTGACTTAACCTCCCTCAGCCCTTAAACACATTTTTAATCTTTTATTAAATGACAGACATAAACGCTAAATCGGGTTCAAGTCGGGTCAATCCAAAGCGTTAATTCCTTCGTTCTCCAGAAATCTTGCAACGAGTCGGGACGTATGGGTTGGGCAATTGTCCTGTTGAGCCTGAAACCATACACTAAAACAATGTTTTAAGTTAGTCAAGAATAACTATCACGTTATTAATATTAATACCGGTCACGACGTGGGCTGGTTACTCATACGGAGAAAAAAATACCAGCGAACAGGGCGCATCTCTATTTTTAATATTACAATGCTTTACCTCCTTATTTCATTAGAGTTTATGTCTGTCTTTTAGAATAAGATTAAGAATGTGTTTAATGGGATGGTGAAATTAAAAATCTAAGAATTTTTTATCGATTCTTCTACTAATTATAAGACCATTCTGCATAGTGAAGCATCCAGAAAATATCTCCGAATGGTTTTGAAATTCCAATTAGGTTCAGATTTTACGGAAAATTCGAAATAATGACCTTCCGACCCATCGCGTAACGCCCTGCCTTCCTATTGACAAAATTCTCGTGGCACGCTCCATGCCGAATGAAATTTATCGCGAGATTTAATAAAAGTTGCTTGCGATGTGACTATCGTGGCGCGAGATATAGAGCGTGCAACGGAAATTTTGTTAACAGGAAGGCAGGGCGTTAAGCTATTAGTCAGTGGTGCTTATTTCAAATTATCTTTAAAATCTGAACCTAATTTGAATTTTAAAATCATTCGGAGACTGTATTTCCTGGATGTTTCACTGTGCATATAATGGTCTCATAATAAGAAAAATCGATCAAAAAATCACTTTATTTTTCCTCTTCATCCTTCCTTTAACGACTAGGGGATGTCCAATAAAAGCAACAATTAAAACTGAAAGTGACTGTCTTTTTGTAAAAAAATAGTTTAATAAAGCACATGAACATTCTTCAATTTGAAACTCAAAGGAAGTCTTGTTATTTAAAAATTTTCGTCCAAATTTTATAAATAAATTTCAACTTTTAACTAAATATTAAAATTTATCCAAAGTTTCTTTAAACAGGGTCGTTTTTCTTTCCTACACAATAAAAGTCTTAAAAAATTAAAACACAAATGGCCTAATATCCCAATACCTCCCAAAGTTAGTTGTTTAGCCATAGAAAATAAACGAAAGGAGTAACAGACCAGCAGCGCAGAGAGACCAACTTCAAGTGTTTACCGTTCGGGTTCGTTTTAGCTGTTAGCTGTTATTTTCACTAGTGATCATTGTTACCGGCATTCATTTTTTTTTCATTTAATTTTTAGGCTTTTCCATTTAAACGTCAGTTGTGAAATACGCCTTTGCCCATGCTTTGGTTGCGGTCGGCTTTATTATTAGGCCTCAACAGAGATAGATTTAATTTTAGAGGTAGGAATAGAGAACGGTTAGCGTTTAATTCAGTCCGACTCATAGCCCAGTGTCCGAGACTTTGACGCGCGCCCAGATTACTCTGCTCCCTATTTCTGCTTCTAAAATAAAAAATCTTTCAATGGCCTCACATTTGCGCTAAACGCGGAAGGCTATGGGCAACCCCAGGCTCCGTTTAGCGAACCTCAATCGCTTAGTGAACGTTCCTAGCATAGAAGCCATCTCCTCTGAAGTTGTTTCTTATATGGAATAGTCGATTATGCCAATTTGAAGGGATCTCGTGAAGGGCATATGCCATCGTGAATGAGATTTTCACTAGGCTGCAATGAATCGGGCTGAAGACCTAGACGTAATTAATATGAGTTCTAAATATTATGATATCACGGGCTCATGGCCCAAATAACAATATTTTCAAACCGCTTCTCCTCTTCAAAAGACGCGAGTTTTCTCTTAAAAGGAGTGGGAAGTGGAAAATAAAGTGATTTTTTATCGATTCTTCTACTAATTATAAGACCAGTCTGCACAATGAAAAATTTAGGAAATACCTCCCATTGATTTTAATATTCAAATTAGGCTATGATTTTAAGAATAGTTTTAAATAAGGAACTCCGACCAATCCCGTAACGCCGTGCCTTTGTGTTAACAAAATTCTCGTGGCACACTCTATGTCTCGCGCCACAATTGTCACATCGTGCAAATTTTTTCAAATCTCGCGATAAATTGATTCAACACGGAGCGTGCCAAGAGAAAATTGTTGATAAAAAGGCGGGGCGCTACGCGATTGGTCGGAGATCCCTATTTAAAATTATCCATGAAATTTCAAACTAATTGTCGTTTAAAAATCGTTCGGTGTTATTTCCTGGATGTTTCACGATGCAGATTGGTCTTATTATACTCTTATAGAAGAATCAATAAAAAATTACTTTATTTTCCACTTCACCATCCCTTTAATGAACGTCTGATTTGTTTCAAAGTATTGCGCCACAAGACCAATCATATATATATGCATAAAGTGTCATAACATCTATCAAGCATTATTACGACAAAGATTCGATACTCGATTATGAATTATCGCCATTTAAATCGAAGTTGCCAGATTTTGAATAAAGGCTGATTACTCGTGACCTATTCATCCGAATTGAATTTGGTGAACACTTTTCAAATATGAATCGACCCCAAGGAATCCGAAAATCGCATTTATATCCTCGAGAATCCAATATTTTCAAAGTTGATAATTTTGACATTTCCGGTTTCCGGTATAAGTATGCAAAGGACAACTTTGGAACGGGTAAAATATGAAAGACGAATGCAAAACTTTTATAACGCACTTTATTCCAGAGCGCTAGCTTGAATAGTTTTTGAAGTATCGTAAAATATGTGCGAAAAACGCAACGCGCAAAGACTTTTTTAACAGTCTGTACTCGCACCGAAGTTAAAGCTATGGAATGTCTTAAGCTTACGAAAACCGTTCATTTCTGATAAAAGAATGGAAATATAATGCAAGAAAAACTGCAAAGTTTTGGGGAAATCTTGGGAAATGCCGTCAAATTTTTTGGGAATTTGATAAATGTGAAGGACGATATTTCGCAAAAGGTGTCATTTCGCAAAAGGTGTCAAATTATTCGGGAATTTGATAAATATGAAGGACGATATTTTTTGGAAAAGGTATCAAATTATTCGGGAACTCAATGGCATGCAGTAATTTGTGGCACTTAGCTTTACCCGAGAAACAACACTTGGAGGTGTCCACACGTCGTTTCTCAAGGGGAGTCTTTTATGCCAGGGCCCCTTGCCTACTGCCGGCAAAACTGTCCCGGGTAGTCTTCATTCAGTAAGCCCTCTTGCCTGCTGCCGGCTTTGTTGTCCTGCGGAGTAAAAAACTCCGCAGGGCAACGAAGCTGGCAGCAGGCAAGAGGGCTTGCCAAATGAAGACCACCTAGGACATTGAAGCCCTTTTGTCAAACTACCTGCATTATTCATCGCTGACTTGAATAGTGTTTTTGGCGTTTTGCCCAGCAACAAGGAACGCCGGCTGTCTTTCTGGATTCAGAGCACTTAACTCTTCCTCCGACACGCCATTTTCAATTAGCTCAAGGACTTTCCTTCCTGGACGAGGGTAGCTTTGCTTGACGTTCTCCAAGAACCGACGGAAGCTGGTTCCTGGAGGAAGCCAACCGCCATCTTGGTCCTTGAAAAACAAGCAACTTTACCAATAGGTTGTCATGTAGCTGTTCAATGCCCTGTCAGTATAGAGCTCGTCATCGATCCATTAGCACAAATTGGTGGATAACTGATTATTTATAAAATTGTGGATTTTAATACGATTTAACATGTAAGTTCTGGTGATAATTTTCGAGTATGTATAAAGATAATTTAACGTAAATAATGGATAGATAATGCAGAGATCTAGTTCTATATGACTTATACTGTCCATCTCCAGTGAACCATTTTCCAAAATATCGTCCTTCATTTATCAAATTCAGGAATAATTTGACACCTTTTCCAAACTATCGACCATCACATTTATCAAATTTCCGAATAATTTGACACCTTTTCCAAAATATCGTCCTTCACATTTATTAAATTCCCAAAAAAATTTACGGCATTTACCAAAATTTACCGTTATCAATTATCCAATTCCCAAAACATTGCAGTTTTCTCGCATTATATTTCCGTCCTTTTATCAGAAATGTACGGTTTCCGTAAACTTAAAAAAAATCCATAGCTATAACTCCGGCGCAAGTAGGTCCATTTTCTCAATCCCCCCGGCTTATTTTGAAAGATTGAGGGCAGAATGCGTTAAGCGGATAGCGTTCGTAATGGTGATAAGAGCATGGATTTTAAAATTTTCAAAAAGGTTTTTCACCAACTTGCGGCGGGCAAATAATTTTTTAACTATTTTTTCGGACTCTTCATGGTCCAATTATTTAGAAACCATTGTTAGTTGGGTGGGTCACGTAAGGTTCAATCCTACCAAGAATATTATATAAGTCGCGGTACTATGTCTTACAATGATTACGACCGTGTAAAAAATTTCATAGCAGCATGTATAGTTCCTTCGAGCATTTTTGAAGATTTTTGTAACTTAGTTTTCGACAAAAACTTGACGCGTAAGCAACAATTATATAATTTATCTATATTTGCTTATTTTGTTACGAGAAACGTCTAACATCACAATGACAAGGCTTCCACAAAAGTTTCAGTCAATTGCGGGTTTTTTATCATTTACTCTGAACCAATCGCTTCATGCACCCAAAATTTACGAAAATTCAGAAAAGGTGATTACTTGAAGTCAAACGTTAACAATAGCTATGCTTAAAATGGTTTAAGAATTAGAACTAGAACTAAGGAAAATTACTGACGGTTAAAATAATTAATACAAATTATATTTATTCAATTATTTAAAAAAGCTCTTCATAGGGTATATGGCCCTAGTCTTGATTCCCAGAGGTTTATTTTGGTTTACCAAGTTGTTAGCCTTGTATCCCCCTTTTAAGACACCAATCAATATACCATTTGTGGAGAATGATTGACCACCTGACATAAAAATAACTTTGTCATTATAGTTTTAATATTCTGTCGAAAACAAAGCTCTTTGTTATATCGACAGCTAATTCTGGAAAATCGATTGATCCTGTTAAGACTTATTGTTATACGTGTTTCGAGGGGCTAGTCAATCGCCATAATTTTGAACACCTGATTACTGAATACTGATTTCTGAATATTTATGTGAATTCCGATGATTATTGAACGAATTCTTTGATTTCTGTTATCACGATTCTTTGTTATATACCGACTGGTATTTCTGGAAAAACTTTTCATCCTGTTAAGAGATATTGTTATACCAGAAGTTGATTACTTCTTATCCTGGGAAGTATTGGACACTAAGGCATTACATAGTATCCATCACTGCAAGTCAAAATTGCCTATGCCAATCGTAAAAGAGGGTCGAAAGATTCCTCCCCACTAGGAAAACTATCTAATCTACTGAAATAGAACCCAACGCCAAGAGCCTGTGCCACTCAAACTGTGGGGCGTGTTCAAAACTTCTTCAGCGCCAATCGTTGAAAAGCCGTCTGTCTAGAACTCTTAAAACCCATAAAAATCCGTGGGCCTACGACCCTACACTAGTTTGACCGGAAATTCTAGCAGTCTATTAAAACAGCTGTTCTTGTCACCGTTTCTGATTCGTTACCTCAAACCACAGGACACACCTTAAAGTTTCGTTTCTTGCCCGCTGCTGGCGTGCAAATCAGCCTGCCAACTCAAAATGAGGGCAATGCCGTAGGTGGCGCGGTGATCGGACCTAATAAGAAGTTGGCTAACAGAAATAGTTCCGGATATGGTTAGAGTGCAATACTTCCCAGGATAAGAAGTCATAAACTTCTGGTTATACATGTTTCGACTTTACTAGAGGTTTCATCTTAAAATGTATCGTGGCAAATACGTTTAGGTGTAAAAATTCCGAGACTAATGTTTCGAACCCATCTGTATTATTTAAGAGTTTCAGATATTCAAACTAATTCTAATTTCCTAGTTAATTTGATATTGCAAGCGCTGCAACAAATTTACAAGATGTTAAATATTTATAAATTAAATATATGGTTTTGTACTGTAACTTTTATTGTAATCAAAGTCGGTACTGTGGCACTAATACTATGACAAATGTCCGTTAAAAACTCCTAGTAGTAGTTGCATGAAACGATGTGGCTAAGAACTGTTCACATTGACTATGTGTCTCACTTACACCAAACAGTATCGGTAAACTTATGGTTAAAACTATTTAACAGTATCTGAAAATATTTATACTGCTTGTACGACTTGAAATTGATTCTTTTAATGATGCGAATAAATATTGAAAATACTCATTTAAAATATGAAAATACAACTGGGATGTCAAAACAAAACAAACCAGATAATGAAGATTGGTAATAGTTTCTAAAAGTCCATTATCTCTTCCTTGGTGGTTGTTTTTAATATTTCCTTCTGCTAAGCTAAGCTACATTTGTTTCGAAATATATTTTAGGATTGGATAAAGTGATATCTACAAGCATGAATATGGTTCAACATGCTTGACTTTGATAACCTTAACATGGATAAAATTATAATTAGTTTTTCAATTTGATACTTTAGAGAAAATCAACCACAAACGTTCTCGTAACCCAATTATTTATTTCTAGCAGTTCTTAACGACTTAAAGAAACTTGTTAAATTAGTTTGTCTTTACCAAATAAAACGTTTGTGAATTCTGAGTACTTCCAGTATTTGCGTCTTGCAAGATGTATATATCATGTCGACCTGCCTTGAATGCACCCTACAGATAGTTTACTTTACCTTTTTCTTTCCGTAGTAATGGTCGTATATTCCAAGAAACGACACAAAAAATTTTATTTAAAGGCAAGGGTAATATCAGTGGCGTCCCTTGGTGATTGATAGTTTGAAAACAATAAACGAAATTCAATTTATAATTTGACTTCTTCGAGTATGTTATATCAATTTGAAAGTAATTTTACGCGCAAAGATACATTTACAGAATTGATAATTTTTACGCGTAAATGTTGACGCATTCCAAAATATGTCGGCACATAACTATTTTTTTGAGTCATCGGAAAGCTTATCAGGACCGAGAATTTAAAGTGATTTAATGCATTATATAGTGGCTGGATAAATGGGATAAAAACGTCTTGACGGCGCCTTATGCTCCGTACTTCGACACAAATTTCGCATATGGTCGTTACGTGCTTTTAAGTCTCAAACATGTGAAGTATGCCTTCATTTATAATATTTTTCCAAATTATAAAACATCATAAGACAAAATTTGGAAATAATATTTCAGACTTACATTTGTGAGTAATAAATGGGTCGAAGAACGCTTGAGGGAGATCAATGTTACTAATTGGATATCAAATTCTGTGAAACATAGTTTAGCAATTGAAAAGGGTGTAAGTACTAGAATGGATATTGTCTTGTTTTATTAAAGAAAGCGTCTTACTACAAATGTGAGAATTTAATGTTAATAATCCTACAAATTTTGATTTTTTTAAACATTTTTATAAATATGCATTAAATTTCATGAACATGAGAGAAGTAGTACCAGATACAAAACATCGAAAAATTTCCGAGTCAAATCAATTAAATTTTCCTAAAGACTCTAGACACCGTTATACAACAATATATGGCATTTGAGAGGGATGCGTTGGTACTTCACGTAACTCCAATTAGTTACTTCGATTCCTACTCAATATTTTCAAGCGAGCCCATTGGAAACGGGCGTTCACAAAAGATTCTCTCCATCAAGGGACTCGAGAACACAGTATGGATCTTCAGCCTTTTGTCACTGATAGTAGTTTCGCTGGTATCTTTTGTGGCTGCCAGAAAAAGAATAAGATTGTGGGAGTCCAATTCGGGAAGCTTTACGAAATTCATCTGGATTTACATTTCGGATTTTCTAAGGAATCGTAAGTGCCAAATACCAATTTAGTTCAAAAGCGAGTCCATGTTAAAAGTTTTTATACAAATCATTTCGGTTTTTCAACGAAAACGTGGTCTAAATAGCTAATATGTTAGATTTGTTTTTTAAGTTATACTTTTAAATGAAGTGGGAAGAGGCAAATTCTAACTTGCCTCATCGATAAATACACCAACTAGAAAATAGTGTTAAAATACACGAAACTGGAAACCTGCTAAATGTATCGAACTTCCTTTTGACTCAACGAGGTTCTCTACGAGAATGGGGAGTAAAATCGAAGTAATTCTAATTTCAATCAATTTTTAAACGCTTGTGTTGAAAAGGAAATGAATTTGAATTCAAATGATCAAAATAGCTTTCATCATGCTAGAACATTTTTAATGCATCCCTAATACAGCACTGAGCTTCCACCGATTAGTAGGTTTTTAGCGGGGATAATTGGACTGATTTAATACTAGTTAAGGTTTATGTGCGTCGACATTGAAATTTGTTTTACTTTTTAAGTCTGACGAATGTTTTCATTGCTTTAACGTCTTCCGTTTGCGAAAGATGCTGGTCAATATTTTTCAGTTTTACAAAACGTTTTATTCGCTTACGGTTAAGTGCTTTTAATATCGCACAAATCGTGTTCAGATGTGTCTTCACTTGGGCTTGCGACGATTGTAATTAGGTACATTGATCCTAGGTGTTTTTCCCAATTAGCAAAGAATTATAAGCCCATCTAAATCAAAATCATAACGCGATAACAATTAAGCTTCGCACTAATAACGATACTGACAGCGGTCTGACAACCATTACCATCAACCGGAACTTCCGTACGTTAACGTAACTCCAGACACGGGTTAATGGGTAAACTATACTTGTAAAACTGAGCTATAGATGGCGGGCTTGGATGTCTTGGAAGAAAACGCTGTTAACAAAAGCATAACCGACGTCCAGTACTTATAGGGAGCTGTAATATGATCCACTTATGCTATTTCTTATAAAATGAAATAATGAAATAATGAAATTCACAATCAAAGATACAAACTTAGTTCAAATGGCAGGTATATTTCTGAACTTACTAGCGGACATTTTTCTTAGAGAACAGTATAGCCGGCGATCACGATGTGAGAGACAGAATTGAAACAAGACCCAAGGGCTCGAAATAGTAGCCACATCGTACCGTACTTAACAGGCGTACATAAAATTTATGTGAATAACCCCTCGATGTGCTACTTTTAACTGTGCTAATCCTTACTTCAACAAATTTATATATGTTGTAATTGTAATAGTGCGACACAACGAGAAACTGAGTGAGTAGCCCCTCCATGCGCTACCCATAACGTTAATACCCGTAAGACCATTCTAAATCAACAATGCTAAAACGATTACACACAAGTAACTCTTAATAGAAGAACAGAAAGTTTTAGTGATTACCCCCTCGATGATTGACTTAACTTTAACAGTGCTAAAATGTTTACGTATTTAACTCTCGATTAATACACGTACAGAAAGTTTCAGTTTACAACATAGGCTTATGCCGGCGCATACTTTTCGCATTTTATAAATTTCCAACATGAAACTATGGCCAGAAGTGTTTAAAAGAGAAAGAATTCGGTAAAACACCCAAAAATTGTAATATCCCGTTGCCTTAAGATCATTCTAAAATACCGTCAGTAAATAGTTACTTTTGCTTTCAAAATTTCACTCGATATCTTTGACTGTTGAAAT
This sequence comes from Phalangium opilio, assembly GCF_054372755.1. Classification (NCBI taxonomy): domain Eukaryota; kingdom Metazoa; phylum Arthropoda; class Arachnida; order Opiliones; family Phalangiidae; genus Phalangium; species Phalangium opilio. The sequence continues at coordinate 3,145,272 of NW_028324172.1, read as the reverse complement.
AGGGGAGCAGTATTGAAAGCATGAAATCGTATTGAGGACGGGTGATTGGAATTTAAAAGGGAGAAAATATATCTTAACCTTATTATTATAATCCCCTTCCTTTTAAGTAGACGAACGAAAAATATCACCTCACCACAATTATCTCCCTTTCACTTTCCCTTCAATGACGAACGAAAACTTTCATACTGCCAATACCAACAACAACAACAGGGCAGGTCAAACAAAGAGTTTCATCGTAGATGTACATCATACCATGTGGCTAAAAACCTTGTGTCCCATTCGACCGAACGCGTTTCCCATTCAACCGAAAACAGCCAAAATGTGCGGTTTTGGGAAAATATATATCAAAATTTAAAAAGCAAACGTTTTCACTTTTTTTAAGGAATTTTTTTTACCCTACAGTTTTCGTTGTACATATATATTGATGTTTGAAATTAAATTTTAAGAGTGATTGATAATGGAGAGAATCATTGTTTTGGAAAAGGTGGCAGCTAACTATTAGGAGAATATTTTGGAAAAGATGGCAGCTAATTAGTAGGAGAATGTTTAGGAAAAGGTGGCAGCTAACTATGAGGAGAATATTTTGGAAAAGGTGGCAGCTAATTAGTAGGAGAATGTTTTGGAAAAGGCGGCAGCTAATTAATAGGAGAATATTTAGGAAAAGATGGCAGCTAATTAGTAGGAGAATGTTTAGGAAAAGGTGGCAGCTAACTATGAGGAGAATATTTTGGAAAAGGTGGCAGCTAATTAGTAGGAGAATGTTTTGGAAAAGGCGGCAGCTAATTAATAGGAGAATATTTATGAAAAGATGGCAACTAAATAATAGGAGAATATTTTGGTAAAGGTGGCAGCTAACTATTAGGAGAATATTTTGGAAAAGGTGGCAGCTAATTAGTAGGAGAATATTTAGGAAAAGGTGGCAACTAATTAATTGGAGAATATTTTGGAAAAGGTGGCAACGAATTATTGGAACCATTGTTTTTGAAAAGGTGGCAGCTAACTATTAGGAGAATATTTTGAAAAAGGTGGCAGCTAACTATGGGGAGAATATTTTGGAAAAGGTGGCAGCTAACTATTAGGAGAATATTTTGGAAAAGGTAGCAGCTAATTAGTAGGAGAATGTTTCGGAAAAGGTGGCAGCTAATTAATAGGAGAATATTTAGGAAAAAGTGACAGCTAATTAATAGCAGAATATTTAGGAAAAGGTGGCAGCTAATTATTAGGAGAATATTTTGGAAAAGGTGGCAGCTAATTAGTAGGAGAATGTTTTGGAATAGGTGGCAACTAATTAGTAGGAGAATGTTTTGGAAAAGGCGGCAGCTAATTAATAGGAGAATATTTAGGAAAAGATGGCAGCTAATTAATAGGAGAATATTTAAGAAAAGATGGCAGCTAATTAATAGGAGAATATTTAGGAAAAGGTGGCAACTAAATAATAGGAGAATATTTTGGTAAAGGTGGCAGCTAACTATTAGGAGAATATTTTGGAAAAGGTGGCAGCTAATTAGTAGGAGAATATTTAGGAAAAGGTGGCAACTAATTAATTGGAGAATATTTTGGAAAAGGTGGCAACGAATTATTGGAACCATTGTTTTTGAAAAGGTGGCATCTAACTATTAGGAGAATGTTTCGGAAAAGGTGGCAGCTAATTAATAGTAGAATATATAGGAAAAGGTGGCAGCTAATTAGTAGGAGAATATTTTGGAAAAGGTGGCAGCTAGTTAATAGGAGAATATTTAGGAAAAGATGGCAGCTAATTAATAGGAGAATATTTAGGAAAAGGTGGTAACTAAATAATAGGAGAATATTTTGGAAAAGGTGGCAGCTAACTATTAGGAGAATATTTTGGAAAAGGTGGCAGCTAATTAGTAGGAGAATATTTTGGAAAAGGTGGCAACTAATTAATTGGAGAATATTTTGGAAAAGGTGGCAACGAATTATTGGAACCATTGTTTTGGAATAGGTGGCAACGAATTATTGGAACCATTGTTTTGGAAAAGGTGGCAGCTAACTATTAGGAGAATATTTTGGAAAAGGTAGCAGCTAATTAGTAGGAGAATGTTTCGGAAAAGGTGGCAGCTAATTAATAGGAGAATATTTTGGAAAAGGTGGCAACGAATTATTGGAACCATTGTTTTTGAAAAGGTGGCATCTAACTATTAGGAGAATGTTTCGGAAAAGGTGGCAGCTAATTAATAGTAGAATATATAGGAAAAGGTGGCAGCTAATTAGTAGGAGAATATTTTGGAAAAGGTGGCAGCTAGTTAATAGGAGAATATTTAGGAAAAGATGGCAGCTAATTAATAGGAGAATATTTAGGAAAAGGTGGTAACTAAATAATAGGAGAATATTTTGGAAAAGGTGGCAGCTAACTATTAGGAGAATATTTTGGAAAAGGTGGCAGCTAATTAGTAGGAGAATATTTTGGAAAAGGTGGCAACTAATTAATTGGAGAATATTTTGGAAAAGGTGGCAACGAATTATTGGAACCATTGTTTTGGAATAGGTGGCAACGAATTATTGGAACCATTGTTTTGGAAAAGGTGGCAGCTAACTATTAGGAGAATATTTTGGAAAAGGTAGCAGCTAATTAGTAGGAGAATGTTTCGGAAAAGGTGGCAGCTAATTAATAGGAGAATATTTTGGAAAAGGTGGCAACGAATTATTGGAACCATTGTTTTTGAAAAGGTGGCATCTAACTATTAGGAGAATGTTTCGGAAAAGGTGGCAGCTAATTAATAGTAGAATATATAGGAAAAGGTGGCAGCTAATTAGTAGGAGAATATTTTGGAAAAGGTGGCAGCTAGTTAATAGGAGAATATTTAGGAAAAGATGGCAGCTAATTAATAGGAGAATATTTAGGAAAAGGTGGTAACTAAATAATAGGAGAATATTTTGGAAAAGGTGGCAGCTAACTATTAGGAGAATATTTTGGAAAAGGTGGCAGCTAATTAGTAGGAGAATATTTTGGAAAAGGTGGCAACTAATTAATTGGAGAATATTTTGGAAAAGGTGGCAACGAATTATTGGAACCATTGTTTTGGAATAGGTGGCAACGAATTATTGGAACCATTGTTTTGGAAAAGGTGGCAGCTAACTATTAGGAGAATATTTTGGAAAAGGTAGCAGCTAATTAGTAGGAGAATGTTTCGGAAAAAAGTGGCAGCTAATTAATAGGAGAATATTTAGGAAAAGGTGGCAGCTAATTAATAGGAGAATATTTAGGAAAAGGTGGCAACTAATTAATAGCAGAATATTTAGGAAAAGGTGGCAGCTAATTATTAGGAGAATATTTTGGAAAAGGTGGCAGCTAATTAGTAGGAGAATGTTTTGGAATAGGTGGCAACTAATTAATAGGAGAATATTTAGGAAAAGGTGGCAACTAATTAGTAGGAGAATGTTTAGGAAAAGGTGGCAGCTAACTATGAGGAGAATATTTTGGAAAAGGTGGCAGCTAATTAGTAGGAGAATGTTTTGGAAAAGGCGGCAGCTAATTAATAGGAGAATATTTAGGAAAAGATGGCAGCTAATTAATAGGAGAATATTTAAGAAAAGATGGCAGCTAATTAATAGGAGAATATTTAGGAAAAGGTCGCAACTAAATAATAGGAGAATATTTTGGTAAAGGTGGCAGCTAACTATTAGGAGAATATTTTGGAAAAGGTGGCAGCTAATTAGCAGGAGGATATTTAGGAAAAGGTGGCAACTAATTGGAGAATATTTTGGAAAAGGTGTCAACGAATTATTGGAACCATTGTTTTTGAAAAGGTGGCAGCTAGCTATTAGGAGAATGTTTCGGAAAAGGTGGCAGCTAATTAATAGTAGAATATATAGGAAAAGGTGGCTGCTAATTAGTAGGAGAATGTTTTGGAAAAGGTGGCAGCTAGTTAATAGGAGAATATTTAGGAAAAGATGGCAGCTAATTAATAGGAGAATATTTAGGAAAAGGTGGCAACTAAATAATAGGAGAATATTTTGGAAAAGGTGGCAGCTAACTATTAGGAGAATATTTTGGAAAAGGTGGCAGCTAATTAGTAGGAGAATATTTTGGAAAAGGTGGCAACTAATTAATTGGAGAATATTTTGGAAAAGGTGGCAACGAATTATTGGAACCATTGTTTAGGAAAAGGTGGCAACGAATTATTGGAACCATTGTTTTGGAAAAGGTGGCAGCTAACTATTAGGAGAATATTTTGGAAAAGGTAGCAGCTAATTAGTAGGAGAATGTTTCGGAAAAGGTGGCAGCTAATTAATAGGAGAATATTTAGGAAAAGGTGGCAACTAATTAATAGGAGAATATTTAGGAAAAGGTGGCAACTAATTAGTAGGAGAATGTTTAGGAAAAGGTGGCAGCTAACTATGAGGAGAATATTTTGGAAAAGGTGGCAGCTAATTAGTAGGAGAATGTTTTGGAAAAGGCGGCAGCTAATTAATAGGAGAATATTTAGGAAAAGATGGCAGCTAATTAATAGGAGAATATTTAAGAAAAGATGGCAGCTAATTAATAGGAGAATATTTAGGAAAAGGTGGCAACTAATTAGTAGGAGAATGTTTAGGAAAAGGTGGCAGCTAACTATGAGGAGAATATTTTGGAAAAGGTGGCAGCTAATTAGTAGGAGAATGTTTTGGAAAAGGCGGCAGCTAATTAATAGGAGAATATTTAGGAAAAGATGGCAGCTAATTAATAGGAGAATATTTAAGAAAAGATGGCAGTTAATTAATAGGAGAATATTTAGGAAAAGGTCGCAACTAAATAATAGGAGAATATTTTGGTAAAGGTGGCAGCTAACTATTAGGAGAATATTTTGGAAAAGGTGGCAGCTAATTAGTAGGAGGATATTTAGGAAAAGGTGGCAACTAATTGGAGAATATTTTGGAAAAGGTGGCAACGAATTATTGGAACCATAGTTTTGGAAAAGGTGGCAGCTAACTATTAGGAGAATATTTTGGAAAAGGTAGCAGCTAATTAGTAGGAGAATGTTTCGGAAAAAAGTGGCAGCTAATTAATAGGAGAATATTTAGGAAAAGGTGGCAGCTAATTAATAGGAGAATATTTAGGAAAAGGTGGCAACTAATTAATAGCAGAATATTTAGGAAAAGGTGGCAGCTAATTATTAGGAGAATATTTTGGAAAAGGTGGCAGCTAATTAGTAGGAAAATGTTTTGGAATAGGTGGCAACTAATTAATAGGAGAATATTTAGGAAAAGGTGGCAACTAATTAGTAGGAGAATGTTTAGGAAAAGGTGGCAGCTAACTATGAGGAGAATATTTTGGAAAAGGTGGCAGCTAATTAGTAGGAGAATGTTTTGGAAAAGGCGGCAGCTAATTAATAGGAGAATATTTAGGAAAAGATGGCAGCTAATTAATAGGAGAATATTTAAGAAAAGATGGCAGCTAATTAATAGGAGAATATTTAGGAAAAGGTGGCAACTAAATAATAGGAGAATATTTTGGTAAAGGTGGCAGCTAACTATTAGGAGAATATTTTGGAAAAGGTGGCAGCTAATTAGTAGGAGAATATTTAGGAAAAGGTGGCAACTAATTAATTGGAGAATATTTTGGAAAAGGTGGCAACGAATTATTGGAACCATTGTTTTTGAAAAGGTGGCATCTAACTATTAGGAGAATGTTTCGGAAAAGGTGGCAGCTAATTAATAGTAGAATATATAGGAAAAGGTGGCAGCTAATTAGTAGGAGAATATTTTGGAAAAGGTGGCAGCTAGTTAATAGGAGAATATTTAGGAAAAGATGGCAGCTAATTAATAGGAGAATATTTAGGAAAAGGTGGTAACTAAATAATAGGAGAATATTTTGGAAAAGGTGGCAGCTAACTATTAGGAGAATATTTTGGAAAAGGTGGCAGCTAATTAGTAGGAGAATATTTTGGAAAAGGTGGCAACTAATTAATTGGAGAATATTTTGGAAAAGGTGGCAACGAATTATTGGAACCATTGTTTTGGAATAGGTGGCAACGAATTATTGGAACCATTGTTTTGGAAAAGGTGGCAGCTAACTATTAGGAGAATATTTTGGAAAAGGTAGCAGCTAATTAGTAGGAGAATGTTTCGGAAAAGGTGGCAGCTAATTAATAGGAGAATATTTTGGAAAAGGTGGCAACGAATTATTGGAACCATTGTTTTTGAAAAGGTGGCATCTAACTATTAGGAGAATGTTTCGGAAAAGGTGGCAGCTAATTAATAGTAGAATATATAGGAAAAGGTGGCAGCTAATTAGTAGGAGAATATTTTGGAAAAGGTGGCAGCTAGTTAATAGGAGAATATTTAGGAAAAGATGGCAGCTAATTAATAGGAGAATATTTAGGAAAAGGTGGTAACTAAATAATAGGAGAATATTTTGGAAAAGGTGGCAGCTAACTATTAGGAGAATATTTTGGAAAAGGTGGCAGCTAATTAGTAGGAGAATATTTTGGAAAAGGTGGCAACTAATTAATTGGAGAATATTTTGGAAAAGGTGGCAACGAATTATTGGAACCATTGTTTTGGAATAGGTGGCAACGAATTATTGGAACCATTGTTTTGGAAAAGGTGGCAGCTAACTATTAGGAGAATATTTTGGAAAAGGTAGCAGCTAATTAGTAGGAGAATGTTTCGGAAAAAAGTGGCAGCTAATTAATAGGAGAATATTTAGGAAAAGGTGGCAGCTAATTAATAGGAGAATATTTAGGAAAAGGTGGCAACTAATTAATAGCAGAATATTTAGGAAAAGGTGGCAGCTAATTATTAGGAGAATATTTTGGAAAAGGTGGCAGCTAATTAGTAGGAGAATGTTTTGGAATAGGTGGCAACTAATTAATAGGAGAATATTTAGGAAAAGGTGGCAACTAATTAGTAGGAGAATGTTTAGGAAAAGGTGGCAGCTAACTATGAGGAGAATATTTTGGAAAAGGTGGCAGCTAATTAGTAGGAGAATGTTTTGGAAAAGGCGGCAGCTAATTAATAGGAGAATATTTAGGAAAAGATGGCAGCTAATTAATAGGAGAATATTTAAGAAAAGATGGCAGCTAATTAATAGGAGAATATTTAGGAAAAGGTCGCAACTAAATAATAGGAGAATATTTTGGTAAAGGTGGCAGCTAACTATTAGGAGAATATTTTGGAAAAGGTGGCAGCTAATTAGCAGGAGGATATTTAGGAAAAGGTGGCAACTAATTGGAGAATATTTTGGAAAAGGTGTCAACGAATTATTGGAACCATTGTTTTTGAAAAGGTGGCAGCTAGCTATTAGGAGAATGTTTCGGAAAAGGTGGCAGCTAATTAATAGTAGAATATATAGGAAAAGGTGGCTGCTAATTAGTAGGAGAATGTTTTGGAAAAGGTGGCAGCTAGTTAATAGGAGAATATTTAGGAAAAGATGGCAGCTAATTAATAGGAGAATATTTAGGAAAAGGTGGCAACTAAATAATAGGAGAATATTTTGGAAAAGGTGGCAGCTAACTATTAGGAGAATATTTTGGAAAAGGTGGCAGCTAATTAGTAGGAGAATATTTTGGAAAAGGTGGCAACTAATTAATTGGAGAATATTTTGGAAAAGGTGGCAACGAATTATTGGAACCATTGTTTAGGAAAAGGTGGCAACGAATTATTGGAACCATTGTTTTGGAAAAGGTGGCAGCTAACTATTAGGAGAATATTTTGGAAAAGGTAGCAGCTAATTAGTAGGAGAATGTTTCGGAAAAGGTGGCAGCTAATTAATAGGAGAATATTTAGGAAAAGGTGGCAACTAATTAATAGGAGAATATTTAGGAAAAGGTGGCAACTAATTAGTAGGAGAATGTTTAGGAAAAGGTGGCAGCTAACTATGAGGAGAATATTTTGGAAAAGGTGGCAGCTAATTAGTAGGAGAATGTTTTGGAAAAGGCGGCAGCTAATTAATAGGAGAATATTTAGGAAAAGATGGCAGCTAATTAATAGGAGAATATTTAAGAAAAGATGGCAGCTAATTAATAGGAGAATATTTAGGAAAAGGTGGCAACTAATTAGTAGGAGAATGTTTAGGAAAAGGTGGCAGCTAACTATGAGGAGAATATTTTGGAAAAGGTGGCAGCTAATTAGTAGGAGAATGTTTTGGAAAAGGCGGCAGCTAATTAATAGGAGAATATTTAGGAAAAGATGGCAGCTAATTAATAGGAGAATATTTAAGAAAAGATGGCAGTTAATTAATAGGAGAATATTTAGGAAAAGGTCGCAACTAAATAATAGGAGAATATTTTGGTAAAGGTGGCAGCTAACTATTAGGAGAATATTTTGGAAAAGGTGGCAGCTAATTAGTAGGAGGATATTTAGGAAAAGGTGGCAACTAATTGGAGAATATTTTGGAAAAGGTGGCAACGAATTATTGGAACCATAGTTTTGGAAAAGGTGGCAGCTAACTATTAGGAGAATATTTTGGAAAAGGTAGCAGCTAATTAGTAGGAGAATGTTTCGGAAAAAAGTGGCAGCTAATTAATAGGAGAATATTTAGGAAAAGGTGGCAGCTAATTAATAGGAGAATATTTAGGAAAAGGTGGCAACTAATTAATAGCAGAATATTTAGGAAAAGGTGGCAGCTAATTATTAGGAGAATATTTTGGAAAAGGTGGCAGCTAATTAGTAGGAAAATGTTTTGGAATAGGTGGCAACTAATTAATAGGAGAATATTTAGGAAAAGGTGGCAACTAATTAGTAGGAGAATGTTTAGGAAAAGGTGGCAGCTAACTATGAGGAGAATATTTTGGAAAAGGTGGCAGCTAATTAGTAGGAGAATGTTTTGGAAAAGGCGGCAGCTAATTAATAGGAGAATATTTAGGAAAAGATGGCAGCTAATTAATAGGAGAATATTTAAGAAAAGATGGCAGCTAATTAATAGGAGAATATTTAGGAAAAGGTCGCAACTAAATAATTGGAGAATATTTTGGTAAAGGTGGCAGCTAACTATTAGGAGAATATTTTGGAAAAGGTGGCAGCTAATTAGCAGGAGGATATTTAGGAAAAGGTGGCAACTAATTGGAGAATATTTTGGAAAAGGTGTCAACGAATTATTGGAACCATTGTTTTTGAAAAGGTGGCAGCTAGCTATTAGGAGAATGTTTCGGAAAAGGTGGCAGCTAATTAATAGTAGAATATATAGGAAAAGGTGGCAGCTAATTAGTAGGAGAATGTTTTGGAAAAGGTGGCAGCTAGTTAATAGGAGAATATTTAGGAAAAGGTGGCAACTAATTAATAGGAGAATATTTAGGAAAAGGTGGCAACTAATTAGTAGGAGAATGTTTAGGAAAAGGTGGCAGCTAACTATGAGGAGAATATTTTGGAAAAGGTGGCAGCTAATTAGTAGGAGAATGTTTTGGAAAAGGCGGCAGCTAATTAATAGGAGAATATTTAGGAAAAGATGGCAGCTAATTAATAGGAGAATATTTAAGAAAAGATGGCAGCTAATTAATAGGAGAATATTTAGGAAAAGGTGGCAACTAATTAGTAGGAGAATGTTTAGGAAAAGGTGGCAGCTAACTATGAGGAGAATATTTTGGAAAAGGTGGCAGCTAATTAGTAGGAGAATGTTTTGGAAAAGGCGGCAGCTAATTAATAGGAGAATATTTAGGAAAAGATGGCAGCTAATTAATAGGAGAATATTTAAGAAAAGATGGCAGTTAATTAATAGGAGAATATTTAGGAAAAGGTCGCAACTAAATAATAGGAGAATATTTTGGTAAAGGTGGCAGCTAACTATTAGGAGAATATTTTGGAAAAGGTGGCAGCTAATTAGTAGGAGGATATTTAGGAAAAGGTGGCAACTAATTGGAGAATATTTTGGAAAAGGTGGCAACGAATTATTGGAACCATTGTTTTGGAAAAGGTGGCAACTAATTGGAGAATATTTTGGAAAAGGTGGCAACGAATTATTGGAACCATTGTTTTGGAAAAGGTGGCAGCTAACTATTAGGAGAATATTTTGGAAAAGGTAGCAGCTAATTAGTAGGAGAATGTTTCGGAAAAAAGTGGCAGCTAATTAATAGGAGAATATTTAGGAAAAGGTGGCAGCTAATTAATAGGAGAATATTTAGGAAAAGGTGGCAACTAATTAATAGCAGAATATTTAGGAAAAGGTGGCAGCTAATTATTAGGAGAATATTTTGGAAAAGGTGGCAGCTAATTAGTAGGAGAATGTTTTGGAATAGGTGGCAACTAATTAATAGGAGAATATTTAGGAAAAGGTGGCAACTAATTAGTAGGAGAATGTTTAGGAAAAGGTGGCAGCTAACTATGAGGAGAATATTTTGGAAAAGGTGGCAGCTAATTAGTAGGAGAATGTTTTGGAAAAGGCGGCAGCTAATTAATAGGAGAATATTTAGGAAAAGATGGCAGCTAATTAATAGGAGAATATTTAAGAAAAGATGGCAGCTAATTAATAGGAGAATATTTAGGAAAAGGTCGCAACTAAATAATAGGAGAATATTTTGGTAAAGGTGGCAGCTAACTATTAGGAGAATATTTTGGAAAAGGTGGCAGCTAATTAGCAGGAGGATATTTAGGAAAAGGTGGCAACTAATTGGAGAATATTTTGGAAAAGGTGTCAACGAATTATTGGAACCATTGTTTTTGAAAAGGTGGCAGCTAGCTATTAGGAGAATGTTTCGGAAAAGGTGGCAGCTAATTAATAGTAGAATATATAGGAAAAGGTGGCAGCTAATTAGTAGGAGAATGTTTTGGAAAAGGTGGCAGCTAGTTAATAGGAGAATATTTAGGAAAAGATGGCAGCTAATTAATAGGAGAATATTTAGGAAAAGGTGGCAACTAAATAATAGGAGAATATTTTGGAAAAGGTGGCAGCTAACTATTAGGAGAATATTTTGGAAAAGGTGGCAGCTAATTAGTAGGAGAATATTTTGGAAAAGGTGGCAACTAATTAATTGGAGAATATTTTGGAAAAGGTGGCAACGAATTATTGGAACCATTGTTTAGGAAAAGGTGGCAACGAATTATTGGAACCATTGTTTTGGAAAAGGTGGCAGCTAACTATTAGGAGAATATTTTGGAAAAGGTAGCAGCTAATTAGTAGGAGAATGTTTCGGAAAAGGTGGCAGCTAATTAATAGGAGAATATTTAGGAAAAGGTGGCAACTAATTAATAGGAGAATATTTAGGAAAAGGTGGCAACTAATTAGTAGGAGAATGTTTAGGAAAAGGTGGCAGCTAACTATGAGGAGAATATTTTGGAAAAGGTGGCAGCTAATTAGTAGGAGAATGTTTTGGAAAAGGCGGCAGCTAATTAATAGGAGAATATCTAGGAAAAGATGGCAGCTAATTAATAGGAGAATATTTAAGAAAAGATGGCAGCTAATTAATAGGAGAATATTTAGGAAAAGGTGGCAGCTAATTAATAGGAGAATATTTAGGAAAAGGTGGCAACTAATTAGTAGGAGAATGTTTAGGAAAAGGTGGCAGCTAACTATGAGGAGAATATTTTGGAAAAGGTGGCAGCTAATTAGTAGGAGAATGTTTTGGAAAAGGCGGCAGCTAATTAATAGGAGAATATTTAGGAAAAGATGGCAGCTAATTAATAGGAGAATATTTAAGAAAAGATGGCAGCTAATTAATAGGAGAATATTTAGGAAAAGGTCGCAACTAAATAATAGGAGAATATTTTGGTAAAGGTGGCAGCTAACTATTAGGAGAATATTTTGGAAAAGGTGGCAGCTAATTAGTAGGAGGATATTTAGGAAAAGGTGGCAACTAATTGGAGAATATTTTGGAAAAGGTGGCAACGAATTATTGGAACCATTGTTTTTGAAAAGGTGGCAGCTAGCTATTTGGAGAATGTTTCGGAAAAGGTGGCAGCTAATTAATAGTAGAATATATAGGAAAAGGTGGCAGCTAATTAGTAGGAGAATGTTTTGGAAAAGGTGGCAGCTAGTTAATAGGAGAATATTTAGGAAAAGATGGCAGCTAATTAATAGGAGAATATTTAGGAAAAGGTGGCAACTAAATATTAGGAGAATATTTTGGAAAAGGTGGCAGCTAACTATTAGGAGAATATTTTGGAAAAGGTGGCAGCTAATTAGTAGGAGAATATTTTGGAAAAGGTGGCAACTAATTAATTGGAGAATATTTTGGAAAAGGTGGCAACGAATTATTGGAACCATTGTTTTGGAAAAGGTGGCAACGAATTATTGGAACCATTGTTTTGGAAAAGGTGGCAGCTAACTATTAGGACAATATTTTGGAAAAGGTAGCAGCTAATTAGTAGGAGAATGTTTCGGAAAAGGTGGCAGCTAATTAATAGGAGAATATTTAGGAAAAGGTGGCAACTAATTAATAGGAGAATATTTAGGAAAAGGTGGCAACTAATTAGTAGGAGAATGTTTAGGAAAAGGTGGCAGCTAACTATGAGGAGAATATTTTGGAAAAGGTGGCAGCTAATTAGTAGGAGAATGTTTTGGAAAAGGCGGCAGCTAATTAATAGGAGAATATTTAGGAAAAGATGGCAGCTAATTAATAGGAGAATATTTAAGAAAAGATGGCAGCTAATTAATAGGACAATATTTAGGAAAAGGTCGCAACTAATTAATTGGAGAATATTTTGGAAAAGGTGGCAACGAATTATTGGAACCATTGTTTTGGAAAAGGTGGCAACGAATTATTGGAACTATTGTTTTGGAAAAGGTGGCAGCTAACTATTAGGAGAATATTTTGGAAAAGGTAGCAGCTAATTAGTAGGAGAATGTTTCGGAAAACGTGGCAGCTTATTAATAGGAGAATATTTAGGAAAAGGTGGCAGCTAATTAATAGGAGAATATTTAGGAAAAGGTGGCAGCTAATTAATAGGAGAATATTTAGGAAAAGGTGGCAACTAATTAATAGCAGAATATTTAGGAAAAGGTGGCAGCTAATTAGTAGGAGAATATTTTGGAAAAGGTGGCAGCTAATTAGTAGGAAAATGTTTTGGAATAGGTGGCAACTAATTAATAGGAGAATATTTAGGAAAAGGTGGCAACTAATTAATAGGAGAATATTTGGGAAAAGGTGGCAACTAATTAATAGGAGAATATTTTGGAAAAGGTGACAACTAATTAATAGGAGAATATTTTTGAAAAGGTGGCAGCTAATTAGTAGGAGAATATTTTGGAATAGGTGGCAGCTAATTAATAGGATAATAACCTAACCTAACCTAACTTACAATTTACTTCTCTGGGTTTGAACCCGAGCCTCTGAATTAAAAGCCTGATATTCTACCATGCTGCTGCGGTGATTCGAAATCCTCACAGACATTTAATTAACTAATTCTTTCAAATAAATTCCCATTCAGCAGAAACCCGCCATTGGGCTGGATATTTAAATACATTCTCCATAAAAAACCAAAAAGCGGTTTCGGTCCAATGGGACTATACCGCTAAAAAAGACATCAACATTGATATGTATTATCAGAAGTAGGATAAGGGACTAGAAGTATCGAGGTAACCAAATTCTTCAATTGGCGAAAGTCAATATTCCGGATAACACACCAACGGTTGGCCCTCTGGTAGCGGTTTGTGAATTTTCCCTCCAAAACGAGAGATGGCCGAAATAGATTGGAGCACCCGCGGCTTTAGGTTGAGGGGAAGGGGGTAGGAAATGTTTTTGGAAATAGAATAATTTATACCCACATTTTAAAATGATGTGAATTATAAAAGTAAGTTTAAGCATTGCATATAATTGTACTAGTAAGGTTAAGAATTGAGAATTGTGTTTAACTTAACCGGGTTATGGTGCTGGCTTAATTAAAATTGGAGGTTTCCTTCTCCCTTTAAAATTTCTGTCAGCCATCAACAATAAGAATTTTACGCTTTCAATCCCGCTCCCTTTTTTCAACATTCAAAGAAATCGAGGGGAATTTTTAAAGCAAAAGCAACTACACACTGACGTTATATTTAGCTTAAAATATAAAAATATTTATTGAAGTAAGGATTACGGGTATTTATTTTTTAGTGTAGGGCATCGAGGGGCTATTCACTCAAAGTTTCTGTACGGGTAATCATTTCAGCACAGAAGTTAGGATTGCGGGTAATCATATTAAGACAGTTAAAGGTAGCGCATCGAGGGGCTATTCGGACAAATTTTCTGTAATCCTGCTAAGTACGGTACGATGTGGCTACTATTACGAGCCCTTGGGTCGCCTTGTTTGTTTGAGCTAGTGAAAAACCCGTACCCCTTCCAGACAAAATCCACTCGGTGCTGAGACCAGACCGCCTTATGATGTGACAATATCCCCACGATGGTGAGCCAAATCTCCCCATATCAATCTAGAGAAAAGAAATATGCAGAAACAAATAAATGTGACCAAATGATTATACAAGTGTCAGTTAGCAAAGGTTTCATATAGAGATAACAATTTCTTTAGATACATTTGGCCAACACATTTTTTTCGAGATATCAATATATTTCTTTCCACCTTTCTTATACATTAAATGCTATTTAGCGGTAACATCTTTGGAAAAACGTGGAGTGAGGAGATTTCTGCGTACAGTTTGGATTTTTGGGGCGTTGGTTCTGACCTGGGCGTGGTCCGGCAATTTGACAGGAACACTTTTGACTGGTCATTCATCAAAAATTGACACCATTGAAGATTTGATTTCAAATTCTAACGTTTTTGCCTCGATGAAATCGGGAAGTAAAATTTTACTGTTAATAAGCGTAAGTTAAGTTTGTTATTCGAATAGCTTTGTTTTTCATAAATCAAAGACATGACTAAGGGATGCAGCTGATCCGAGATTAAATAAGATAAGCTTCAAAACCTTTAAAAGTTACAAAAATCGTCTAATGTCAATCATACCCTTTAAAAAGAAACGATTAGCTCACTCTAAAGCGACAGATGTTGAAATATATACTTCATGCGAAGCGGGGCAGTCAAAATAGTTACCCTTGAGATTTGTGACGTGATGGGTAACGAGGTTGTAAAGAAACCAGAATCCCACGGACGAATCAATTACATGACAGGTGTTTACTGACACTATTATCTCTGCATTTTATATTTTAGAAGAACGATTCTGCGTACTTAACTTTGTGGAAAAAAGGAGGGGAGTCATTTCAATTCCTCAATGATCCGAATGCCATAAAACGATTGGCGTATGGCAGAGCTGCTATTATCGAACAAACACAAATGTTTTGGGACTCAGGTCAAGGACATTTGATTCAGCTAAAAAAACAGCTGGATGATAAACGAAGGATTTACGTGGGAAAGAAAACCTACGAGTCAACATTCGCCCATATGTTTTTCAACAAAAATATTCCTCCAAAAATCTTGGAAAATATCGACTACACGTAAGTGTATCTCTTGGGGCTGTGCGAGTACTCAATAAGCGCAACTTTTCAACTTTCGAGCCTTGGGAAAAGCTTGATAAAAGCTCGAGAGCAAGTCTTTAGATTACATAGCTAAAGTCTGCGGGCGGCGAGATTCTAGATTAGGTTGAAGGTCAGGAATTACATCTAACAGAATCTGCTCAATGTTGAAACGCTTCAGTTGCTCCAGAAATAGGGAATAATTCTGGTCTTATATTGGTAACATTTTTATACTTTTCGTAAGCCCACATTTGATTGCCTCTTAAAGTTGTTTTAAGTTTTACTTCCACTTTTGGGTTAGGAAAAATACCCTTGTTTTGCCTTATCAATGCGATTGTCAGTGGACGTAAAAACGTTCGATTAGTGATCGTAGGATTCAAGTGTAATTATAGTCCAATAAAAGTCTATCTGTTATATTTCCGAATTAATAAGGTTTTTTCTTTACTAAGGACAGTGATTGAAAGTATATAATAATATAGTTGCAAATTAATAGCTAAAATTGATACTCTTTAAGGCTCGCCTAGGAAATTCCTGTTTCGATGAAAGCTCGAAAGCAAATTTTTAACATGCAACTTAAGCTCGATTTCCTATTCCGAAAATTACTTAACCTCGCATCATGTCTTAGTCAATGTCTCAATGTTTTAACTTACTGAGGCTCAGTATTTAATGCAGCTGCCGCAGTAACATTCTCGCGATAAAATACAAAAATATATCATCTTAGGTTAATGTAGTTCAGTTCACCGTATAATTGCTCGTTATTAGCTTGCGCATTTCATACAATAGTTACTAAATCATGGATCTCTATAATGTTACTTTTACGACTCATTAGTGAGCCATAGTAGCACGATAATTTTAGATTTTAATTATTAGAAGTCAATAGTTTGAGAGATATTCTTTTAATTTTTGGAGTATCCTACAGTTACACGTTACGCATTGCAGCAGCAACGGTTAGCGTAGCTATTCCTCGTATAGTAATTGGTATAGCCAATTCTCTAATCAAGCGTCGATATTTTCATTACTTAACCTTTGTTTTTCCCACAGTGTCGAAAGAATATTTGAGACTAGTCTACTTTCCACACATTTCTTTAATGCTAAATTTATATCTCAAAATTACCTGCTCGAGTCTCACAGTTTGAAATTGGACGAACCCATGGACTTGATCTTTCTCTGTCCCGTGTTTAGAGTCTTTGTTGTTGGAAACACTTTGGCTGCATTGGTATTCATCTTTGAAGTGGTACTGTACGTAGTGAAATTTTGTACGACCGTTCTAAAATAGGTACATAGCTATTTAAGTCTTATTTAAATTTATATATATAAAGGGACTACATACAGCAATTTCTTTTTCTACTACAGGCTCATAAATTGCAGAACAAATTTTACGTAAAGTCGTTCTTATCAATCTTTGAAAATTTTTCATGATCATCAATGTAGACTTACATCAAAAACGGATATATGTAAGAAGAACGTTGAACGTAGCAAATTTCCTACCCATCCTCGACTACTTTGTATGTTTTGATGGGAGTGGCTTTTAATTTCAAAACTGGCGCTTGCCATCTATCGGCCTTATTCTCTTATATTTTGGGCTTTAAATATAGATACTGCATAAGTAAATAATAATAATACTTATAAATGTACTACAGTAATAATTTTAGTATAAAAAGAGAAAAACCAGAAAATGTAAACATTTAAAGAAACATAGATTATGTATATTCTTAACTTTGAAACTTAATTCCACTAAATCGGGAGTTATGTTGCATTGTTGTCCACTCTGCTTTTTTACCACTGGCGCAAGTTCGAAAAAAAATTAAAAAATAAAAAATTATTTAACCACGAAAATAGAGATAAGAATGACATTTTCGACCACTAGAAGTCGCTATGTACAAAATTTGTGGGTGGAGTCAAAATATTAGCAGACGAAGTTTCTCAATAACGTATGTGAGGATGGTACTAGAGGCTAAAGCTATGATCCGACGTTCTTAGCACATAAACCGTTTTTGCTTACATTTATTTAAATGATATTCAGCTTTCATAGAATTAAACAAATTGCGTTCAATTATCGAAAATTTTGCATCTGCATTAATGGTAACAAAAACCTACTAATTTTCGATAACATAAGTCCGTGCCTAAATTTCGGGCTGCAATTAGTTCAACCAAGGATTTATTTGCAATTAAATAAACCTTAAAATGGGAATTTATCTACTTTATCATTCATTTTAAACCACTATTAGATATAATTTGACCCTTTATGTCATATTGTATCACTCCGTGACCGCTTTTTTAGTACCATCGCGGAAAAGGAATTATATACTGGTTAATTACAAACGAATAAGTGATCCTGATGTAGGCCCCTAATAGTTTTTTACGGGGATTTAAATTTCCGTGGATAACCCACGGGGCTGTTTTGGTGGAATACCACTACAGTAGGAAAGTAAATTCTCCATTGAATAAAAGCAATTTACTTGAAAAATATTCATTAAATACTTGAATAAAAACCAACGGCCAGGTGCGAGGAAACAAGCCTAATATTGCGGCTGTTCACTTTTTCTATGAAATATTTTTTTTTGTTCAACCGTCGAAAAATTGTCTTACTGAACATATAAAGATATATTGTCTCATCGCGCCATTTTTATCAAATCTCGCGCTAAATTCCATTCGACACGGAATTTGCCACGGGAACTTTGTTAAAGGGAGGGTGAAGTGGAAAATCAATTGATTTTTATCGATTCTTCTTCCAATTATAAGACCAGTCTGCATAGTGAAACATTGAGGAAATACTTCCAAATGATTTTAAAATTCAAAATAGGTTCCGATTTTAAGAATAATTTGAAGTATCCCCCTCTGACCAATCGCGTAACGTCCTGCCTTTTTATTAATAAAATTCTCGTGGCACGCTCTGTGTCGAATGAAATTTATCGCGAGATTTGAAAAAAATAAAGCGCACTGAGACAATCGTGGCGCGAGACATGGAGCGTGCCACGAGAATTTTGTTAACAAAAAGGCCGGGCTTTACGCGATTGGTCGGAGAGGGATACTTCAAATTATTCATTAAATCGGAACCCAATTTGAATTTTAAAATCATTTGGAAGTATTTCCTCAATGTTTCGCTATGCAGACTGGTCTTATAATTAGAAGAAGAATCGATAAAAATCACTTGATTTTCCACTTCATCTTCCCTTTAACAAGAAGGCGGGTCTTTACGCGATTGGTTTGCTAAATTCAAATTATCTATGAAATCTCAAAATAATTTAAATTTTAAAATCACTCAGACTTTTTTCCTGTAATAGAAAGATAATTATGAAAAAACCTGATGACCCTCCCCCTCCCTTTAACGTACGCTTTTAAAAATAGTTCTATTTTCTGGGGATGTTGACCTTTATTAAATGCTCTATCGAAATATATTGAACCTGTAATTATCAACACTAAATTTTCCTCCTAGTACTACGGACTTAGGTAACTATAATTGTTGTTATTAGCATTTTCCAGAAGCATATGATACTTCTCTTCAATTATCCCCTTCTGCATAATCATTATATTAAGGACAATTAACAACTGGTAAGAAAGCACTGGATTGATTTTATGATAGATCTTTAAAATCTTATTTGTAAATAGACACCAATTGAAAATATACAAATAGAAAACAGCAGTTCATGCATGGACTCCTGGTATTAATAGTATATAACACCTTTTGTAGATGTTAAGAAATTGATCAATGTTAATCATTTTAGCAATTACAAAGTATACAGGGTGTTACAAAAAGATGTGTCACAAATTCAGGGGCGCATTCTACGGGTCAAAACAAGACTAAGTCACCAAAGAACTATTGTCCAAAACTGAACACCCGCGGAGATACGGGCCATCAAAGTATCACGTAAAATGCGATGAATTTCCCCTTCAAGTGAAGCGACGAATATGGCTTGACCATATTGTTTTCAATTAATTGGTCATAATTGAAAAAGATTCGATATTTAAGAAACGATCGATTCTGGGGGCAGAGCTAAAAGCATTTTAGACCTAAAAATTAAACATTTAATTTGGTAAAGTGTTTTAATTTGGCCTAGAGTTACAACAGCGTTTTCAGATCGCTGTAGTTGCTGAGTGGCTTGGTTTTTCATTCATTAAAACGATGGCCCATTCAACTTCTTTGTCAAGCCAACGAGTAAAGCGCTTTTACTTGTAAGCAAGAGCGCCTAGTTATTGGAAAGATGTCGTGACAACGGAATGAACCTAGTAAAACCGGTGTTTTTAACCAGACCGTGGTATTATTACCCAATCTCGCATGTCTGTTATCGAAACCCGGTGGAAGTTACGTTTGCCATCGAACATTCGTGGATATCTGTGTTGTGGGACATTCTTCTAAGACAGATTCACTATTGGCCACGTATGCCATAAATGACGCATACGGCGACAAACGACCAATGCTATTTTTCACGTGATTGTAATACTGTATGACGCGCAATCCTTCGAAAAGTAGTCGCTTAAGTGCATTGCTTCTTGTAATGATTGATAACTACACCTGCTAGATCAAATGTCAACTAGTACATTACAATGTTTTTTAAAGGGTCTTAAAGTAGATCAATTTCATGTAAATTTTAATTTTATAGTTTAAATACTGATTATTATAATGAAATTTAGTTAATCGGACCATTTAAAGGCTTAACACTTAAGTTTTGAGCTGATTTCAGATTTACAAGTGGGGACCTAAACCGTCTTCCAACCTTATATCTGGGGACATTTGTGTATAAATTATTAGATTTTGTATTAGTGTCGAAGCCTATATGGCTCCATCAGGTATTTCAATTTCATTTTTCACACTCGATAAAATTACAAGTGGGGACCTTCACAGTCATTTCAACAGACAAGTGGGGTCTTTTAAACAAACATTTTCAAATTTCATGTATATTTTAATTTTATAGTTAAATATTGATTATTATAATGAAATTTAGGTAATCAGTCCTATTTGTAGCTTAACACTTAAGTTTTGAGCTGATTTCAGATTTACAAGTGGGGACCTAAACCGTCTTTCAACCTTATATCTGGGGACATTTGTGTATAAATTATTAGATTTTGTATTAGTGTCGAAGCCTATATGGTTCCATCAGGTATTTCAACTTCATTTTTCACACTCGATAAATTTACAAGTGGGGACCTTCACCTTCATTTCAACAGCCAAGTGGGGTCTTTTAAACACACATTTTTAAATTTCATGTATATTATAATTTTATAGTTAAAATACTGATTATCAGAATGAAATTTAAGTAATCAGTCCTATTTCTAGCTTAACACTTAAGTTTTGAGCTAATTTCAGGTTTACAAGTGGGGACCTAAACCGTCTTCCAACCTTATATCTGGGGACATTTGTGTATAAATTATTAGGTTTTGAATTAGTTTCAAAGCCTATATGGTTCAATCAAGTATTTCAATTTCATTTTTCACACTCGATAAATTTACAAGTGGGGACCTTCACCGTCATTTCAACAGACAAGTGGGGTCTTTTAAACACACATTTTCAAATTTCATGTATATATTTTAATTTTATAGTTTAAAGATTGATTATTATGGCGAAATTTAGGTAATCGTTCCTTTTAAAGGCTTAACACTTAAGTTTTGAGCTGAATTCAGATTTACAAGTGGGGACCTAAACCGTCTTCCAACCTTATATCTGGGGACATTTGTGTATAAATTATTAGATTTTGCATTAGTGTCGAAGCCTACCTGGTTCCAGCAAGTATTTCAATTTCATTTTTCACACTCGACAAATTTACAAGTGGGGACCTTCACCGTCATTTCAACAGACAAGTGGGGTCTTTTAAACACACATTTTCCAATTTCATGTATATTTTAATTTTATAGTTTAAATACTGATTATTATAATGAAATTTAGTTAATCGGACCATTTAAAGGCTTAACACTTAAGTTTTGAGCTGATTTCAGGTTTACAAGTGGGGACCTAAACCGTCTTCCAACCTTATATCTGGGGACATTTGTGAATAAATTATTAGATTTTGTATTAGTGTCGAAGCCTATATGGCTCCATCAGGTATTTCAATTTCATTTTTCACACTCGATAAATTTACAAGTGGGGACCTTCACAGTCATTTCAACAGACAAGTGGGGTCTTTTAAACACACATTTTCAAATTTCATGTATATTATAATTTTATAGTTAAAATACTGATTATCAGAATGAAATTTAAGTAATCAGTCCTATTTCTAGCTTAACACTTAAGTTTTGAGCTAATTTCAGGTTTACAAGTGGGGACCTAAACCGTCTTCCAACCTTATATCTGGGGACATTTGTGTATAAATTATTAGGTTTTGAATTAGTTTCAAAGCCTATATGGTTCAATCAAGTATTTCAATTTCATTTTTCACACTCGATAAATTTACAAGTGGGGACCTTCACCGTCATTTCAACAGACAAGTGTGGTCTTTTAAACACACATTTTCAAATTTCATGTATATATTTTAATTTTATAGTTTAAAGATTGATTATTATAGCGAAATTTAGGTAATCGTACCTTTTAAAGGCTTAACACTTAAGTTTTGAGCTGATTTCAGATTTACAAGTGGAGACCTAAACCGTCTTCCAACCTTATATCTGGGGACATTTGTGTATAAATTATTAGATTTTGTAATAGTGTTGAAGCCTATATGGCTCCATCAGGTATTTCAATTTCATTTTTCACACTCGATAAAATTACAAGTGGGGACCTTCACAGTCATTTCAACAGACAAGTGGGGTCTTTTAAACAAACATTTTCAAATTTCATGTATATTTTAATTTTATAGTTTAAATATTGATTATTATAATGAAATTTAGGTAATCAGTCCTATTTCTAGCTTAACACTTAAGTTTTGAGCTGATTTCAGATTTACAAGTGGGGACCTAAACCGTCTTCCAACCTTATATCTGGGGACATTTGTGTATAAATTATTAGATTTTGTATTAGTGTCAAAGCCTATATGGTTCCATCAGGTATTTCAATTTCATTTTTCACACTCGATAAATTTACAAGTGGGGACCTTCACCGTCATTTCAACAGACAAGTTAGGTCTTTTAAACACACATTTTCAAATTTCATGTATATTATAATTTTATAGTTTAAATATTGATTATTATAATGAAATTTAGGTAATCGGACCTTTTAAAGGCTTAACACTTAAGTTTTGAGCTGATTTCAGATTTACAAGTGGGGACCTAAACAGTCTTCCAACCTTATATCTGGGGACATTTGTGTATAAATTATTAGATTTTGTATTAGTGTCGAAGCCTATATGGTTCCATCAGGTATTTCAATTTCATTTTTCACACTCGATAAATTTACAAGTGGGGACCTTCACCGTCATTTCAACAGACAAGTGGGGTCTTTTAAACACACATTTTCCAATTTCATGTATATTTTAATTTTATAGTTTAAATACTGATTATTATAATGAAATTTAGTTAATCGGACCTTTCAAAGGCTTAACACTTAAGTTTTGAGCTGATTTCAGATTTACAAGTGGGGACCTAAACCGTCTTCCAACCTTATATCTGGGGACATTTGTGTATAAATTATTAGATTTTGTATTAGTGTCGAAGCCTATATGGCTCCATCAGGTATTTCAATTTCATTTTTCACACTCGATAAAATTACAAGTGGGGACCTTCACAG
The DNA here is from genome assembly GCF_054372755.1 of Phalangium opilio. Taxonomy (NCBI): domain Eukaryota; kingdom Metazoa; phylum Arthropoda; class Arachnida; order Opiliones; family Phalangiidae; genus Phalangium; species Phalangium opilio. The sequence continues at coordinate 3,122,310 of NW_028324172.1, read as the reverse complement.
TCATTTCAACAGACAAGTGGGGTCTTTTAAACAAACATTTTCAAATTTCATGTATATTTTAATTTTATAGTTTAAATATTGATTTTTACAATGAAATTAAGTAATCGGACCTTTTAAAGGCTTAACACTTAAGTTTTGAGCTGATTTCAGATTTACAAGTGGGGACCTAAACCGTCTTCCAACCTTATATCTGGGGACATTTGTGTATAAATTATTAGATTTTGTATTAGTGTCGAAGCCTATATGGTTCCATCAGGTATTTCAATTTCATTTTTCACACTCGATAAATTTACAAGTGGGGACCTTCACAGTCATTTCAACAGACAAGTGGGGTCTTTTAAACACACATTTTCAAATTTCATGTATATTATAATTTTATAGTCAAAATACTGATTATAAGAATGAAATTTAAGTAATCAGTCCTATTTCTAGCTTAACACTTAAGTTTTGAGCTAATTTCAGGTTTACAAGTGGGGACCTAAACCGTCTTCCTACCTTATATCTGGGGACATTTGTGTATAAATTATTAGATTTTGAGTTAGTGTCAAAGCCTATATGGTTCCATCAGGTATTTCAATTTCATTTTTCACACTCGATAAATTTACAAGTGGGGACCTTCACCGTCATTTCAACAGACAACTGGGGTCTTTTAAACACAGATTTTCCAATTTCATGTATATTTTAATTTTATAGTTTAAATACTGATTATTATAATGAAATTTAGTTAATCGGACCATTTAAAGGCTTAACACTCGGATATAATGATAGTGGTGATATTTATAACAAACAATCAGCTATACTTTAATATTACCAAAAGCCTATAGATATAAAAACAAAAAGTATACTTCATTAATAATTCCCTGCTTTTGGTTCACTGAAACTTTGCGCCATAACACAGCGAAAAATCAACTTACACGAAAAAAAAGGTCCCTAGATGACGCCACTAACTATTCCCTTACGTTAGTACTACACTGTGAATAGCTTGATTTCGTGTCACCACTTCATGAAATTTTATTAAAAGAATGAAAATTAAATTATGAACTTTAAATTTTTTCTACACGCGCTCCTTTGCGACTTTAAACCCCACAATGACGACAGAAGCTCTTCAGCCAATCAGAGAAGAGGAGACAATTTGAGGTGAGGGATAAATAAGGTGAGATTGATTGGAAATGATGACGGTCAACCTGCGGCACCGTAACTCTACCAGCATCCCTCGCGCACGCCCCTACCCTTTGGTAGGCGATTGTGAAGTACTGCCGCGTAGCTCCATTGTATTTGTAAGAGAACTAGACTCGAGCGTGGGAAATAAGGCGGTAGCACAGGGCAAATGACCAGTTTAAAAATTAAATTGGAGGAGGTGGTTCTGTGGGCCACGTGACCACTAAGAAAATTCAAGGGTAGCCAAAGTCCAGACATTAATTCAAATATAGTATTTATCCATTTATTTAGTTTAGCAGACGACGTGCCCTGGTCATTGCTCATGGACCAGTTTATTTATTCCAGGCCAGGGGGGGGGGTGTCGCTGGCCAAATGTCCAGTTTAAAAATAATTCTTATTTCCCACCCTGCTAGACCCTATTTTTACGATTCGGTACTGTGCAACCCTACCTAAACGCTGAGGATGCTGGGAGAACTACGGGGCCGTTCCATAGGTGGGGGTACAGAGGCAACGTTATAGGAATAGGGGTGCCACTCCATCCCTTTTTCCTTCATGATTGCACGGATATATCAACTGTCATGATTCTCTTCTGTAGTTTTAATTCTTTCAGTGAAACGTTTCATCTTGAACTATTGTTGCTAACAAAAGTCGGTCCCTTGGAGGCATATTATTTTTACCTTTTGGTTCAGCCAAGAAGTGATATCTAGTTTACTAGAGAGAAGGTAAAAATTCGCCGCCACATTTCTAGCTCTTTATCTCCAGTCCAAACGTAGGTCCGGATGGAGTTTATCCACGCCTCTAATTTCCAACCAGAATCTCATTGGTCCTTGAAAACTCACGTCGGCGCGACGCTAATGAGTTCGAAAATTACTGTCGACTGAGAAGAGGCGAAATGGCCCGGCCTCCTTTTTTGTATTTTAAAAATGGGGACTGGGACTAAGGCCCCCGGCGAATACTTAGGCATCTTACACCTTCTCCCTAATAAACCATAGATATCACTTCTTGGTTCAGCTAAAGAATGGAGAAAACCACACAGTGACTGTTCTCGAATAACTAACCCACCCTGACTGAAAGAAGCAAGTTGTAGGGAAAAGGGGGTATGGTTTATAATACAGCATGCGGAAAACAGTCTTCTAATTACAGGGTCTTTTTGGCGGTTTTAATTAACGCTTACGCCAAGGAGAGCGGCCAAGTTGAAACGAAAGACAAACCCCAATTTCATTTATCGCATGCCGAATGGCCCGGAGCGCAACAGTCTGTATTCTCTAGCATCCATTTTACACCCCAGCGTGTACTCTAATACCTTCATGAAGCTAAAACAATTTAACCCAGAGTATTGACGATTTAGAGTTATTTGTATGCCGTTGTCTGTTATACCAAAGGCGAATAGAATTTAACAGAATGTGAGGTATTAGGATATAATGATAGTGGTGATATTGATAACAAACAATCAGCTATACTTTTATATTACCAAAAGCCTATAGATATAAAAACAAAAAGTATACTTCATTAATAATTCCCTGCTTTTGGTTCACTGTCGACGACATGTAAACTGAGAAGAAAACTACTCTCTGCTCAACCTTCTACAGGAACTAACCAATCAGAGAAAAGCTTCTTGACGTCATAGGTCTTTAGAAAGTAGTACATGATGCTGGCGATCCAAACGTTCATTTTTGGTACTAAAGCTAGCATCTGCTACATTATCAGCCTATAATCTCTGAGGCTTCTGTTGAACATTTTGTTGCCGGTCCATCCTAATAAAGCAAAGGCCCATTGAGAATAAGGGCAAATGACTAAATCCACTCTTTTTGCTTTCCACAAACGTTTACTTTGAGCTAGATTTTCAATATCCTTATAAGAAACGTAATCCACAATTTGACTAGTAATATCGTTTTCTGGATATTCTTCTCGGTACTTCATGATGGTAAAACACTGGTCAAAATTGTCAATTATATTACGACTACGAGAACCTAGGCCTAATTTTGATGAACTTGCGTTGGTTTGTTTTTCAATCCCTCCATATAAGATTATTCCCTTTGTTTTAAGTTTTGAAAAGAGATCTTCTAAGATGCCAGTTTCTTTTCTCTCATTTGGTGATGTTATAAGTAGATCAAGATCGTGCCCTTCTGGTTTTTATCTACGGAAACCTCCAGTTATTTCAACTAAGCAATTGTTTAGCAAAAGATTTTGCACCAAAGTTTTCATATTTTGACCTTCTTTCAAGGTCACCGGAGATTTTAGGTCTGAATGAAAAGCCAGGCCATATACTATTCTTAAGTTGGATTTCCATAATTTAGGCGTATTTTTAACTTTTTCCAAGGTATCATAACCTTGGCTGAACCATTTTTTAGCGGTGCTTGGTCCCACACCAAAAACTGATGTTAAATCAGTCACACTTTTGAACCAATTAGAGTTTGCAGTTTATTCAACTTCTTCACAATGTCCGTTTTCTATTATATCTGTTATGATTCGCGCGGAATGTTGGCCAATATCATGGATTTTGGTAATATCTCCCGAATGGTTTATTCTTTTAGATTGTTTCAGTGCTGTACAGGCTTTTCTAAAAGCTAAAGCTCTGGGGTAATCTCCAGGGTCATCACGTAATTCAGCTTCTTTAGCCAAAATTTCTAAAGCTTTAACCAAATCTACGTTTTTGTGGCTTAATAGTGTAGGCCTTTGACACAAATACTGGTTTCTCTTCATAATTTTTGAAGGTATGACTTCACTATCTGACAATTTACGTTTCAATTTGTAACTTTCAGTTATTTGGGGTGTATGTGATTTAACGCTGTCATAAAACCATTTTAGAGAGAGTATTTCAATATTACTATCGTGTTTTAAATCAATAATTTGTTTCAAAGCCAATTCCTCAGAGTCTAGTTCAGTCAGTACATGGGTAACATTTTCAGATAAAGTTTCGCTTATCTTATAACCATTCTTAATAATAACTTCTTCATTTTGATGATTCGCTCTTGGTCTGCCCACAGGCCTCCTTTCTCGTGCTGGAAGATTGTTTAATACTTCTTCATTTTGATGATTCGCTCTTGGTCTGCCCACAGGCCTCCTTTCTCGTGCTGGAGGATTGTTTAATACTTCTTCATTTTGATGATTCGCTCTTGGTCTGCCCACAGGCCTACTTTCTCGTGCTGGAGGATTGTTTAATAGTTCCCTTTCCACGAATGGTTCATTTTGACGAGCTGCCCTAGCTCTACCCACAGGCCGCCTTCCTCGTGCCGGAGGATTGTTTAATATTTCCCTTTCCACGAATGGTTCATTTTGACGAGCTGCCCTAGCTCTACCCACAGGCCGCCTTCCTCGTGCCGGAGGATTGTTTAATATTTCCCTTTCCACGAATGGTTCATTTTGATGAGCTGCCCTAGCTCTACCCACAGGCCGCCTTCCTCGTGCTGGAGGATTGTTCAATACTTCTCTTTCCACGAATGGTTCATTGTCCTCTTCTCCTGGGTCAGGGTCTTCCAGTAGGTCGTCTCTTTGACGGTTTAAATTGTTTTCTATGTGGTCTCGTTCACCCCTAATTAAATCACCTCCTTCGTAGTAAAAGTGTAGTGTAACTGGACAATTGTCGGATATTGAGATAAGTCTATCCATCTTGTTGGCTAGATTTTGAAAAAAGACATAGGATTTTATAGGAGAAAAAATGTGTTTTTATAGGAAAATATAGGACTAAAAATGACTGGAGCTTGTCATGAAGTGGCCAAAACTGGACAATAACAGTAAACACTGATTTAAATAGAGATTGAACCTACCTGGTAGGCTTGGTAGCAGCAACCGTAAAATGCACAGAATAGTTCTTTTACACAACAAACTAGCTAAGCCTAATCCTAAGAATGCGCGTGCTGAAATGCAATATCAATTGTCAGCACGCGCAAAGCTATAGAGCTATTAAATATTAAAATATTTTTGTTTGTTACCCTTCGGGTAAAGGTGGAGCACCCTCTTCTTGCCCAGGCGCGTTAACATGATAAACGCAAAAACTTTACACCCTGAAGCTTCGGAGCCGCAAATACTTTCTCTAGAGGCGCTTATATCTTGAGCTTTCTGAAGTCGACTCAAAACGGACGACGTAATTGTACAGTCCATTCTAAAACATCGGAAGAAAAAGAATTATAAATAAAATTATAAATTATAAAAACTGAACATTGAACATACCTAAGTGATTTCACAAGCATTTTCATTTGAGTTTTGAGCATGGAAACTTCTCCTTTAAGAAGTCCCACCTCTTTATCTTTTTCCCTACGTATACGCTGCATTTCAATTATGGTTTCTTCTAAACTTTCGCATAATGCCTATTAACAGACAGTTTTAATTGTTCAATTAAATATAATTGGTAAAAATAATTAGAAATAAGGGTTAATTACCCTGCTTTCTTCGAAACCATCATCAGGACCAGGTGGGTCATCCATACAAAAAAATTCCTTTACAGGATGACTATACGAAACAAATTTAAAATAAAATTAATAACTACATTAAAATAGCTCATAATTAAAATGAAAGAGTACATTTTTTTTTAATTATTAATATGTAATACCTTTTCATTACTTCTTCATTCATCATTAGACTATTTACAAAAGATTGAAGTCCGTTCACACGATCTTCAAGAAATGCTGCGTCAAAATTATCACCAAACCACCTTTTCGGTGGTATTGTGAATTTTAAATTAGGGAATAAAGTTTTGAGCTACGTTTCAAAAATAAAGCAAATATTTTAATTATTTATAACTTAGAAATTTAAATATTTATAGATAGTAGAAGCCTAAGTACTTTTTTATTAAGTCTTGCAAAATCAGTGTAACGTCTGAAAACAAACCAACGTCTACATGTAGTGGAATGTTCCACTTGAACTTTGTATATCTTAAAAAGAAATAAATAAATATATAAGTCGTGTACAATAATTATCAATTTTTAAGATTATTGATTTATTACTAGGGTATTAATAACCGCAATTTCGCAATGAAATTAAATTATCTGCCATAATCAATCAATTATTTCAGTTTAATTAAAAATCAGACAGAGTTAAGATGTCCTTGAAAATTCTAACACCAAGTTCCCCTAATTAGCTTGTAAAACAGCTCGAAGTCAGAAATGATTTCTCTTTTTGATACACGTACTTTTTATGGGTGTTTTAGATTAAAATTGAGGGAGAGAAAAGTTTCAAGGTAGCCTAGCATCATTCTAGGCCTAGAGTCTTAAGACATTCTTAGAAGAATAAATAACATAATTATATTTATTCATAGTAATTCTCTTGATTTTGTTTAAATCCTATTCAATTTTTCTCAAGCATGACGACAATATCAGGGACAATTTTATTGCCGAAAAGAAATTTTTTGGAAGGGAGTTACAATAAATGATTAACCCAAAAGGGAGTTCCAAAGTTAACCAGGATGACTAAAAATATCGTGGGATTCCACACAATTTAAGTGAAAAATGGGGACAAAACGTTATTAGAAAGTAAATAACTACGCAAAAACTTTTGTAGGATGCTAAACATTTTTTTCAACCACGCCAGGGATGATCTTATGCGTCTTTGTGGCAGATGCCAAAGCACACGTTGAAATTACGTGAAAAACACCTTCAACGTACCCCACACTTGAAAACAAAAGAGAAATACGCCTAATGCCTTTAAGGGAAAGTGACAAATTTAATTAAATTAAAGGGAGAATGAAGATGCGAAATAGTTAAATTATTTCTTTTTACACCCATTGAAATAACATTGGCGTATAACAAATCTAAATTAATTAATTTCTCAGGAATTAAATATCTGATTGATACATCATTTATACCACCGTATAGGGCATGATTGGTAGTATATTTTATCAAATTTTGATATATATAAACAGAGCCATTATCGAGAAAAATGACTTTTTGACTTTTGTGTACGCCCATAGAAATAACATTAGCGTATTACAAACCTAATAAAATTAATTTCTCACAAACTAAATTTCTGATAGATACGTCATTTATACCACCGTTTAGGGCATGATTTGCCTTCATTTCTGAAGAGTTAGAGTTTAAAGAAATTGAAGCGGAGCGTAGCCAAATTATGGAAGAAATTAGCAACTTTTAATTCAATAAAATAAATTTAAAAAAACATGGCAGTAACGGAGCTTTACAAGATTTGCCTTCATTTCTGAAGATTTAGATGAAATTGAAGAGGAACGTAGCGAAATAATGGAAGAAATGACCAACAGTTAATGTTTTTTTCCCAACGATTTGTTTTAATAAAACAGTTTTGAAAAACCTGGCAGTGACGGAGAATTACAAAACTTACACACCAGGAGTCCCTCGTCCCCTACCTCTACCAACCCTCCCACACCTTTACCTACACTCCCACCAGGTCTATCTGGAAGTCCAAATCCTTTATATATACCATCCTCGCTAGGATACCTATTTCTAATTTTATTAAGGGCACAAGATGGGACAACTTTCCCGTTCCCTCTTCCTAAGGGACCATTGTGCCAAGAACTAAAAGCTGCGTAAGCAGCGAAGCGATAGCGTGTATTGAGTTCAGCTTCATACCGTATATTTCCCCAGCCGCATAATAATTCCATTTGGATATGGAGGGCTTCTCGATCGAGAAGAAGTTTCTCAAATCGGACAGGAGGTAATGTAATACAACCAAGTCCCCTAAAATAATTTAGGTAATTAGTAAGTTATCTGAATGGGTAATTTTTCTAAGTCAACTTTTGTCTAGACGCACAGCATACCCTTTCTATAGGGGTAGGCATTTCGGTACAATTCCTACATTTGCACCAACTAGGGCTTTTACCTTGATCAGGTGGCGCTAACGGACAATCAGGCGGAGATGTTCATGGAATGATTACATTGTCCAAGGTATCAATATCATCATATTATTCATTAATGATAATGGTCTTTCGGGGTTATCCTGGTCTGCCATATTTGAAATATCTTTCAACGCCTTGTTGAAAGATATTTTTGGACTCTTTTCCAAAACTCCATGAAAAGTTTCACAAAGAAAGGGATGGGCATCTTCATAATCTAGGCGCAAATTAAAGTTGTACGCCTAAATTAAACAATTGTTTTTAAATAATTACCTTTGCTGTTTGTATAATCGGCTTTGGTTTAACAACGCGCCACTCAATTGGCTTTGGGTTAGTAACCACGGCAAAAGTCTCCATTTTAATGATTTCACTAAGACTTTGCTACGAAACACGACTGGAGTGCGGACTGGACAGGCTATTCCAATAGAGAGAATAGAAAGGGGGCTAACAACCAATCACAGGAGAGATTGGCCGTATGTGAGAAACCACTTTACTAGCAAGAAATTATTCCTTTTTGACGCGTTTTACGTCAGCAGCTGACGTCAAAAGAAAGGGCGAAGGACTTTTTTTAAAAACATTCAACGGTCCGCCGACCGGTTTAGAGTCCCTTTAACAGCGGCCGTAGGAATTTTGCTAATAATTTTTTTAATAATGCACTATTTTCACATTTCCATTGTAAGGGCTTTGCAACATGGGGATAAATTGTATTGATGTAATTTAAGTGCATTTTTTGGAGTAAACAACTTCAGTGACCATTGAATGAACTCTTATAATCGCAAGATAGGCTTTAAGAAGCCTTGATGAATATTTCAACCCTCCCTATCCTGGGACTAAATAAGGGTTGATAAAGGCGTAGTTGAATTAGTTTATCTAAAAAATCCTGGCACTCTATTGTCTTCGGCAATCTTCACAATGTAGCCACCAATCATAGCCCTAGATAGGGTTTTAATTGTTACGAGAGAATTTTCGTCAGGGGTTAATTGCTCCATTTGAAAAAGCAAAGACTTTAAATATTCTGTTAAAACTATACCTAGTTCCTCTGGTTTCTACTCATTTTCTTCTCCCTGGACTAATTTGGAACTTGTTTCTGAGGCAGTGTTCATCACAATTTCTTTTGAGAACGACCCTCGACTCCAGCTTTAAGCAGTTGAAGCCTTCAGTATTCCTATTTTTAAGTGAACGATAAAACACAGGAGCGCAATACAGTGCAACGGCAATGTCAATACTGTGAACAAGATAATCTTTAAAGTACAGCCAAGACTGTTCCAGGTAAACAATCCATAGGTGACCAATCTACGTCCCTTAGAAGACGATTGAGGGCAGAGTAATCCGCTCGGGTATAGTCGTAGTCGAGACGAAAGTGTTGCCCAGGTATAGTTGAGCACTGTAAGGGAATGAAGGTGCGTATAACCAGATGATCACTACCACCAAGGGGTGGGAGATCGTTTAGTTGCGGAATAATTGCAACCAGATCAAGAGTATTGAAGCGGAGGACCGAATACGTGTGGGAAAACGTAAATGTTGCGTTAGCGCCGAGGTAGTGAGAAGGTTATTAAATTGAGCATTGAGGGGAGGCATGTTTCACGGTAGATAGGGTATCCCAGTCAATGTGCGGAAGGTTAAAATCACCGGTAATAATTAAATTCAGTTTAGAGGCGGCAATACTTTCTAAGTCGGCAAAGAGAGTTTAAGTTTGATCCCGAGGTGTGTTAGGGGGCCGACATACACAACCCTAGGTGGCCCATGTGCCGGAAGTAGACGTTTTAAGTTCAACCCAAAGGGATTCTGGGTATTGTATAGTTAAAGGAACTTCATGGCATGTATGGGAACTTTTAAAAAACATCATGATTCCACCCCCAGTACGGGTGAGACGATCCTTACGGTATAGACTAGTTAGGTAAATTGAAAGTTGCATCATCTCGGGTTTCTAAAGCCCAGGTTTCACAAACGCAAATACAATCCACATCACTGGAGGCCAAGACATTTGCCTTTTCTCACAAAGCTCACATAATGTCCCTCGGCCAACGATTGACCTTTATATTCATAAAGGTCAATCGTTGGCCTTTAGTTTTACACCTTTAGTTTTAAAAAGCATCTTTGCTCAAAGTGACATTTTGATTTTCAAAACTTGATATTTTGGTCGAAATCTTAATTGTATGACCATCTTTGTAATCGACACGGAGAAGACACAGAAAAACGTACTTTCCGCCGGATATCAATACATCGCGCTCTTGTATTTTTGGGTTGTTACAAAATAGGCATGACACCTCTGTTAATCTCATACTTTTTTCTATAGATTTCCAATCAATTTTATCTCGGTTATCTAGTGGAAGATTGAAAATGTTGCTTTCAACAATAATTTCAGAATTTTGCTCAACTTGAAATTTGGGGCATTTGGTAACGTTTCGCGACTTTGACCAAAAAAGATCTTTTAGAGCCTTAGTGTAATCGGCTCCCATTTCTTGGCTTAGTGTCGTCTGCAACTTCTGATTGAGAAACGGGGGCATTTCCGACATAGTCGAAGACAGCTACGTTTGTCCAGTAGAGTTTTAAATGCTCTAGGTTGACTTTCCCTACATTTTGTCCTGAGTTAGCATCTTCTAACTCGTAAAGTACGGGAGAATGTTTTGCTACTATTTTAAAGGGACCTGCCCATTTAGGACTAAGCTTTTTCATAAGCTGACCTGTCGTACTTGATAAAGGATGTGTTTCCATCCATACTAATGTTCCTACCTCAAACTCAAGAGGGTCATGGCGGAGGACATAGTATTTTTTCTGGTGTGCTTTAGCTAACTTTGACAATTAATTACTGAATGCTAATTGTTCCTTAAGAACCTTCAAAGCCTTACTACGACTGGGGTCATCAGGGTCCTGAATGGGTTCTTCAATGTCTAAATCCCAAGGGAGACGTGCCTCCTGCCCCCGTGGTTTCATGGGGTGCGGAATTTATAGCAAATTGAAGAAGGTCAAGGGATTCATCCCATCTATCATGGTGATTCCCTACATAGAATGATATTATCTCGCCTATTTCTCTATTTACTCTTTCGGTGGGATTTTCCTTAGGTGTGTAGGGGGTAGTAAACTTTGGGTTTATTTTAAAAGCTCTGCACGTCTGCAGCCAAAGTTTCGAAGTAAACTGTACCCCTCTATCACTAAGAATAGCTTTCGGTGCTCCCCACCTAGTAATAATAGACTTGAAAGCCTGCACACAAGTCTTGGCAGTAATAGTTTTTAGTGGAATCATTTCCACGAATTTAGTCATGTAATCGACAAAAACTATTAAATATTTATAGTGGTGTCTACTTGAAGGGAAAGGTCCCATGATATCGACACTGATTTGGTCCCAAGGACTTGTTATTTCTGAGGGTTGCATAAGCCCTGGCTTTTTTCTATTCCTAGCCTTAAATTGTTGGCATAAAGAGCATCCTCTAACATAATCCTGGACGTCACTAACTATAGTAGGCCACCAATATCTAAATGTGACTTTACCCCTGTGAGCTGATAGGGGTGGTCATGTAATGACCTCATGGCTTCGAGCCTTAAACGAGGAGGTAAATAAATTTTTTCAGGATAGTTCCTGTAAGGTCTTCTATAAAGAAGATCATTTCGTAATTCAAAAAGTTTATGCCTTGCAAGGAATTAATAATAGGGGAAGCAAATGGGTCTTCCCTTTGAGACTTTCTTACGTCTTCTATTGTAAAGACTGAATATAAAGCTCTAGGACGTACCTGGAGGACGTATCCAACCTTCAACAGAATCACTAGGGAAGTAGTAGAATTTTGACTTGTACTACTACTAGTTGGATCTTGGTTACTAGTAGAATTAGATGTAAAGGAGCTAAAGTTAATACTTAAAACGTTTATCGGGGCCCTCGATAAAGCGTCTGCTACTACATTTTCTACTCCTTTTTTATGCTTAATTGTAAAGTCGAATGTTTGAAGGTACATAGCCCATTTAACTAGTCGAGAATTTGGTTCCCTGATGTTAAATAACCATTGTAGAGCCTGATGGTCAGTGAGGACAGTGAATTTACGACCTTCTAGAAAGGGCCTAAACTTCTTAACCGCCCAACAAATGGCTAAACACTCTTTCTCGCTAGTGGAGTACTTTGTTTCCGCATCTTTTAGTCCTGTACTAGCGTAAGCTATAGGAACTTCTACACCATCTTGTATTTGGGAAAGAAGGGCACCTAACCCTGCATCACTAGCATCTGTAGTGAGAATGCACGGGTAATCCCTTCTAAAGGAAGCTAAGGGATGAGCCTTACAGATTTCTCCTTTTATCTTTTCGAACGCCTGTTGCTGTTTGATACCCCAATTAAATCTTTGATCCTTTCTTTTAAGTTTATTAATAGGGGCCACTATTTGAGAGTAGTGATTAATGAACCTATTGTACCAACCTGCCATCCCTAAAAATCTCTGGACTTCCTTAACTTTTTTAGGAGTAGGGAATTTCTGAATAGCTTCTATTTTAGAAGAATCTATATGCACTCCTGTTTCGTTTACTATGTGACCGAATATGGTAGCTTCTTTTTGAGCGAAAAGACATTTTTTTAACTGTAGGGTGAGACCCGCTTCCTTTAATCTATTTAGGACATATTCTAAACACGTTAAGTGTTGATCCCAATCTTCGCTAAGCGAGATCAAATCATCTAAATAATCGATTAATTGGAAGTAATCCGCGTCTATAAAAATTTCGTCAATTAAACGCTGAAAAGAGCTAGGGGCGTTACACAGCCCAAAAGGGAGTACATTAAACTCGTACTTTCCCATGTGAGTCACGAAAGGGTGCATTTCCACTTGCAAATACCCTTAAGGTCAAGTATTGTAATAAATTTAGGTCTTCCAACCCTAGCTAACATGTCCTCTATATTAGGCAAGGGATAAGGGTCCTTAATGGTAACCTGATTTAGTTTTCTGTAATCAATACAAAACCTATAGGGTTTACCCCGTTTTGTTTGATCAACTAAAACTACAGGCGAAGCCCAAGGAGATACTGAGGGTCTGATTATCCCGTCATCTAACATTTCCCTAACATGTTGTTCAATAATTTTCCTTTTCTGGTCATTAACACGATAAGGCTGAGATTTGATGGGCGGACTATTTCCCGTATGAATCTCATGGAAGACTAGTCCTGTTCTTCCTACTTTATCCGAAAAAAATTCAGGGAATTTTAACAAAAGGGATTCTAATTGATGACGTTGTTCATCAGAAATAGGGGCTGCGGAAACTGCGTCCCTAATGTTCTACAATCTCCTTATCTATAGGATCCTTTTCAGATGGAGTTGAAAAAGGGATCTTTAAGTTACCCACTAGACATTGAGATGATTCAAAATCTAACTTGACCCTGTTTTCTTCAACAAAATCTTGACCCAATATAAAGTCACTATTGAGGGAAGGAACTATGTAAAATTTAAATTTGAATTGTTTCTCACTTTCGTTTGACTTAAGAGTAAACTCTAGTTCGTGAGAACCTTTTGTAAATGTATATCGGCCATCGCCCCAAACTACACAATCTAATTGCTCATCTTCAGGCAATTCTGAAGAATTTCTATATTTACAAATTTTCTGCCACTGATCTAAACTGACAAAAGAGGCATCGGCCCCACTATCTAACTTAGCGTGAACGGTCGCATGTTCAAAAGTAACGGGAATAGTAACCCTTTTAGAAACTGAACCTTTCTGACGGATTCAATTCTCAGGGGAAACGCGACACGCTTTTTGGTAGGGGAATTTATTGGGCGCCGGGAGAGGGACCACGTGGGACCTCTCCCGTCTGGGCTTCCCCCGACTTGCTAATCTTTTTTCTTGACAGTCGGGTGCTAGATGACCTGGTTTCAGACAATTGAAACACGTGATAGTACGTGTAGATGGTCTGACAAGGCTAATTGACGACCAGGAGATTTTGATCTCTGATTATTATATCTGTTATAGGATCTTCGACTATTTGAAGTGTTTTGAGCTCTAGCTTTCGATTTAGATTCTAAGGGTTTCAAGAGATATTCCCATTTAGGATGTGATGGATATTCCCATTGAGGAGAAGTAGGAGGATTACAAGGGCTTTGACAATGACCGGGGGAACACTGACTATGGGCGGAGCCCCTGTTAGCTGGGCAAGAGGACTCAGCTGTAACCTTAGGTTTAGGGGGTGATCTCTTCTTTTCCCTTTTCTCAGCATTGTTTTTCCTAACTTCGATATCCTTTTCAATTGTTTTACAGGAATTTCTTAACTGTTCCATTGTAGTAAATTGCAAGAAAAGGAGAGGAGTTCTAAGTTCGTCCTTTAAATTAGTTTTGATAATGGGAACTAACTCGGAAAGAGGATGGGTCATCCCTTAGTTTAACTTTATAACATCCCCGAAGAAATCCTCTACAGATTCCTTATCTTTCTGACTCCTATGGGATATCTCTATCTTAAGTTTAGAGTCAGCTTCAGAGTCTCTAAATTGAGCCTTAAAGTGACTTTTAAATGTCTTCCAAGCTAAATGAGTATGAGCAGGGTTTGAATTACAAATATCGTCATACTGACGGATTAAATACCTGTACCAATACAAAGCATGCCCTCGTAAAAGGAGAGGCAATGCCGCTAACCTATCTTCATTCGATAGCTTGTGAAATTTTGCATATTCCTCAAACGCAGCTTAAAACTATGAGGCATTATCGCTAGAAGATCCCATAAACGCTAACCTTGCCGGCGTTTCAATAGGGACTTTTCCGGTCTGAGGAATAGTACTTCTATTTATTAATGTGGGTAGATCCCTAACTAATTTATCCAAACTAGTAGCTATAGCTTTATTTATTGCTACATTTTGGGCTACGGCATTAGCCTGTGTGGTAGAATTATCTGCCAACGTTTGGAGTAAAGGTAATATAAAGGATCTTAATTCCTCGTCAGTAGTATCTGGTCCAAATTGAGGGACTTGTCGAGACGGAGACATTTGAGTTTCGGTAGTTTTAACTCTAGGAGTAGGTAAAGTGTTAGAAAAACTAACTTTAAGCCTGACGTTTTTTGACGCAGATTTGGTAGGAACAAGGGAATCAATCCCAGTTTGAGGAGGGAAATTTGAGGGAGTGGAACTTCCCTGGGGAACGGGGGTGCTCTTCCGAGGGAATAGTTGATAGGGAGAAAATCCCAATACTGAAGAGGCTGAAGTCCTCTTTCTCGTATCAGAATCTTCTTCTTCCTTCTCTTCTTCAAAGCGAAGAATCCGGTTAAAATCCTTCAAAGGATCTTCAATCTCAGGCGGTGCTAGCGTGTCGCCGTCATCCCCCGCAGAGGCAAACAGATCTTCTTTCGATTGTTCATCCCTTTTAATTAAGGTAGAATCATCCTCCTCATCCTCAGATGTTCGAGGTGACCTACATTGTTGTTTGTTATCCGAGTAAGCCATTATTTATTTAATTAAGTTAAGTTTTACAATGATCAAAAACTAAGTTAGGTTCATACAAAATAAACGAGTAAGTTATCTAAATTCAGTACATTAATTACAAAGATAATTTTATTTTTCATTTAATTATTAAAATTAGTCATGATTAATTTAGATTTAATTTAATTAATTTAATAATCTTTAATCATTTACCATCGTGGAAGCCGAGGCTTAACACCACGTGGGGGGCGGATATACCGACAATGATAAACAATTTTTCTACGGGACTGACCGAGGCTTAAGGCCTAGTCTTATCTAGTCGAGTTCCTGTTCGGGCGCCAATCAGAGTCCTGCACGGGCCGGGCTCAAGCCCGGTCCGGGCCGGGCTTTCCACTTTTGAAAATTCTATCGGGCCGGGCCGGGTCGGGCTTTTAAAATTTTGGAAATTAACGGGCCGGGCCGGGTCGGGCTTTTATAATTTTGGAAATTAACGGGCCGGGCCGGGCCGGGCTTTTGTTGATTATCATTTAATCCAAATTTCAAATGAAAGATAATTTAAATGAGTATAAGCTTCTAAGGACAAACGTAACGAACAATTATCAAAAGAAATGAAAAATACACAACGCTAAAGCAAATATGAATTCAAATCATTGATTTTATGTAAAAAAAATATAAAAATTACAACTGAACTACGTGTAACGGGCCGGGCCGGGCCGGGCCTGTTCAATTCATGCAATGTGTCGGGCCGGGCCGGGCCGGGCTTGGTTAATGCATGTAACGGGCCGGGCCGGACCGGGCCGAAAAACCAACTATGTACTCGGACTCGGGCCGGGCTTCGGGCTTATTCAAAATGCTGAAACCGGGCCGGGCTTGGGTCGGGCCTGAAAAACTCGGCCCGTGCAGGTCTCTGCCGCCAATTTATGTAACCCTCCGTAGAATAATTTAACTAAGGGAGAATCTCCCGAGGGCCATAAAAATGAATTAAGACAACTTACTTTTATAATCCAAAAATAGAAGAATGTCTTCCAACATTATTAATATAAAGAAACGGGATAAACACAACTCGACTGTACACTCGACAGTTGATATAACAAAAACATCAACCTCTCTATCTGAGAGCTGACTAGACACTGACTTAACTAAAAAATCACAGAGGTTTTGGAAGAGGAGGAGTATGTAACATGGAGGCATAATTACCCTGCCAGACCAAAGGAGTATAAACTCCAAGGAGTCTGGCAGCCATGTTACACTATACTTCTTAGGTTCGAAACATTTGCTTTTGGTTAACATTCCTGACACTTCACTATCATAACTCATTTGAACGCCGGGAGTGTGGCGCACTCCTGTAAGCCAAGCTTCTGGGCGGCAAAGTTTGAGGAAATACGACACATGTCGGCAATCCTACCCTATAGGTGCCGACTGTCCCGTGTCCGCCGGAGGTGACTTACCCCAATTCCACCTTCCGTCACCTCCCAAGTAAACCTCAATCCTTCCCTGCTTCTACACATACGACCTCAGGGTTCGTACACGACCTGGAAAACCTGGAAAAGTCAGGGAAGTTGAAAATGGGCCTAAAATGTCAGGGAAAAGTCAGGGAAATTAAAAATGGACCTTAAAAGTCAGGGAAATGTCAGGGAAAAATTTATTGGAGGGAAATTTAAAGTCTGGGTAACAGTAGGGTGACCTTCTGAGACTTGAGCAGAGCCCCAAATTTGCGGAGCTCGCTTCGCTCGCTCTAGTTATTTACAACAATAATTCGTGCAAAACTGACTCTAGTGAATTTAGATTGGTTTTCATATATGTTCGCCATGTGCATTATTGAAAATGGTCAGGGAAATTTGTTGAATTTTGTCAGGGAAAACCTGGAAAAGTCAGGGAATTTCATTCCAAAAATTTTGTACGAACCCTGGACCTAGCGGCCCCCGTCAGTGCTGGGCCGCGTAGGGTCTCTCGCTCAATTCTTCCTGGTGCTAAAGGCCTAACGGCTAAGCACTAGTGTGCGTAGGTGGTAAAAAAAAACTCATTTGAACCCTAGCGATCCACTCTAGCCGAAGAGCATAGTCACTTTGGATTGTATAAAAGCCAATTTTTCTATCAAATAGGTGCGAAATACTTTGGCAGTCATTTACGCAACACCTCTTAAGGCCCGTTCACATTACCCCACTTTAGTCAGCTGACAAATCATAGACTTGTCAGGCCAACTTGTCACCCAATTTAGTCTAGTCAGGTCACTCGTTCACACCACCCAACCAGTCGGGCCGACTACCTTTGAAACAAAAAGGACATACAAAGCGGTACATATTGATAGTAATGATTTGTTTTGGATTATAAATGAACTCATATTCTTGAATAAATTCGACTACTTTACGAGCATAAAGCTATTCCCACTAAATTTCTGCAGTTCAGAACATAATTAAGGTCAATAATATCAGAAGTAATATAGGAAACTTCCCTACTATATTACTTCTGATAATATTCAAGGAGGCACAACCATCAAAACGTAATAATTAACCCATGTTAAAAATGGCCAAGGCCCGAAATCATTTTTCAGGCTTTCATCGACAATTAAATAATGGCCGATACTCTCGGCTCTCTCTCTCGAGCTGAAAGAAAACCAGCACGTGTCCCATGACGTAATAGCCAAGGCTTATTGTGATTGGTTTGCTCCCTCTCTGACTTAAGTGCGCCCGACTCCAATCGCCTACCTACCCGATTAAAATCCGAGCTTGAACCTGACAATAGTACGGTTGGGTGAAACGTTCATATTGCCTGACAATCTGGCCTGACTGGTCAGATCGGCTTTTTCAGCTGACAAAAGTTGGGTAATGTGAACGGGCTTAGATCCTTTATGTTACCCTTACTCCAAACATTGGCTGATAATTCAACCACAAAGGCTAACGCCGTAGCTCAGAATATAGCAATAAATAAAGCTATAGCTTCTAGTTTGGATAAGTTAGTGAGGGATCTACCCACATTAATAAATAGAAGTACTATTCCTCAGACGGGAAAAGTCCATATTGAACCGCCTGAAAGGTTAGCTTTTATGGGATTGTCTAGCGATAATGCCTCTGAGTTTTTAGCTGCTTTTGAGGAATATGCTAAATTCCACAAGCTATCAAATGAAGACAGGTTAGCGGCATTGCCACTCCTTTTACGAGGGCATGCCTTGTATTGGTGTCGGGATTTAATCCGTCAGTATGACGATATTTGTAGTTTAAACCCTGCCCATACTCATTCAGCTTGGAAGACATTTAAGAGACATTTTAAAGCTCAGCTAAGAGACTCAGAAGCTGATTCTAAGCTTAAAATAGAGATTTCCCATAGGAGTCAAAAAGATAAGGAGTCGGTAGAGGATTTTTTCGGGGAAGTTATGAAGTGAAATTTAGGGATGACCCATCCTCTTTCAGAAAAGGATTTAGTTCCTATAATTAAAGGAGTTTTCCTCCGCGGTCTAACCCGGTTTCTCCTTTCCATCAAAACTTGCAGAGGTTAACGGTAATAGTTAGTATAGGGCGCTGTCGGTTAGCTGTGGCATAGGGGCTAGCCACCACCCCTCTATGCATTGTAAAGGCGTTAGATAAGTGGCAATAA
The DNA here is from genome assembly GCF_054372755.1 of Phalangium opilio. NCBI lineage: Eukaryota > Metazoa > Arthropoda > Arachnida > Opiliones > Phalangiidae > Phalangium > Phalangium opilio. The sequence goes on along the minus strand of NW_028324172.1, from coordinate 3,103,396 downwards.
GTCGCAAGATGACTTGGTCCAATTAGCTAGCTGAACTTAATTTTTTTTTTTTAATTAAAAGTAATTTAAAGGATGAACTAAGAACTCCCCTCCTTTTCTTGCAATTTAGTACAATGGAACAGTTAAGGAATTCCTGTAAAACAATTGAAAAGGATATTGAAGTTAGGAAAAAGAATGCTGATAAAAGGGAAAAGAGGAGATCACCCCCAAAACCTAAGGTTACAGCTGAGTCCTCTTGCCCAGCTAATAAGGGCTCTGCCCATAGTCAGTGTTCCCCCGGGCATTGTCAAAGCCCTTGTAATCCCCCTACTTCTCCTCAATGGGAATATCCCTTACAACCCTTAGACTCTAGATCGAAAGCTAGAGCTCAAAACAATTCAAATAGTCAAAGATCCTATAATAGATATTATAATCAGAGATCTAAGTCTCCGGGTCGTCAATTAGCTTTGTCCTACCCAACTACACGTACTATCACATGTTTTAATTGCCAAAAACCAGTTCATCTTGCACCCGACTGTCAAGAAAAAAAGATTAGCAAGTCGGGGGAAGCCTAGACGGGAGAGGTCCCACGTGGTCCCTCTCCCGGCGCCCAATAAATTCCCCTACCAAAAAGCGTGTCGCGTTTCCCCTGAGAATTGAATCCGTCAGGAAAGGTTCAGTTTCTGAAAGGGTTACTATTCCCGTTACTTTTGAACACGCGACCGTTCACGCTAAGTTAGATAGTGGGGCCGATGCCTCTTTTGTCAGTTAAGATCAGTGGCAGAAGATTTGTAAATATTGAAATTCTTTAGAATTGCCTGAAGATGAGCAATTAGATTGTGTAGTTTGGGGCGATGGCCGATATACATTTACAAAAGGTTCTCACGAACTTGAGTTTACTCTTGTCGTATCGTGAATCGGCAGTGAAAAAGGCGCAGGTAAAACTTAACAATTTATTATGTTCATAAAATATTACGCAATTTATACAACGCGGTTACAGGGTTTGACTATTTGTAAAACTAGGCAATTAAACATTCGAGCAAGAAGTGACGATTATTAAAACTGCTTCGCTATTTATACTGTGAATTCTTGTTGGTTAAGGTTTTTTGCTAGTTGGCGAAAAAGCGGCGTGACGTAACACTTTTCCTCCCTTGAAAGCGAAATTTCATGGCTTCTGATAGTACGTGAGGCGTTTAGGTTCCTTGCAGATTCTTGCTGATCGCCTTGATGTTTGGGGAGCATCCGGAGGTCCGCCTGCCATAAAGGTTTCTTGTTCTGCAGGATCTGTGTTGATGGTTGAAACGTTAAGCATTTCTCGATCCGTTAGGGCTCCGTTGTTTGATACTGCGCCATAGGTCGATTCTTGGTCGGGTCTGGCATACTCTGCGATTTCTGAAGTTGCTGAGGCGTTGAACGTTCGTTGACTTGCGACTGCGTGCTCTGTGGTTGTTGTTCTCGGGAAGGGGATTTCTACCCTTGGACTTGCAGCTGCGTGTTCCGTTGTTGTCGTTCTCGGGAAGGGGTTTTCTACCCTTGGTCTGGTTTGGTTAAGGTGCCGACGCATTGTACCAAACGGAGTAACCACCGACGTCATGGTGTTTCCCAAAAAGGCCGCGACCTTGCCCTCTTGCCACTTTGGTCCTCGTCCGTAATTCTTTACCCAAACCGGAGCACCTTGGCTAAACTTCTGGTTTACTCCGCTGGAAGTGTCTTGAGTGTGCTCGTTAACCGTTTTGTCCAAAGGTCTTAAGCTGTCTAATCGGCTGCGTAACTCTCGCTGTAGAAAGAGGAATGAGGGAGTCTGCCCTTCCTCGTTGGGTGAACGGCGATGTGACAAGAGGATTTTGGCCAGTCTCGCCTTCATTGTACCGTCTCGTAGCTTTGCTAGACCGTGTTTGATTGTTGACACTGCCTTCTCAGCGTGGCCGTTTGACGAAGGGTGATAAGGGGCTGTCGTCAAGCGTTTGATGCCGTTTTCTATGGTAAACTCGCGAAATTCGTCGCTTGTAAAGCAGGTCCCGTTGTCGGATACCAAGCATTGGGGTAGGCAGAAACGTGCAAATATATCTCTCAGTATTTCTATCGTGGCGAATGACGTTGAAGACTCGGTGGGAACGGCTTCAATCAAGTTTGAGTAAGTATCGACTACTACGAGGATCATTTTCTTGTCGAGCGGTCCAAGGTAGTCAATGTGAACTCGTTCCATTGGACTCGATGTCTTGGGCCAGTTTGAATAGACTTGTGCTGGCAACGAAGCTTCTTGTTGGCAATAGTAGCAGGAGGAAACCAGTTTCTCTATGTCTTTGTCGATGTTAGGCCACCAAACTATTCTTCTGGCAAGACGTTTGGTTTTGGTAATGCCCAAATGACCTGCGTGAAGTTCTTCGAGTACTGACTGGCGGTGATGCTCTGGAATGTACACCCGGCTGCTCCATAATAGTAGGCCTGAGCTGATGGAAAGCTCGTGGCGTCTGGAGAAGAAGGGTTTCAGCGCTTCCGGTACGTCCTTTGGCCATCCGCTTTGAACGAAACGCATCAGTTGAAACGTCGTGAGATTTTCTTCCAGAGACATCCTGATGTCTTTCGCGGTCACCGGACCCGTGTTTATTTCATCCAGCAGCATCACGTACTCTGTCGGTTGAGGGGTAGTGTCGGTGGAGTGTGGTAAAGGTAATCGACTCATGGCATCCGCATTCCCATTTAGCTTTCCTGGTCTGTATTTGATGGTATAGTCGTAGGCGGCCAAAGTTATGGCCCATCTTTGGATCCTGGCCGCCGTGGTCGTCGGAACTTGCTTGGTATTTGCCAAAAGTACGGCTAGAGGACTGTGGTCTGTAGTTAGAGTAAACTTCCTTCCTAGAATGTACTCTCGGAACCGAGTGACTCCAAAGATCAGGGAAAGTGCTTCCTTCTCTATTTGACTGTAATTCCTTTCTGCCGAAGATAGGGTTCTGGAGGCAAACATTACAGGCCTTTCGGACCCGTCCGTGTCCAAGTGCGACAGAACCGCTCCGACTCCCACCGGCGAGGCGTCACACGCTAAGTAGATGGGCTTGACTGGATCGTAGTTTACCAGCACACAGGGGGATGCTAGTATTTCCTTGGCCTTTGTGAATGATGCGTTTGCCTTCTCGTCCCACGCCCAGGGCTCGTCCTTGCGGGTTAGCTTGTAAAGCGGATTTAGCAGATCGGACATGTTGGGTACGAATTTCGAGTAGTAGGTTACCAAACCTAAGAAGGATTTAACTTCTGTGACGTTTGTGGGGGCCGGTGCTTCTAATATCGGACGTAGGTTTTTTTTCCATAGGCGAAAGACCTCTGGCGTCAAGCTTATGCCCTAAATATTCTGCGGAGTTTGCCATGAATACGCATTTCTCCTTGCGAAGTTTGAGTCCCGCTTGTTCCAGGCGGTTGAGGACGGCTTCCAAGTTCTTGTGATGTTCCTGGTCGTCACGACCTGTTATCAGCAGATCGTCTTGGAAGATCGCCACGTGCGGAATGTTGGTGAGCAATTGTTCCATTTCCCGTTGGAAAACCGCGGGCGCCGACGATACTCCGAAGAGTAGTCTTTTGTAACGGAACAGGCCCCTTTGAGTGCTGATGACGACCAGATTTCGCGACTCTTCATCCAGTTCAAGTTGGTTGTATGCGTCTCGAAGGTCTAATTTGGAGAATTTCTTCCCGCCGTTAAGGGTGGCGAATAACTCGTTTATTTTGGGTAGAGGGTATTGCTCCGTAAGGGTGGCTTTGTTGGCCGTCAACTTGAAATCCCCGCAAATACGTATCTTCTTGTTAGCCTTGAGTACGGGAACTATAGGCGCCGCGGAATTTGCTGTTTTGACTGGTTCTATGATATCCGCTTTCAGAAGTCTCTCTAGTTCTTCGTGTACCAAATCCCTGATAGCGAACGGAACTGGTCGAGGTTTGAAAACTCTAGGCTCATAATCCGGTAGGTGTACCTGGGTTCCCTTCAGACATCCTAGACCAGGCGCGAACAAGGACGTATATCTTGAGAGTATTTCGTTTATCTTGGAATCAGCAGAAATGTTGGAAATGTTGGCATTGATGGAATGTCGGGGTGGTGTCAGATTGAAAGCGTCAATCCAATTTCGGCCGCTAGCTTGCGGAGCTGTGCAATGTACGCAGAAGTGGACTCTCCGGGAGCTCTGCCTCTCCTTGAAAAGCGTATACGTTCGGCAACTTCAGATGGTGGAGGTTCGAAATGGTCCGTGAGCAATTTAACTAAATCTTCGTATGATTTGTCTGTAGGTTTTGAAGGACTCGCTAGACTCCTGAGCAGAGCGTAGGTTTTAGCGTCGAGTATGGTAAGGAACACTGCAGTTTTCTTAGTGTTGTCTGCAACTCCGTTGGCCAGAAGGTATAGGTCGATGCGCTCCGCGTAGAGACTCCACTGTTCGGTGGTGTGGTCGAAAGGTTCGAAGTAGCCTGTAGGCGTGCCCGAGGTGCTTGTAGTGGGGAGTAGGTTGCGTGAGTCTGTCATTGTATCTTGACTGGATCTCGTCTCCGTCGCCAGTTGTCGTATCGTGAAGAGGCAGTGAAAAAGGCGCAGGTAAAACTTAACAATTTATTATGTTCATAAAATATTACGCAATTTATACAACGCGGTTACAGGGTTTGACTATTTGTAAGACTAGGCAAGTAAACATTCGAGCAAGAAGTGACGATTATTAAAACTGCTTCGCTATTTATACTGTGAATTCTTGTTGGTTAAAAAACAACGTCGTCGTAAGGTTTTTTGCTAGTTGGCGAAAAAGCGGCGAGACGTAACAACTCTTAAGTCAAACGAAAGTGAGAAACAATTCAAATTTAAATTTTACATAGTTCCTTCCCTCAATAGTGACTTTATATTGGGTCAAGATTTTCTTGAAGAAAACAGGGTCAAGTTAGATTTTGAATCATCTCAATGTCTAGTGGGTAACTTAAAGATCCCTTTTTCAACTCCATCTGAAAAGGATCCTATAGATAAGGAGATTGTAGAACATTAGGGACGCAGTTTCCGCAGCCCCTATTTCTGATGAACAACGTCATCAATTAGAATCCCTTTTATTAAAATTTCCTGAGTTGTTTTCGTATAAAGTCGGAAGAACAGGACTAATCTTCCATGAGATTCATACGGGAAATAGTCCGCCCATAAGATCTCACCCTTATCGTGTTAATGACCAGAAGAGGAAAATAATTGAACAACATGTAAGAGAAATGTTAGATGCCGGGATAATCAGACCTTCAGTATCTCCTTGGGCTTCGCCCGTAGTTTTAGTTGATCAAACAAAACGGGGTAAACCCTATAGGTTTTGTATTCATTACAGACAACTAAATCAGGTTACCATAAAGGACCCTTATCTCTTGCCTAATATAGAGGACATGTTAGCTAGGGTTGGAAGACCGAAGCTTATAACAACACTTGACCTTAAATCAGGGTATTGGCAAATGGAAATGCACCCTAAAAGCAGACCAAAAACTGCTTTCGTGACTCATATGGGAAAGCACGAGTTCAATGTACTCCCATTTGGGCTGTGTAACGCCCCTAGCTCCTTTCAGCGTTTAATTGACGAAATTTTTAGAGATGCCGATTACTTCCAACTAATCGACTATTTGGATGATTTAATCTCTCTTAGCGAGGATTGGGATCAACACTTAACGTGTTTAGAATACGTCTTAAATAGATTAAAGGAAGCGGGTCTCACCCTTCAGTTAAAAAATGCCGTTTCGCTAAAAATGAAGCTACTATATTTGGTCACACAGTAAACGAAACAGGAGTGCATATAGATCCTTCTAAGATAGAAGCCATTCAGAAATTCCCTACTCCTAAAAAAGTTAAGGAAGTCCAGAGATTTTTAGGGATGGCAGGATGGCATAATAGGTTTATTGGTCACTACTCCCAAATAGTAGCCCCTATTAACAAGCTTAAAAGGTAGGATCAAAAATTTATTTGGGGTATCAAACAGCAACAGGCGTTCGAAAAGATAAAAGGAGAAATCTGTAAGGCTCATCCCTTAGCTTCCTTTAGAAGGGATTCCCCTTGCATTCTCACTACAGATGCTAGTGATGCAGGGTTAGGTGCCCTTCTTTCCCAAATACAAGGCAATGTAGAAGTTCCTATAGCCTATGCTAGTACAGGACTAAAAGATGCGGAAACTAGGTACTCCACTAGCGAGAAAGAGTGTTTAGCCATTTGTTGGGCAGTTAAGAAGTTCAGGCCCTTTCTAGAAGGTCGTAAATTCACTGTCCTCACTGACCATCAGGCTCTACAGTGGTTATTTAATATTAGGGAACCAAATTCTCGACTAGTTAAATGGGCAATGTACCTTCAAACATTTGACTTTACAATTAAGCATAAAAAGGAGTAGAAAATGTAGTAGCTGACGCGTTATCTAGAGCTCCGATAAACGTTTTAAGTATTAACTTTAGCTCCTCTACTTCTAATTCCACTAGTAACCAAGATCCAACTAGTAGTAGTACAAGTCAAAATTCTACCAGTAGTAGTAATTCAACTTCCTCTAGTGATTCTGCTGAAGGTCGGATACGTCCTCCAGGTCCTAGAACCTTATATTCAGTTTTCACATTAGAAGATGTAAGAAAACATCAAAGGGAAGACCCATTCGCTTCCCCTATTATCAATTCCTTGCAAGGACCTAACCCCGTTAGGCATAAACTTTTCGAATTACGAAATGATCTTCTCTATAGAAGACCTTACAGGAACTATCCTGAAAAAATTTATTTACCTTCTTGTTTAAGGCTAGAAGCCATGAGGTTATTACATGACCACCCACTATCAGCTCACAGGGGCAAAGATAAGACCCTTAGCAAAGTGACTTATAGATATTGGTGGCCAACCATAGTTTGTGATGTCCAGGATTATGTTAGAGGATGCACACTATGCCAACAGTTTAAGGCTAGAAATAGGAAAAAGCCAGGGCTAATGCAACCTTCTGAAATAACAAGTCCTTGGGACCAGATTAGTGTCGACATAATGGGACCTTTCCCTCAAAGTAGACACCACTATAAATATCTAATAGTTTTTGCCGATTATATGACTAAATTCGTGGAAATGATTCCACTTAAGACTATTACAGCTAAGACATGTGTCCAGGCTTTCAAGTCTATTATTACTAGGTGGGGAGCTCCAAAAGTTATTCTTAGTGATAGAGGGGAACAGTTTACTTCGAAACTTTGTCTGCAGACGTGCAGAGCTTTTAAAATAAACCCAAAGTTTACCACCCCCTACACACCTAAGGGAAATCCCACCGAAAGAGTAAATAGAGTAATAGGCGAACTAATATCGTTCTATGCAGGGAATCACCATGATAGATGGGATGAATCCCTTGACCTTCTTCAATTCGCTATAAATTCCGCACCCCATGAAACCACGGGCAGATCCCCTTTCTTTTTGAATTTAGGGCGGGAGCCACGTCTCCCTTGGGATTTAGACATTGAAGAACCCGTTCAGGACCCTGATGACCCCAGTCGTAGTAAAGCTTTAAAAGTTCTTAAGGAACAATTAGCATTCAGTAATGAATTGTCTAAATTAGCTAAAGCTCACCAAAAGAAATACTATGACCTCCGCCATGACCCTCTAGAGTTTGAGGTAGGAACATTAGTATGGATGAAAACGCATCCTTTATCAAGTACGACAGGTCAGCTTATGAAAAAGCTTAGTCCTAAATGGGCAGGTCCCTTTAGAATTGTTGCTAAACATTTTCCCGTAGTCTACGAGTTAGAAGACGCTAACTCAGGACAGAATGTAGGCAAAGTTAACCTAGAGCATCTTAAACTCCACTGGACTAACGTAGCTGTCTTCGATAACGCCGGAAATTCCCCCGCTTCTCAATCCGAAGTCGCAGATGATCTTGAGCCTAGTCCTTCTACGGATGGTGGGAGTGCACACCACCAACCTGCGGAGACGTCCTCAACTACTTCATCTGAATCATCATCATCTTCTACTTCACCGTCACCTCAGGACGGTCAGGAAGTCGATCAACCGATCATTCCTGCTATCTCAGATGTCCTTCAAACCTCGACATCAACTACTCTAGAAGATCAAGCAGCGGATCAGCAGATCCCTCCTGAAGTTCGAGATGATTCACATCAACCTACAGATTCTGGTAGTGAACCGAGCATGGCCCTTTTTGAAGACCCTCCTCTCCTCCTTTTTACCTATCATGATATGCGAGCTTTCCAGCTCAATCATTCCTCTAATGATAGTCAGCCTTCTGCGGCAGGAGAGGCTTCCCCGTCTGATCATGAAAAATCAGTCGAGGAACTAGAGCTACACAAGTCAACTTCCAGTTTTACCGAAGAAATCAGTATCAGAACCGGCGTTACGCCATTCACCTTCTTCTGGTTTTTCGGAGGAAATAGTACCTCCTGAACCGATTGCTACTCTTTCGGAGGAAATATCTACCCCTGAACAGATCCCTCAATCGAAATCCCAATCGCTGCCTGCTTCTGATAGTTCTTCGACCACGTTATCGGAGTCCATGAGAACTCCTCGCTTAAATAGGGCTACATTACCCGATATTTATTTAGAACCTTTTAAATTGGGATGGCGACGAGAGGTATGTAAGAGGGCGACGGTTCAGCCCGGAGATAATGAAGTTGATATCTATTATCAACCTCCTGATAATAAAAGGTTAAGGTCACCTTATGAGGTCCAAGTTTACCTTAATAATAATAACGTCCCGAACCTAAAAAGGGAATATTTCTGTTTTACCCGAGAGCCATTCTCTGTCTTCCCATGGGAGTTTATCTCCCAAGCAAATAAGAGGAATTACTAGTATATTTAATTTTAGATGACCGAAGGAGGACGTCCACTACCCATATACTTTGATCGTCCGTAAGGAGAGACTAATATCACAGTAAAAGGGAAGCCCTTCGGGTATGAAGATTGAACAGAAGCTCATGCAGCACCAATGAAGAAAAAATCATTTTTCTGTGAAAAACATTTTGTGAACGAACTTAAAAATACCTACACCCCTGCTAACGATTTTAAGGGTTCCTCGGGGTAACCCTAAACTGAAAAAAAAAATTCTATTCTATATTTTTGTATTATAAACAAAAGTTCCTAAAGAAGGGGGGATAAAACATGGCTGCCAGAATTCTTGGAGCTTCCACTCCTTGGTTCTGGCAGGGCATATCTAGCCTCCATGTCACAAGCCACTCCCCCTTCCACACATGTGATCTAGGATAATTTAGTTTTGGTTAATCAGTTTACTGTTGGCTTTGGTCGAGAGCAGTTCTCTCCTTTTTGATTTAACCTCTCCAAAGACGGAGTATTGTACTAACGTAGTAGTTTGCAGGATCTTTATCCCTTAGTTAATTGATTTACATCAATAAAGTTAGAAGATATTCTTCTATTTTGGATTATTAAAGTAAGTTGTCATTAATTCTTTTTTATGGCCCTCGGGAGAATTCTCCCTTTTTAGTTATATTCTACAGAGGGTTACAACGGGAAGAAAAGAACAAGGAAACTGAGAGAAAAGAAAAATTAATTGAATGCGTGAGAAATAACCCTGTTATATGGAACAGATTTCTTTTCTCCCACAAAGAAAGGGATAGCGTTGAAGCTGCGTGGAATGACGTTAGCGCCCAAACCGGCATAAATTAAATACATGATTCATTATATTTAATGTCCAGCTAATTTTCTATCCAAACTGTCTTTGATAGAGAAAGACGCAAAGTCTAGTTGGAAGTATTTAAAAGACCAATTTCGGGTAAACTTGCTATGCTATATCCGTGAAGAAATCTGGCCAAGAGTATCTAGAAGAAGGTGATATTTCACTAGTGAAATGGCCATTTTTTAAACAAATGCTCTTTTTAAAAGATACAGTCACTAAGAGAAAGTAAATATATTAAATGAAATAGCTAAGAATGTGGAATAACACTAGTTTTAATTTCAGCACAACATCAAACGTGGAACCAGAACGAGACGCAACAAATGTTGATGAATGTTCAAATGAAAAGACTGTGGAGGAAGATTTACTTGCGTTTCAGGTTTAAATTTAAATAAAAAATTAAAATTTATGGGAAAGAAAACTTTAAGAAGAGTTAAAACCCCCCATTCCTGGCTTAGACTTTCATTATTAAAACCAGTCTAGTTGGCTTAATATCTTCAGTGGTGGCTGAATATAGATTGTTTTTTCTTAGATTCTCTCTAATCTTGGACGAGAATTGCCTGAAAATGAAGTGGAAGTTATGGATGATGATGAAGGGTGTGTGCAGCCAAGTACGAGTGACAAACCAACGTCCTCTAATATAACTACCCACACCAAATCCAGAAAGAGAAAAACTGCAGAACAACCAAATGAATTGGACAAAGAAATATCAGCTGTTGAACAGTGAGTTTTGTTTTTAAAGCAAATGTCGGCTCCTGTGGCACCCCTAACGTTCTAGCTGGTCTTCTACGCACCAATTTTACCTTGCCAAAGGCAAATGCCAATCAGAATTCGTCCATGAGTGCTGAGCTAAAACTAGCCTCTGCTAAGCTTAGAGGGCCAGTCAACTCCACTCCTCGATTATGGGAGCATCTAGTGTCATTTGTTTAAACTAAACCACAGCCGAGACTTGCTTTAAATACACACTAATGGAAACCACAAAGCTAATTGGTTGCCAAAAATAACAATGATATCTATCAATATTTGGAACTAAGTTTTCAGGTGATTGAAACTAAATTATATTCTAGGTTATTGAATCAAAGCGTTTCAGAGGAAGATGATGAAGAAAAGTTTTGCAAGTATTTGGCTGTTCTGTTGCGACGTGTGGGGCCCAAATACAAGTCTCGTTGTGAATTTAAATTGATTCAAACTCTACATGAATTTGTAGAAAAAACTGAAAACGAAGCTGCAAACATTAATAATTAATTTAAACTTCCATATTTGTTCAAGACAACGAAATGTTTTATTAAATTATTGTTTTTATTAAAAATTCAAATTGTTGCGATTAAACTCGTGGATTTGTCACTCCTGGCATTTCCCACTGCCAGGGCACTTCTCCCTCTTCACTCCAAAAATATTTGGCAAATTTCTGACGAGTTAATGTAGCTTCGTAGGTTGGATTAAGAGCGGGTGTGTTGGAAATATTGCCAAAACAATTTGCAGGCTCGTCATTCCATGTTCCATAATGGTACACTCCATGTGAATCTATGAAGTCAGCGTATCCGGGTGGGCATTAAACCTGCTTGTTTTTTTTCTGTCCTTTTTCCATCGTGATCAAGAAATTGTGAAGGACAACTGTGGCTTTAACAACCCGGTCCACATTATCTGGTGCCATTGTCATGGTACGTTGATAAATCCTCCATCTGGCACCTAGTAGTCCAAATGCATTGTCACTACAACGCCTGGAAATAATTGTCAGAGTTTCAGTTGGAAAAAAAAACCCTGAAAGAAATCACATCTAGCTCTGCTTAGCCTGTAGTTGAAAACTCTTCTTTCTGGGTTTAAATCCCTTCCTGGATAAGGTCGAAGAAAATCCGGGCTGAGCTGGAAAGCTTCGTCTCCCAATAATACATGGTGAGCTTGAACGCTGCTTCTGGGCAATAAACAAGGGCCTGGCAATCCCAGAGTTCCTTTTTCTAATGCTTGGCCAATAGCTAACGATTTGAAAACCCTCCCATCTGAGTTTGATCCATAAGCTCCAATATCTACTGCTAAAAATTTGTAGTTTGCATCGACAACAGCCATAAGAATGATGGAATTTGTGCCCTAAAGAGATGACACTTTATGTTTATTTGCTTCCATGAGCAAGCAGTTTTTCATTAACAAAAATCATCTCAGTTCAACGATCATATATTCTGTCTGTTTCTACATTATACCTACTTTGTAATTATACTACATTGATCCAGATTTCGACGGCTGTTGTATTACAACATGTTTTTCGTCAACCGCTCCACAACAATTGGGATATTGCCATTGACGACCAAATTGTTTCGAGGCTTCCTTCCAAATTAGCTTAGTTGGGGTCTTAATAGAAAAACGCTCATCACTATAGTTTTTAGAAATTTAAAAGACTACCAGAATCTTACTGGAAGATACAATGGTTGTAAAATAGTCCATAATGCTTCACATGTCTCCTTAATTACAGAATGTGCGGTAGACTTTCCTACGCGAAATCCATACGCGATGCTCATTAAACTGTCTCCAGTGGCTAAAAATCTATCAGACACGTAAATATGTTAATTACGTGTGGACTAATCTTCTAAAACTATCTAAATTAGATTTTAATTACCTTAAAGTAATTGCCAAACGATGGGCAGGTGAAAGTGGCTCCCTTGAAGGTGGACATTTTTGAAGGGAGTGACTCAGTAATTCTACTAAATTGTCAAAAACCTCCGGAGTCATCCTCAAAAAATTATGAAAATAAGAATGGTCATGCATTCTCATTTTTTAAGCTGTAATTAAAAAACGCTACATTATCTCTGGTTTTAGAAACACATTAGTAGTTGAATTAGATTACCAAAGTAGAGAAGAATCCCTCAAGTTTTCTCTCTTCCCAAATTGGATGAACCCACCAACGGCGAGTTTGTCTTTTACGTTTTATTCTTTTATTTTCGATTTCCGGTTTTTTTTCAGCAAATTTAATCTCATTTTCAACAACAGCAAGAGATGGACACGACGAGTTTTAATAGTTGACGCCATTTTGATTTTTAAAGAACAACGAGCATGCGCACCTCCGCCGCGAAACCGCGGTTTTTAAATTTCCGCGCTTTTATGTGAACGGTGCCGCGAGAAGAGGAAGCTGAAAATCATCGCGCGAGAAATGGTTTCGACTTTCAGCGTCATCTTTAAGCGTGATCTGCTATTTCTCGTGTCTTTGTGAACGCGCCTTTAATAAGAACCCGGCTCCCAATGACGTCCATATCTTTGAGACCACAGATCCCTCTGCAAGCAGTTGTACGAGAGAAGGCACAATCCCACCAACAAGGCCAAAAAAGAAAATTTTTATCGTCGCCATGGAGTGAAAGAAATGCCCGAATTACAACCTGGAGACGTGGTATGGATAATTGTTGTGTATGCTTGATTTTCTCAGATTGAATATGGTCAGGAAGAAAACTTAAGTGTTTATTTACAGTAGTTACAAAAGTCGACGTATGATCCCGATCTGGTAAAAACCCTTCGTATTTATAGATACAGAATTTGTTATCTTATCGTTTAAAAGATTAAAGTAGTTAAAAGTTCCTGAAACATTAAAGTGTGTTAGCCATGACACTCATTTTTGAGAGTGATCGAGTGTTTCCTTTCTCACCAACGAGGAGGCCACACTATGAGAGAAAAATCCCAATAAATTAAGATATTACAAAGAAAAGTTCGTGGTTTTTGGTGTAATGCCAAACTTTGATGGGAAAAAACTATCTCCTTAGGAAGGAGTTAGTTTTTATATGACATTTTAAATTAGGTTCCTGGCTCAACGTCGAGCTGAACGTATTTATGGTTCTAATTTTTCTTTGCCTTATTGCATACGGTGCTACAAAAATAGGGTGGGGAATTTTTCTCAAAATATAATTTGTTATTTTTTTCCCACGTTTGGTGATACCAAACATAAAACCATACCCTGAAGCCATGTTATAAACTATTTTTACAATAGGTTTGTTATCCTTCACTTTTAAAGGGCGATCAAAAATACATTCTGGAAAATTCACGAAAGTTCCAGTTTTTACACAGGCGGTTATATATTTACTTAACTCGCTCTTTTTAAACCTAATGCAGCTAGGATTCAAACCCAAAGCTATTAACTAAGCCATTCCAAACGATAATGGTCCACAATTATTACTGTCAGCCTGATTTTGAACATTAACAAACTCTACCTTTAACTTTTTACCACCATATTTTAAAATGTTACACACTTGATAGTATATTTCTGGCGCATAACAGTGCGGCAGTGTAATATATATTCTAACTGTACCAGTTGGACAACCAACAGTAGAAACAATTACCCAGTGTTCCTTAGTTAAACAATGTAAAATTTGAATCATGTTCTTATCAGCTTTTTCAAAACTCAATTTAAAAGCGAAACTTAATGGCTGAAAGCCACTTATTCTGGGGAACCTTTTGGCTAATAGTTTTGAAAAGAACTCTATAATATTGCTGCAATAGTACTCATCTTTGCTATCTAGCCTATGATGAATATCATTAAGAATGGACTTATTAGTTACATTAATTAAAGGAATAGGATCATTACATAGTTTCGGTTGTTTAGGTTTTATGCAGGTAACTGTTTCACTTTTATAAACTCTCTTTCTTTTCTCAGTACCCTTATTAGAAAATTTACACCACCCTTTAACAGATTTTTTCGGCCTACCCCTGCGCGCTTTAACTATAGGAACTTTCAATTTATCCCTAAGAATAGTTAACCCCATTTTTTCGGAATTTACCCCAGATGATATATTAATTGGTTCATCACAATTGAAAGCAACAGGGAAACGTTCTGGAGGGACTCTCAATTTAGGTGAGCTCTGAGCAAGGGGAGTGGCTGCAGAAGTATTTTCATTTAAGGTATTTACACAGTCAAAGGACAATGGGTTACAAACGACGATAAAGCGCCACTTTCAAAAACTATCCTATCACAGATACCTTCTGCACGTGAAAAATCCTGTTCACTTAAGCTACTAGCAGGAGTCTTTAAAATAAGATGGTTTCATATTGCTCAAAATTATACTAGAATTCACCTCAATTGGGCTTGGTGGCTTGACTAAGTCAGATTTCTGCGGTGAACAAAGACTGTCAGAAGAATAACCATAGCATACTAAGGGATTTGGTTTCTTAACTGAAATATCAGCGGCCAACCCCGTAACATTGTTATTAACTACAGCTTGCCCTTGATTAAGTTCTAAATTTGAAGGCTCACTACTAACTCCAATATTATCACCTCTCTCACCATCTGTAGGCTCCCCATCAACTCCAATATTATCACCTCTCTCACCATCTGTAGGCTCCTCATCAACTCCAATATTATCACCTCTCTCACCATCAACTCCAATATTATCACCTCTATCACCATCTATAAGCTCCCCACCAACTCCAATGTTATCCCCTCTACTATCTGTAACCTCCCTACAAAAATCACTCTTATCCCCCTTATCACTATATACAGGCTCCCCGCTAACCCCAATTATATTCTTCTGACAATAATTTTCAGACTCCTTAGTGTCCCATTGACTAGAAGTTGAGTCTTTACTAGATACATACTTATTTGATGCCAAAATATCATTTTCAGTTTAACCTACAGACAAAGAAACCCTTTCATTTAACTGCCAACTCTAATAAAAATGCGTACTTCTCTTTAAACTCAAGTGTACCGCCACTCTAAGCCAAATCACACAACTGTTTCGCCAAGGGTAAAAGCTTATTAAACTTGTGTTCTTTGGTTAAAAATTTTACCCCTGTACGTGATGTGGTAAGGCAAATTGCAACAGGTACGCATGTGCCAGCATTCTGAAAAATATTTATCTTTTTCCACCTATCATTAACTAAATATTCATTAAAAAGATCAATATTAGCCTGACATGTTGCAAAAAATATATTTAAACATGGCAATCCATAATTTATGTTGTACTTGCAAGAAAACCTGTTTCAAGACTCAAATAATGTAAAAACTTTAACCTCCCCCTTATTTTTCGGGACTTTTAAATCTGATTTAACTTATCAAACTCGTATTTTTTATCCAAGTCTTCATATTTATGTGCCTGATGAAAAAGTCTTTTAGTTGCGCCAACTGAACAAATCTCGCTAATTTTAGGTGGAAATCGTCCATATGATTAGTGGTTTTGATTTCTTTATAGCGTTTTACTGCTTACTCATCCTCAATTTGCTTTTGAATTTTAATAAGCTCCCAAATTGCTTCAGATAACTTCATCCGGGAATTAAGTTTATGTTTAATTTTACTATTATGACTCCCTAATGAATTATTAGTATAATTTTGTAATGTTTTTAGCCTTCTATGCGGATGCTCTGTAAGAATATTAATGAACACACACTGGTATCTGTATGTCTTTTGTAAACACACAAATTTGTCATAAAGTAATAAAATAATTCACTTGCCCAATTTGTCATAATTTTGTGACCGATTCGTTAACGCTTTTGCCAAAGTTGTCTTAAGAACCAATTAAAAGTAGACAAGTTGGGAAAACCAAAATATTACCTCTCCGTGTCGAGAAGATTATATAACCTTAAGTATCCAATGAAAACGTCGACCTTTTTGCCCTCATCCTTTCCCGCGCTTTGCGCTTCCGCATTTCATCCTTACTCTCAACATTATCTTCCTCCATTTTACATACAAAAATCAAATACTCACAAAAAGAAGTGGCAAAAACCTGCTGGCTCTTTACAACCACTTAATTTGACTTAATATCCAATTTCCAACAACAATAATATACCGGTAGTTTAATTGACAACCTACTAGCATCGAAATTCTCATTAAGAATGACTCCCGCGAATAAAAAAGGGCAATTTTCAACTGGGTGGGCGTTTTCTCATTAGATTTGAAAAATATCATTTGTCTTTTTTAACAATGCCTAACCGTTTGGATTTTTTTAAAGCAATCTTAGCACCAAAAAATATTTTTTGATACAAAATAAATGTTTTATATTCTTATTAAGAATAAAACAAGAGGATAAAAAAGGTCTGTCCTCTCGTAATTTTTTAAGCTTTTATCATGATTACTCTATACAACAGTAACAAGGAGTGTAAACCCATTAGTGGAAGCAGTATTTTTTTCCCAAAACAATCTCGCTTATGTTTATCCTCTCTAGACTTCGCTAAAAACGTATTACTCCTACATAAAATATTAATAGACAGGAAAGGATTCATACCATTAAAGGAGCGCAATATTATCCATATTTTCATTTCATATACAGAGAAAAGAAATTATTATGTTTCTGAGAGGAGCTTCCCATTTTTGTTGTTGTTTTGAAAAAATATATCGCAATGCACGGGCCTTGATAGATATAGGAGGCAATGAATGAAATATATCACAATGCACGTGCCTTGATAGATATAGGAGGCAATGAATAAAATATATCACAATGCACGGGCCTTGATAGATATGAGGCAATGAAGGAAATATATCGCATGCACGGGCCTTGGTAGATATAGGAGGCAATGATAATCTCTCTCTTTGCACGAGAGGTTTATCTTTAATATTTAAATAAATATAATTATTTTTAATTATTTTAATCTTCAATAATTAACATTAATAATAATTAAATCGTTTAAAATAAAGTTATACCTATTATCTTCTCAAACTTTGCTAATATTGACGTTTAAAGTGAAGGGTACCCCTCTTGGCCGCTTTTTTCAAATTTGGGGTATATATACGATTCGTTTCCATTATAATAGTAAGGAAAAAGCGCAATTGCGAAAACCTTTGGTGGCGATCCCACCTTAGGGAGGCTAGACGTTTCTCGTAACCCTAGCTGATCGCCGCGTATATCCTAAAACCAAACGATGATAATGGAGTAGAAGCCAATGATACAGATTGGTGTCTATGTGGAATAGACGGAAGACCAGTGGATGGTGGTGTTAGAAGCCAGTGTAAGTGCAGACTGGTGTCAATGTGGGATTGACAAAGAACAGAAGATGGTGGTGTTGGAAGCCAGAAAAGTACCAGACTGGTGTTCATGTGGGATGGACGAAGACCAAACATGGTGGTGTGAGAACTCAAGTATAGAGTAGCCAACGGAGAGAAATACAATTTTCCAAATTTCTGTGAACTGTCAATGCGGTCCGGAAATTGGGAATACATTTGCTCCGATACGCAAACTGCGAACGCGGTCACGTGAGTGTAACAACAGACAGACACACAGACACACAGACAGACACACAGACAGACACACAGACACGGCCGTTACAGAACCTCTCCTGGACTACGTCACACGGAGAGGTAAAAAAACAGAAGTGCGTCCATTGCATACAAGTTCTTAAGAACGACTTCCGGTTGTATTTTAGACCATGGCCTGGTTTTTTGTTTTTTCTTCATTCTTACCCATTGTTCAGAAATTAGAGAGTAAAGTAATAGAACAATTCACTTGCCCAATGTCATAATTTTGTGACCGATTCGATAAGTCTAAGATGTGGCAACAGTTTTGCCAAAGTTGTCTTAAGAAGTAATAAAAAGTAGAAAAAAAGAAGTGCGTCCATTGCATACAAGTTCTATGCGCAACGACAAAATCTTGTTGTTCGCGATTTTTACCATTAGCTCTATGGCAAGTTTAGTACTTCCCTTCCCCCTCGAAGGAGGGTTATTATGAACTCCTGACAATATATAGTTTGTTGGTGTAGATTTACAGAATTCAACTAAGCAGAATGTTCCAGCGTTTAAACCAAACTAAAATCAACTTCGCAGTCATTTCTAGATTCAAAATGTTCTACTTGTCAAAAACTCAACAAATACATCTATAATCACATCGAATGTGTTTTCAGGTGGTCAAATATCGCACTGTTATTCATTTTTGATGGTCTATAAAAATGCATTTTTAAAATTGAATCAAAATTGACACTTCATGCAAGTGACAATACTTTTCATGGGAACGATGTCATTACTCAGTATATATTAGCTTTGAAGACAACTTCCATCAAGTTCCTTGATTTGCAATTGAATCCTATCAAAAACATTAACATGTTACATATATGGGCCAAGCCTCGCTTCGTGCCCTCTCCGCCGTAAAGCGATCTTAGATCCCATGTAGAGCAAGTCTGTTCTCATTCAATCGCCAATTGAACAATTACGTTATAAAATAAGTCCTTTTCCCAATTAATAACTAATATTCTTTGACTCTATCATTATTATACATTTTTGTTCGTATCAAAAATATCGTGAAATGGCAATCGCAGGTAATTACCTTATAAACTTCTACATAGGGCGAGGGTTTTCTAACTCGCAAATTTGGTGTGCACCACTGACTGAATTCCATGGGAATTCCAAAAACTCACATCTGAGTTCCACGAAATATTCCATGTATTCAAGTGAATTCTAACGAATCAAGAATAGCCCTTTGAATTCAAGTGAATTCCTGATCAAACTTCAGCAATTCATAAAAATCATTTTATATTTACTGAATTCTCCGAAATAATTGTGTGAAATCTTATGAATTAAAGTGTATTCCCAAATTTTTTAATGAATTCAAATGTTTTCCCGAAAATGAGCATGAATTGATTTGAATTCCAAAAATAAGCTCGAATTTTCTAAGATCGCACTCGAATTCACTCAATTCCGCAATGAATTCTTTGGTAGTCATTATTTTTTTGGTGTATTCATCTTTTCGATGAGATATTTTTGTAAACGGTAGAGTATAAATTCAAATGGGACCAGTTTAATTCATTAAAAGTATTGATCAGCGTATTTGATACATTTTTGTTCGTATCAAAAATATCGTGACTTGGCAATCACAGGTATGTAATATTAAAAGAGAATCGAGGGAATATTCACTAAATCGTTGCCGATTTTAAAATAATCGAAGGGATATTCACTAAATCGTTGCCGATTTTAAAATAATCGAAGGGATATTCACTAAATCGTTGCCGATTTTAAAATAATCGAAGGGATATTCACTAAATCGTTAATGGTCGAGGAGATTTGTGCAAGTGCAAGTTTATAAGATGAGTCAGGCATAACAATATGTACAAGTTTATAAGGTGAGTTATGCATAACCCGAGTGTTGTATAAAGATCCCCCCACTAAAATTTCAAATGGATAACAGTTAGGCCTACCAAAAAACTAATCTTACCTAAAAGATAAAAACCAACTTCATGTAAAACAAACCATATATAAACCAAACGAAAGACAAAATTATGACATTAATTGCTATGAGATGACTCGTGTTAAAATAAAATTTTAACTCTCGATTTAATTGACAATGTTTTTAAAAGTATAACATGGTGTCAGAAGTGGGATGCACCTAACCACAGTCCCAGTAACCAGCCAAGACACGCCAGACGCTTCCACACCCGCAACAATGACATCTTTCAAAAGCCCAGCTCAATTCAATCCTGGAAGCAACCTAGCAGCATCATGGGCAGAATACAGAGACGAATTCAAGATGTACGCCCTTATCGTAGATATTGAATTTCTGATCCATGGTACTTTAATATTTCTAATGCAGGGTGACCACAATTCCTATATTTTATAATTTTTCCTATTTTTTCGATACCTTCCTATTAGTTCCTATAATTTAGTCAATTTTCCTATATTTTCCTATTTTTCGAAATTTTTTCACATTTTGCACGCGCTCACTGTTGTTTTTAGTAGATGTCACTCAAAAATTTGAAGTGTGACAGACATGAATGCAGTTTTACATTTCTGCCACCAAGGATTAATAATGCAAGCTAACGTTTAGCTTGCATTATAAATCCATGCTGCCAGCCTGCCACCATGGAACTATTATTTAGGAAACTTAGCTGCAATGTAGGGCACTTTTAAGGAAACATAATTCGCACTCCGATAATATTACACCATGGAAAACGTTATGTGGAAGCGGCAAAAATAGAGTTAAAAAAACTTGTTGTCTGCTTCAGATCGTGTTTTCAGTTTTAGTTTAGTCAAGGCCGGAATAAAAGGGAGGCCGATGGGGCACAAGGCTTGTTGGGGGCGCATTGATTTCACCATCCAACCGTACTAAAAACTTGGGGATCGAGTAAAAAGGAGCCGAGTAATGGAGAAACATTTTCAAAAACATACACTCCATAGGAACAGCATTACACCCAATTTTGGAGGCTCATAACTCTGGTTCTAAGAGAGATACGAGGATGGTCTTTGATTATGTTATAGTCCTATATAGCCCCCCCCCATCCAACCATACTAAAAACTTGGGCATCGAGTAAACAGGGGCCGAGTAATTAAGTAAAATGTTCACTAACATACCCCCTCCATAGGAATAGCATGATTACCCCCAACTTTGGAGGCTCGTAACTCTGGTTGTTCCAGAGATAGGGAGATGCCCTTTGAGTATGTTATAGTCAGGACCGGATTAAAGGGGTGGGAGCGAGGGGTGCTGGCCCCCTTGCGCAAGGCTTGTTACGGGCGCATTGAGTTAAACTATTCCCCTAAGGAACATTTGCTGTTCCTTTATTTCCGACTTAAGGGGGCGCACATTATCTCGGCCCGCGTGTGCAAAATTGCTTAATCGGGCCCTGAGTTTAGTATTCCGTCATTTCCATGAGGTATCTGGCTAACGAATTTTTTTTAATCTTTTTAAATTGAATTGTTTAATACTGTTTCAGTATGTGTTGAAAATCATGTCTTATTAATTCCAAATCATTTGAAACCTATATTTTCTTATTTTTTCAATGGCAAATATCCTATATTTTCCTATTTTTTTAATGAAACATCTCCTATAATTTCCTTTAAATCAATTGTAAATTTCCTATTTTCCTATATTTTTTTCAACACTTTGTTGTGGTCACCCTGCTAATGTGGTTAACTTCAATAAGAACTGCTACTTCATGGAGTAAATTTTATATGTTTATTTAAAATTTAAAATTTAAAACTTTGGGAGCTTTCGGACCGCGTCCTTCCTCAGCCAATTTTTAAAATGAACTAAAATAATTTAATTTTACAAGTAACCAATTTTCATTTTTTTCCATAGATTGAAGGTGACATTGCCCCTTTTAATATCATTTTTTATTAAAGCTCCCAAAGTTTTAAATTTAAAATAAACATATAAAATTTACTCCATGAAGTAGCAGTTCTTATTGAAATTAACAACATTACAAATGTACGCCCTTGCCACGCGTCTCGCAGCGGACCCCATGGAAACACAGATTGCCACGCTCCTTTTTGTCCTGGGACCTGCAGGTAGCAGACTCTATGACACGTTCACAATAACACCGCTCACTCCCATTCCCCCTGCTGTCGCACCATTGACACTGGACCTGATCTACCACGCTATCGATGATCACTACGCTCCGTATAGAAACGTCACAAACTACAGGAATATGTTCTTCGAAACCAAACAAGCTTATCATCAATCCTTCCAAGGTTACTCAGCTCTACTGAAGTCACAAGTAAAAAATTGCGACCTAGGGCCATACACCGAATCGCTCACCTGCACTCAACTCATAAGGGGCATCCGTAACACTGAACTACGTCGCCAAATGTTATCATGCCCAAACATCGATCTCCCTAAAGGCATATCATGTGTCAAGCCGATGAATCCTCAACTCAACATAAAACGTCCATAGCCAACGCTCGCCTTAGCACGGCCACAGCCATTGACGCCTTACACAACGACTCACAAAGACGCCAGCCCACCGCAAGGAGACGGCAAAGCAGACCCCACAGCCGACCTTCATATCCTCAGCCATAGACACCCGACAGACGTTATCATCACTTCCCCGTCAACAGTCCGGTGGCAGGCCAAGTGGGTGTGGGCGATCCGGTGACAGGCGAAGAGGGTGCTGACGATCCGGTGGCAGGCGAAATGGGTGTTGGCGATCCGGTGGCAGGAGAAATGGGTGCTGGCGATCCGGGTTTCCAGGCGAAGAGGGTGTTGGCGATCCGGTGGCAGGAGAAATGGGTGCTGGCGATCCGGTGCCAGGAGAAGAGGGTGTTGGCGATCCGGTGACTGGCGAAGAGGGTGTTGGCGATCCGGTGCCAGGCGAAGAGGGTGTTGGCGATCCGGTGACAGGCGAAGAGGGTGCTGGCGATCCTCTGGAAGGCGAAGAGGGTGCTGACAATCCGGTGGCAGGCGAAATGGGTGTTGGCGATCCGGTGGCAGGAGAAATGGGTTCTGGCGATCCGGTGCCAGGCGAAGAGGGTGTTGGCGATCCGGTGCCAGGCGAAGAGGGTGTTGGCGATCCGGTGCCAGGCGAAGAGGGTGTTGGAGATCCGGTGACAGGCGAAGAGGGTGTTGGCGATCCGGTGCCAGGCGAAGAGGGTGTTGGCGATCCGGTGCCAGGCGAAGAGGGTGTTGGCGATCCGGTGCCAGGCGAAGAGGGTGTTGGCGATCCGGTGCCAGGCGAAGAGGGTGTTGGCGATCCGGTGCCAGGCGAAGAGGGTGTTGGAGATCCGGTGACAGGCGAAGAGGGTGCTGGCGATCCTCTGGAAGGCGAAGAGGGTGCTGACGATCCAGTGGCAGGCGAAATGGGTGTTGGCGATCCGGTGGCAGGAGAAATGGGTGCTGGCGATCCGGTGCCAGGCGAAGAGGGTGTTGGCGATCCGGTGACAGGCGAAGAGGGTGTTGGCGATCCGGTGACAGGCGAAGAGGGTGTTGGCGATCCGGTGACAGGCGAAGAGGGTGTTGGCGATCCGGTGACAGGCGAAGAGGGTGCTGACGATCCGGTGGCAGGCGAAGAGGGTGTTGGCGATCCGGTGGCATTCGATATGGGTGCTGGCGATCCGGTGGCATTCGAAATGGGTGCTGGCGATCCGGTGGCATTCGAAATGGGTGCTGGCGATCCGGTGGCATTCGAAATGGGTGCTGGCGATCCGGTGGCATTCGAAATGGGTGCTGGTGATCCGGTGGCATTCGAAATGGGTGCTGGCGATCCGGTGGCATTCGAAATGGGTGCTGGCGATCCGGTGGCATTCGAAATGGGTGCTGGCGATCCGGTGGCATTCGAAATGGGTGCTGGCGATCCGGTGGCATTCGAATGGGTGCTGGCGATCCGGTGGCAGGCGAAGAAGATTTTGGCGATCCGATCCGGTGGCATGCGAAATGGGTGCTGGCGATCCGGTGGCATTCGAAATGGGTGAGCTAGCGATCAGGTGGCAGGCGAAATGGGTGCTGAACGTTAACAGTCATGTTGGCAGACTAAGAATATCGTTGAGGTGAAATGAGACAATAGTGTTTATACTGCAAACCAGTTTTGAATGTAGCTATGAGAATATAGGGTTAACAATTGAGGCGTAGACAATTGGGCCTTTTCAAACTTATAAAGGTTGTATCTCTCCTAAAGTTATACACTTCATTGCCAGTTTTTCCCATTGACTGATTTCCATGTGTCCAAGACATATCTTTATTGGATGTAAAATGTTGTCTGCTTTACTCTTTATTCGATATGCTTGGAACACTGCTTTAATAGTTCGTATTTTTTACTTCAAAAAAAAATATAATTCTATATCATGGTTAAAAAGTTCGTAGTATTAGTCCTCCTCTTGACTCGTAGAGGTAATATTTTGGTTTTACCAACTTGTTGGTAACAAATAGTTATTGTCGCATTCAGATAGCAATAAAGAGTTAAGATTCTTGATATAATTTACTCGGTCATAAAAGGGGGTTAAAAGGGGGAGGGGGAACCTGAAACCCGTCAATTTGGCTGGGTGTGACTTACCACACACCCAAAGTTAAACCTCTCTTGGATAAAGTATAATTACAACTAAATAAATATAGATTCACTTTACCCAGTAAAACAAAAACATTCGAAATTGAATATTTCACCGTTCAATACCTTTCCAGTGTGGTGGTACACATAAGCAATGAAATATGAATGCATCAAGTGGTATTTAATTGTACACTTTAACGAAATATTCATATTTGAACGCTAATATTGATATTCAAAAATTCACGCTTATGAAGCAATCAGATTAGGTCATTTTGTCATTCATATCTGATTTCACAGCATTTACTCTTTAAAAAAAGAACTTTCGAAATTGAAGGTTTCAGCGTTCAATACCTTTCCACTGTGGTGGTATGCATAAGCAATGAAATATGAGCGTATAAAGTGGTATTTAATTGTACACGTTAACGAAATGTTCATATTTGAACGCTTATATTGATATTCAAAAATTCACGCTAATGAATCAATCAGATTAGGTCATTTTGGCATTCATATCTGATTTCACAGCATTTAAACAAGAGCGTTTTGGCGTTCAAACGAGAGCGTGTTTTTCGTTCAAATATAAGCGATTTTGGCGTTCAAACGAGAACATTTTGACGGTCATTCGATATCGTTTTGCATAAAAAATAATTTGATTAACAATCAAACGGGGTTGTTTTTGGCGTTCAAACGAGAACGAATTGGCGTTCATATGTAACTGTTTCGCGTTATAATAGGATTGGATTAACATTCAAACGAGAACAGTTTTGGTGTACTTTAACAACATTATTGTGAAAATTATTTTCAAGTAGTAATACCCGAATTTAAGCCTCTATTCACGAAATATACCCCACATTTGTACCCTATCTACAGAATATCAATTTGATTTGCTTATGGTGATTAACCGCTTTCCTCCCATAATACCATTGTCCCATTCGGCCAACAAACACCGCAAAATGTCGTATTCATCAAATGGTACAAACATCTTGGCTTAAATGTTCCCGGTGAAATTCAAATAATAATTCCCGGGAACGGAGATATTCTATCTTACCCTGCTAAAATCTAATTAACCTATAACGATTGAGTGGCTAGGTAAAATGAGCACTAAATCGAAGTACTTTGTAAAATATTAAGCAAAATTTATAGTTTACAAGAACGAAATATTTTTAAATTGAAGAAATGTACCATTATAAAAACGTTGTTTAATATTTATTGTTATTTTTAAGTCATGTGCATTACTGCAAAGAAGTCTAAACATAGAACAAGTACCCAAATATAATTTCCTAACGTAATATAGTGCCTATAAAAAAGACATTAACAAATATTTTATTTTTAAACGCAGCCGAGGATAAAGTTTCTTTTATTGAAAAAAAAATAATTCAGTTTATAGCATTTACCAATAAATTATAGGTAATGTATATATGCACGCGACTAGTATTAAGAGGTTCGATTCTTAAAATTTGGGACCGTAGGTCTTAAAGACACCAAACCCAAACTAAGCCTTACCTAACACTAACCAAACCTAAACTAATCTGACCTACAAAACGAGCAATATTTTCAAAAAGGCTGGTGTTTATTTTATATAAACTTAGCTAGTAGTTCTCACGGTTATTTAGAGAGGACGATCGCCTATCAGACTTAGTTATGTAATTAATCAACCAGTTAAGCAAGTAATTTAGTTTAGCTTTAACCTACATTTTCTAATAATATATCGTAATTTGTTTGTGTGTGCTTGTGTTCCTGGAAACAAATCAATAGTCCGATCCCGTACAAAAATTTACGGCTGCATTTTTGCTGTTAATTAGATTTTTTAGAATCTGCAATATATTGCAAATAAACTGGAATATTCTGGAAAAATACTGGAATAAACCTGAAAAATGTTCAATTTCAGACAAAATTAAGGTGATTCCAGAGAGCAATGCAGAACATTTTAGACGTTTTGCAGAAAAAATATCTTCCGTTGGAAAACTCAGTACAACAGTATACAAAATTTAGCAACTCTAGAGTCATAAAATAGTTACCTTACAGCTAGAAAACAGAGGGGAAATAGTAACTCCCGTTAGAAATCAGGATGTTTGTAGGCTCATTACAAGTACTGTACCTTCCAAATATATTGTATGCATGTTACAGTCAGAAATTGCTAAGTTTGTAGGATAATTGCAGGCGTGTTTCGGATACTTTTCAGGATCATCACAGGCGCGTTTCAGATACTTTTCAGGATCATCACAGACGCGTTTCAGATACTTTTCAGGATCATTACAGGCGCGTTTCAGATACTTTGTAGTAAAATTGCAGGAGCGTTTCATATAATTTTCAGGACCATTACAGGCGCGTTTCATATACTTTTCAGGATCATTGCCGGCGCGTTTCATATACTTTGTAGGAAAATTGCAGGCGCGTTTTAGATACTTTTTTGGATCATTGCAGGCGCGTTTCAGATACTTTGTAGGATAATTGCAGCCGCGTTTCAGATGATTTGCAGGATCATTGCAGCCGCGTTTCAGATAATTTTTAGGATAGTTGCAGGCGCATGTCAGATAGTTTTTAGGATAGTTTCAGGCGCATGTCAGATACTTTGCAGGATAAATGCAGGCGCGTTTCAGATACTTTTCAGGATCATTACTGGCGCGTTTCAGATACTTTTAAGGACCATTACAGGCGCGTTTCAGATACGTTTAAGGACCATTACAGGCGCGTTTCAGATACTTTTAAGGACCATTACAGGCGCGTTTCAGATACGATAATTACAGGTGCTTTTCAGATACTTTTTAGGATAATGGCATGTGCTTTTCAGATAATTTTTAGGATAATTACAGGCGCGTTTCAGATACTTTGTAGGATAATTGCAGGTGCTTGTCAGATACTTTTCAGGATAATTGCAGGCGCATTTCAGATACTTTGCAGGGTCATTGCAGTCGCGTTTCAGATACTTTGTAGGATAATTGCAGCCGCGTTTCAAATACTTTGCAGGATCATTGCAGCCGTGTTTCAGATAATTTTTAGGATAGTTGCAGGCGCATGTCAGATAATTTTTAGGATAGTTGCAGGCGCATGTCAGATACTTTGCAGGATAAATGCAGGCGCTTTTCATATACTTTGTAGGAAAATAGCAGGCGCGTTTCAGATACTTTTCAGGATCATTACTGGCGCGTTTCAGATACTTTTAAGGACCATTACAGGCGCGTTTCAGATACTTTTAAGGACCATTACAGGCGCGTTTCAGATACGATAATTACAGGTGCTTTTCAGATACTTTTTAGGATAATGGCAGGTGCTTTTCAGATAATTTTTAGGATAATTGTAGGCGCGTTTCAGATACTTTTTAGGATAATTGCAGGCTCTTTTCATATACTTTGTAGGATAATTGCAGTTGCTTTTCATATACTTTGTAGGATAATTACAGGCGCATTTCAGACACTTTTCAGGATAATTTCAGGAGCGTTTCATATACTTTGTAGGAAAATTGCAGGCGCGTTTCAGATACTTTTTAAGGATAATGGCAGGTGCTTTTCAGATAATTTTTAGGTTCATTGCAGTCGCACTTCAGATACTTCGTAGGATAATTACAGGCGCGTTTCAGATACTTTGTAGGATAATTGCAGGTACTTTTCAGAAATTTTTAGGATAATTGCAGGAGCATTTCAGATACTTCGTAGGATAATTGCAGGCGCTTTTCATATACTTTGTAGGATAATTGCAGGCGCTTTTCGTATACTTTGTAGGATAATTGCAGGCGCTTTTCATATATTTTGTAGGAATATTGCAGGCGCTTTTCATATACTTTTTTGGATCATTGCAGGCGCGTTTCAGATACTTTTTAGGATCATTGCAGGCGTATTTCGGATACTTTGTAGGATAATTGCAGGTGCGTTTCAGATACTTTGTAGGATCATTGCAGCCGCGTTTCAGATACTTCGCAGCAGCATTTCAGATACTCTGTAGGATAATTGCAGGTGCGTTTCAGATACTTTGCAGGGTCATTGCAGCCGCGTTTCAGATTCTTTTTAGGATCATTGCAGGCGCGTTTCAGATACTTTGAAGGATAATTGCAGGCGCGATATAGATACTTTGTGGAATAATTGCAGACGCGTTTCAGATACTTCGCAGGATCATTGCAGGTGCATTTCAGATACATCGCAGGATCATTGCAGGTGGATTTCAGATTCTTTCTAGGGTCATTGCAGGTGCGTTTCAGATACTTTGTAGGATAATTGCAGGTGCATTTCAGATTCTTTGCAGGATCATTGCAGGCGCGTTTCATATGCTTGCAGAGTCATTGCGGGTTTTCCTATCAATTATTGTGAATCAGTAGCCTTATATACCCTAAATTTCCCAAAAAAATTAAAGAGGCTTACGCTTGAGTTCAAACGTCAACAATAGCTATGTTTAAAATGATTTTAGGAATAAAGTTTCTTAAAACGATTTAACTAGAATTAAGGTAAATTAATGACGATTAAATTAATAAATATCATTTATATTTATTTAAATATTTAAAAATAGCCTCTAAATTGCGTCTCGACTTGGAGAGGTTTATTTTGGATTCCCAACTTGTACTCATCTCTTACAAAAATATTAAGCTGTAATTCATCTGAATACACGTTTTTCTGACTTGCTAAAGTAATATCTGAGATGGTCCAACTGTTTAGGTACATGTACATTAAGTTCTCACCACATCTAGATAAGAAGGTCTTTTCGTCTATCTAACATCCACAACATACACACTCACAGAACGTAATCGAAAAATTCTTTCAAACTCATAGCTAAAAACCGATTACAACTGAAGGGAAGGGTCCCGACAGGCTTGCTTTACGTCTATCCGCAACCAGGAAAACTGCTGTAAACTTATATGATAGCGCTAAAGTACTTTGGTTCGCAATTTCCTTCACATTTCGAGCGCCATGGTGATAGTAGATCTTGTCTTAATCGGTGAAGTTGGACTGCAAAACCGAGTGTATTCAATTCTCGAGTCATTCTCGAACTAGCTCTCAGTAAGTCTCTAGCATTACGAAGTATAGGCAGTGTCATACTTATTGAAACATATCTGATAAACTTATGATAACTGTATATACAATACTGGCCCATTTATGACCGAAAAATGTTTCAATTTTCTATCTTTTATGGTGGTTTAAATATTTTTAGGATCGAGACGTGACAGTATTAGATCAAAAGATTTTATTAAGATGAATGAGTAAAGCTTTTTTAAGATGCCTTTTTAGGCCTAACCAATTCTTTATTCAAATTTTAGGAAAATCAAAGCAGTAATATTAATGCCTAACAGAAGCAGATAAAAATTTAGGGTGCGCTCGAAGCTGACTTCCCGTACAAAAATTTTAAGCTGTAATTCATCTGCATACGCGCTTTTTTATCGCTACCACGCTGTAATAGGTATACATTAAGGCTACATTTCTGCAGCTCAAAAAACGGGAAAATTTCACAGCAATTCTAGAACTGCAAATTGACTGCCGTTTCTTCATTTTCTGTTTGTTAACTGTTAACTGTCTAGCCTGGCAGAAATATGCAGCGCAATTCTGCAAACGCTAAGCAAAAGTAGAAATACCAGCTGTTAGTTTAAAACTGTAATTTGACCGTTTTTATAGATATGATACAGGTCTGCAAAAGTGATGGAAAAGTAGAAATCCAGCTGCTAATTTAGAACTGTAATTTGACCATTTTTATAGACATGTTACAGGTCTGCAAAAGTGATAGAAAAGTAGAAATCCAGCTGCTAATTTAAAATTGCAATTTGGCCACATTTTTGGCATGTTACAGGTCTGCAAAAGTGATGGAACAGTAGAAATACAGCTGCCAATTTAAAACTTTAATTTGACCTAAATTGACCATTTTTATAGACATGTTACAGGTCTGCAAAAGTGATGTAAAAGTAGAAATTCAGCTGCCAATTTAAAACTGTAATTTAACCACATTTAGAGAGATATTGCAGGTATTCAAAAGTAGGAAATTCTACTTTTGAATACCTGCAATATGTCTATAAATGTTGAATAGTTACAGTTTTAAATTGGAAGCTTGATTTCAACTTTCCCATAACTTTTGCAGACCTGTAACATGTGTATAAATGTGGTCAAATTGCAGTTTTAAATTGGCAGCTGGATATCTACTTTTCCATCACTTTTGCAGACCTGTAACATGTCTATATAAATGGTCAAATTACAGTTTTAAATTGGCAGCTGGATTTCTACTTTTCCACCACTTTTTCAGACTTGTAACATGTCTATAAATATGGTCAAATTGCAGTTTTAAATTGGCAGCTGGATTTCTACTTTTCCATCACTTTTTCAGACTTGTAACATGTCTATACATGTAGTCAAATTACAGTTTTAAACTAGCATCTGGTATTTCTACTTTTCTATCGCTTTTGCACACCTGTAACATGTCTATAAAAATGGTCAAATTACAGTTTTAAATTGGCAGCTGAATATCTACTTTTCCATAAGTTTTGCAGACCTGTAACATGTCTATAAATATGGTCATATTACAGTTTTAAAATGGCATCTGGATTTCTACTTTTCCATCACATTTGCAGGCCTGTAACATGTCTATAAATGTGGTCAAGTTGCAGTTTTAAACTAGCAGCTGGTATTTCTACTTTTTCATCACTTTTGCAGACCTGTAACACGTCAATAAATATAGTCAAATTGCAGTTTTAAATTGGCAGCTGGATTTCTACTTTTCCATCACTTTTGCAGAACTGTAACATGTCTATAACTGTGGTCAAATTACAGTTTCAAACTAGCAGCTGTTATTTCTACTTTTGCATCGCGTTTGCAGAATCGCGCTGCATATTTCTGCCAATACAGACAATTAACAGATAATAAACAGAAAATGTAGAAACGGCAGGCAATTTGCAGTTCTGGAATTTCTGTGAAATTTTCGCGTTTTTCGAGCTGCAGAAAATGTAGCCTTAATTTATACCTATTACAGCGTGGTAGCGATAAAAAAGCGCGTATGCAGATGAATTACAGCTTAAAATTTTTGTACGGGGAGCCTAGAAAATCGACTAAATAGTTGTAATGAAAAATTGGCAAATTATTAGGGTCTTGAACATCAAAATATAATGAAAATGATTTGTTGGATTATAAAAATAAAATTTTGCTTAACCTGGATTTTGAATGAATGGAGTTTATTGTGTATAAAAAAAGCCTACTGACTCACGCGATTATACACAGGGATAAAAAAAAAGAGAACAATACATAAATATAAAAAACAACAGTATACAAATATACAAATATTTACAATGTTGAGGAATCTTTGACTAACTACCATAGGTTTTAATACACAGAGCCGTCGCCAGGGTCAAATTTTAGGTAGGGCCGCGGCAGGGCACATTTTCGGACGAATGCATCTTATTATCGATGCGTGTGCCAAGTCTTAACGCAAGATTTTTAACTGAAAAGTCTGGTTCAAGATGATGCATATTAGAAAATAACTTAAAAGTTCCTAATGTGAAGAACACGACGCATCATTTTGCCTCAGATTGTTCAATTAAAATCGTGCTATAAGCCTTGGTATACTCATCGGGAATAGGGTAGATTAGTATTAAAATCATGTCTATACAAGAAATTTAAAAAATTTGTACTATATATTAAAAATTAAGCGAGGGAAGAGACAATGTCAACGGGGTCTCAAAACAAATTAATAGAACGGTTAAACACCTATAAATTAAAAGTTGGGAAAACCAAAATATTACCTCTCCGAGTCGGGGAAAAGACGACTCAATATCGAAATACTAGACCAACATTTTTTCGCTTTGTTTTGTCTAACGAGGCTTAAGTCATTGAATAGTTTTCTCTACATTGTCAAAATATATAATCATCCACTAATCCTAGGTTTCAAATCATTACTTACAAAGAATATATAAGTTCTATGTTAAATTTTATTCTCTGATGCATACCACTAGCTTTGCCTTATATAACGTTTAATTCGGAATAAAATCTGTAAGACACGATTTCCATTAGAACATACCTTTACGAGAAGATCTTGGTTCCTTTCTAACGAAAAACTGAACTTTCCTTATCAGTTTTTCATGATTATAGAACTGAAAGGGTTTCTTTTACCTTAGCGTTTATCTCGGCAATTTTAAAGTTCACTTTCAAATCATAAATCTTTACTTAATCTCTAGTCTCCCTAATTAAAAAAACATGAAATGTCCTAAACGTATCTCTAATTTTCATTACTACCAATTTATGCAAAACTACTAATGGCTAATTCGAACCAAAAGAAAACCACTCGAACGTCTAAAAAAAGGTACTGAGAAAACCCACATATATTTAGTAAGTCGACAGAATTAATTATAATAAAATATTTATTGCCTGTGCTCATCAAGTGTCCAATATAAACTGACTACAAAGTAGCTAGCTCCTTTATGAGGAAACCTCGTTATTCGCTATAGGTGGCGCGCACTAGTGGAATAGATCAGGGTATACTAGTGGCGAGACTAACAATATATGATAATGTTATTAAGAGTATATAGCAAGAGTATATATCAAGTGTATTACAAAAGTATATAACAGGAGTATATAACATCTTTCATTCTTTAAAAAATTAAGTATTACGAAAACGTGTTGGATTGAAAATATTAGTTCTTGTTCGGGTAGACCTTGGTTGTTGTGTACTTGCTGTAAATGTGTAAATGGTGCTCGTGTGCTGGGTATGGCGGATACAGAAATTGTCTTGGGAAATGGGGAAGTTCCCGGAGAAATTCGAGTAGCGCTGTTCGGGTGTTGTCCAGCGTCTAAGCAGTCGTCATGCCAGAAGGACTTAAAGTCCTAATGTTTGATATTGATGTTGTACGTGGCGGTTCGAGTTTACGCGATGTAATTACAACCACTATTTGCTTTTGGTCTGGTCTTGACGTTTGAAGTATAGTAGGAGATCGGATCTGTGTTGCTGAAATCGGTTAATGAGTTTGAGTTGTTAAGACTGAAGTTTGATTTTGCAAGGGTCGTGGTGTTGGAGATGTGTTCTGCGTTGCTGAGGTCGGTGAACAATTGAGTTGTTGAAATTGAAGTTTGTTTTTGTATGGGTGGTGGTAATCTTCCTAGTCTGACTCTTGAAGTGGTTCGGTAAGTATTGTCCGCAGGATTGGGTAGATTGGTTAAAGTTTGCCGCAAATGCTTAACACAATTGTCCTCCACCTGTTGTACTTCTTGTGCCGTGTTTTGTTCAGCGTAGTCGCTTTGAGGTACTGTACTGTGTAGGTGAGTCGGACGTATTTGGTGGGGACTTCTCCGCAATGTTTTTCCGTCATTTATCTTCAGGATAGACGACAACGGCTCTTTGCTTTCGTGTAGTACTTCTGCAGGTTTCCATTACCATGGTCCGACATGGTAATATACTGGTCTTCCGGCCTTTAGAGTTTCAGGTATTGTGCGGTGCACGTGATTTTGATTTGGGTTTTTTAATCCAGTAAGGTTTGCGAATATGACAAGTTGAGAAGTGCGTTCGAAGTGCTTGTTTTGTTTATAGTTTACGGTGTTCTGGTACGGCGTCCTTTTAACATCTCGCTGGGTGACGGTAGCTTTCAAATGGGCGTCGAACGATATTCCATAAGAACATACTGTAGGTCACGACCTTCCTCTTGCGCTTTGATTGCCAGGTTTATTATTGTTTGTATGGTTCGTTTTGTCATACCGTTGCTTTTTAAGAATGATATGCGCTGGATGTTACGTGTTCTACTGCCCATTGTTGGAGTAAACCCTTGAAAAAGCTCGAGTTAAAGGGAGGACCATATCGACAGAATTGTGGATTTAGGAACTTTATTATCGCTTTATCATTTGTGCTTCGTAACTCTTAAGCTTCTACGCATTTGAAATAATAGTCAACTAGAATGATCAGATTTGTATTATTGATGTGGAAGAGATACGCACCAACAGTGACCGAGGGTAGCTGAGGTACATCGTGAGGCGTAAGCGCATAGCGTGTTGGAACGGTCCCTTTTTTCGGCAAGTTGTACAGTTCTGGACATACTTTGTGATGTCTCTTTTCATTTGTGGCCAGTAGAGATACAGCTTGGCTTTAGATAGGCACGCGGTTAGTCCTTGATGAACTGAGTGAATTTGGATCATGACATCACGGCGGAGCACTTCGGGACGTAAAGCGCATCCTCTCGGTAAATTAGGCCTTCTGATACATGAAGTTCTTCTTTTATCGCCCAGAACGGCTTTAACTCAATGCGTCGTAAGACTCTTAATTAATGACAATTAAATGTTTATGATCGGTCTGTACGATAAAGGGGACTCCAATGACATAATAGTGGAATCTTTCGCACGCGTAGACTATGCCTAGAAGTTCACGTTCTATTGGCGCGTAGTTTAGTTGAGTGCGAGTGAAAGAGGTTGAAGCATACTCAACAGGTTTACCATTTTGTGGTAGTACTGCATCGACGCCTATTAGGCTGCTTTCTACTGATATTGTCCTGGTGGCTTGCTAACTGTAATAGGCCAGTACTGGGGACCAGGAGATGAGGCGTTTAGGTTTTAGGAAGACAGCTTCCCTCTTTGCGTCCCATATGAATGAGACCCCTTTCTTCAGGAGCTCGCGTAGTGGAGCTGTAATTGTTGAGTGTTGGGGCAGGAATTTTGCCAAATAATTCACCATGCCAAGGAATCTTGGTAATGATTTTTTGTCTGTTGGTGACGGTATTCATTGAATCGCTTGAACTTTTGTTGGTGAAATTTCGAGGCCTTTGGAGGACAGGGTGTTGCCCAAGTATTCTATCTTGTCTACCGCTAGTTGCTGGAAATAGTTCTGACGCTGAGGATAGACCATAAGGTTGCCGGAGGAATCTGTATCGTGCGTAAGGTGTTGCGATTGTACAACAGAGCTTGGTTCATCCTGCTCTATGTGCCAGAACGCACTTTGCGCGTCCAGGACGGTGTAGATCAGCGTAGATTTGTTGAGCGGTAGGCATTGGATAGTAGGGTTCCGGGTGTGACCTTCCTTTTGGTTTTTCCACTATTATGATTGGGTGGACCCAATCGGTGAGCTCCGTGACGGGCACTATGATGCCTAACTGTTGCATGCGTTGCAATTCCCGTTGTACTCTTGATTGCACCCACACAATGCAATAATGGTTAGTGTTCTTTTTCTACGATGGTAAAAAACGTTTTAAACAATATCAAAGGTGATAATGTTAAAGATAAAAAACACTTCTTGTTTAATTGTGAACTAAACTTTATTCATCTGTTTTTATTTAAACATTAGTAATAACTAATATGGATACGATTAGTGTCGCGCTTTGCACAAACTCATCTTCACGCAAATAAACTTGTTCACTATACGTAACACAGAAGTGACTTTTTAGCCACATCGTAGTATACGATGAGGCTCTTAGTTTGACCCGAGCCGTAGTAGTAGTAGTAGTAGTAGTAGTACTAGTAGTAGTACATGTGGCCGGAGTTTTCGCTTTCGTTATCGTTATTTTTTGGCTTAAAAGGAACTCCACATTACCACAACCCACCCATAGGGGTAACTGGGCTCGGTTAGAGATTTAATTTTAATTAAAATTTTTTTCGGATCGCAGCCGGGAATCGAACCCGGGTCGTTGGCGTGGTAAGCAAAGGTTCTACCATTGAGCCATAGAGACTTGATAGAAACCTCGAGTTTTTTATTATTTATTTTTATCTCTAAAATGTCGGGGTGATGTGGGGTGGGGTACCTCTAAATCTGTGGGGTCGGATACTTATGAATTTGTATGTTTGGAGTTTTTATATTTATTTTCTTTTTATTTATGTGCTAATTAAATAGATAACGATTTTCCCCGTTTCGTTCTCGTTCGGTAGCTATCGCCATCTATGTTATGATTGACTGGATCGTTTTGGCGGTTAATTCAAATGTGGGTTTAGATAGAGCTAACATAGTGTTAAATGAGCGTAATGCGTTTGATCATTTTAGCATTGCTAAAGGTAATTCGAGGGGATAATCACTAAAATGGGTAATCACTATAATGAACTTGTATCTTTGGGGTCGGATAGTTCTGAACCTGTATCTTTGGGGTCGGATACTTCTGAACCTGTATCTTTGGGGTCGGATACTTCTGAACTTGTGTCTTTGGGGTCGGATACTTCTGAACTTGAATCATTGGGGTCGGGTACTTCTGAACTTGAATCTTTGGGGTCGGGTACTTCTGAACTTGAATCTTTGGGGTCGGGTACTTCTGAACTTGAATCTTTGGGGTCGGGTACTTCTGAACTTGAATCTTTGGGGTCGGGTACTTCTGAACTTGAATCTTTGGGGTCGGATAATTCTGAACTTGTATCTTTGGGGTCGGATACTTCTGAACTTGTATCTTTGGGGTCGGATACTTCTGAAATTGTATCTTTGGGGTCGGATACTTCTGAACTTGGATCTTTGGGGTCGGATACTTCTGAACTTGGATCTTTGGGGTCGGATACTTCTGAACTTGGATCTTTGGGGTCGGATACTTCTGAACTTGGATCTTTGGGGTCGGATACTTCTGAACTTGTATCTTTGGGGTCGGATACTTCTGAACTTGTATCTTTGGGGTCGGATACTTCTGAACTTGTGTCTTTGGGGTCGGATACTTCTGAACTTGTATCTTTGGGGTATGGGTTTAGATAGAGCTAACATAGTGTTAAATGAGCGTTACGCGTTTGATCATTTTAGCATTGCTAAAGGTTATTCGAGGGGATAATCACTATAACTAAACTTTCGCTTTCAAACGTTTCTGGGCATAAATATCTGTTCTTCGATTCGCCGGAATATTAGAATTACAGCGTAAGTAAGTTTATACGGTTATAATTTTATCACTGTTTAGAGTAGGGCATCGAGGGGCTATTAACTCTGATTTTATGCACGGTAAATCATTTAAGCATTGTAAAAGATAGCGCTATTCACTCATTAGGGTAAGTTATAAAGGGGTTATCCACTCATTAGGGTAGGGTATAGAGGGGCTATTCACTCGTACGATGTGGCTACTATTACGAGCCCTTGGGCCGTCTTGTTTATATTTAACGATAGGCTACCTCCTCTATTTTTTATCAAAAGTGATTCTATTTAACTTACCAATTATATCTGATGAGAGAATAGTAACTCTACCAACTGAACATACCAGTTTCAGCAACCCTTCATATCTAGATATCACAGTTACCACTTCCACAGTTTCCAATTTGAGCGACCATTTCGGGCAGTTGGTTTCCAATTTGAGCGACCCTTGCGGGCAATAGGGTTTCTATTTGAGCGACCCTCGCGGGCAATAGGTTTCCAATTTGAGCGACCCTTGCGGGCAATAGGTTTCCAATTTGAGGGACACTTGCGGGCAATAGGTTTCCAATTTGAGGGACACTTGCGGGAAATAGGTTTCCAATTTGAGGGACACTTGCGGGCAATAGGTTTCCAATTTGAGCGACCCTTTCGGGCAATAGGTTTGCAATTTGAGCGACCCTTTCGGGCAATAGGTTTCCAATTTGAGCGACCCTTTCGGGCAATAGGTTTCCAATTTGAGCGACCCTTTCGGGCAATAGGTTTCCAATTTGAGCGACCCTTTCGGGCAATAGGTTTCCAATTTGAGCAACCCTTTCGGGCAATAGGTTTCCAATTTGAGCAACCCTTTCGGGCAATAGGTTTCCAATTTGAGCGACCCTTTCGGGCAATAGGTTTCCAATTTGAGCGACCCTTTCGGGCAATAGGTTTTTAATTTGAACGACCCTTTTGGGTGATAAGTTTCCAGTTCAAGCAACCCTTTCGGGTGAGTTAATTTTACAAAGCTCCTAGAGCTAGGATTTCCACCAACCATTAATTACGGCTGATCATACAAAGCTCCGAGAGCTAGGACTTTCACCAACCCTTTAGGGTTATAATACAAAGCTTCTACAGCTAGGGTTTTCAACAACTTAAAAAGGTAAAGCTTCTAACCCATATGGGTTATAAGTTCATTTTACAAAGCTCCTAGAGCTAGGATTTCCATCAACCTTTGATTACGGCTGATTTTTACAAAGCTCCGAGAGCTAGGACTATCACTAACCCTTTCGGGTTATTATATAAAGCTCCGAGAGCTAGGACTATCTCTAACCCTTTCGGGTTATAATACAAAGCTTCGAGAGCTAGGACTTTTACTAACCCTTCCGAGTTACTATGCAAAGCTTCTACAGCTAGCACTTCAACTCAATTTGGGCAACCCTTTCTATAGCAGTGGCGTAGCGTGACTTTATCCCACCTGAGGCAAACAATTGATTTTCTGCCCTCCCTTTTTTCCCAATTATGCT
Organism: Phalangium opilio; assembly: GCF_054372755.1. Lineage (NCBI taxonomy): Eukaryota > Metazoa > Arthropoda > Arachnida > Opiliones > Phalangiidae > Phalangium > Phalangium opilio. The sequence continues at coordinate 3,064,917 of NW_028324172.1, read as the reverse complement.
TATTAAGCTCTGTAATAAAGCTGTGATAATGTTTCACTGTTTTCTAAAGGATTAAAATGAAATGTATTTCATTAAATAAACTTTTATTTTGCGTTTTTTTTTCCAATGCAAAATCTTTAGTATGGTGTAAAAGTTGATTTATACCTATTGTTCGATTGTCAAGATAAGGAGATTTGTTAATCTCGACTTGGACATTGAAGACTAATACATTTGATCAATTTCAATTCCGAGAATCTTCTCTCAACTCGCATACTTAATTCAGCTTTGATGAATATTATCAGCATTACAATGTTAGGTAACCGCTTTCAAGTTTCGACAAAACAGTACAATCTAATCCCCTAGAATAGAGATCCTTTCACCCCCTCACGCTACGCCACTAAATTATGCATTACTTTCAAAGATACCTCTTTCATCATAAAAAGCTCCTATAGAGCTAGGATTTCCATCAACCATTAATTACGGCTGACTTTACAACGCTTCGAGAGCTAGGACTTTCACTAACCCTTTCGGGTTATAATACAAAGCTTCGAGAGCTAAAACTATCACTAACCCTTTCGGGTTATAATACAAAGCTTCGAGAGCTAAGACTATCACTAACCCTTTCGGGTTATAATACAAAGCTTCGAGAGCTAGGACTTTCACACACCCTTTCGGGTTATAATACAAAGCTTCGAGAGCTAGAACTTTCACGGGGTTTTAATACATAGCTTCGAGAGCTAGGGCTTTCACAGGGTTAAAATACATAGCTTCGAGAGCTAGGGCTTTCACTGGGTTATAATACAAAGCTTCGAGAGCTAGGGCTTTCACAGGGTTAAAATACAAAGCTTCGAGAGCTAGGGCTTTCACTGGGTTATAATACAAAGCTTCGAGAGCTAGGGCTTTCACAGGGTTAAAATACAAAGCTTCGAGAGCTAGGGCTTTCACAGGGTTATAATACAAAGCTTCGAGAGTAGGGCTTTCACAGGGTTAAAATACAAAGCTTCGAGAGCTAGGGCTTTCACAGGGTTATAATACAAAGCTTCGAGAGCTTGGACTTTCACAGGGTTATAATACAAAGCTTCGAGAGCTAGGACTTTCACAGGGTTATAATACAAAGCTTCGAGAGCTATAACATTCACAGGGCTATAATACAAAGCGTCGAGAGCTAGGACTTTCACAGGGTTATAATACAAAGCTTCGAGAGCTAGGACTTTCACAGGGCTATAATACTAAGCTTCGAGAGCTAGGACTTTCACAGGGTTATAATTTAAAGATTCTAAAGCTAGGACTTTCACAGGGTTATAATACAAAGCTTCTACAGATTGGACTTTCAGAGGGTTATAAAACAGAGCTTCTACAGCTAGGAAGTTCACCGACCATAACGGTATACTAGACTTCTACAGCTATTTCTTTTTAACGAAACATATACCTTTATGATACGAATAGTACGATTCTCTGTAAAAGGCCTCGAATCTGTCTTGAAAAAGTTTGTTTCCGAACGCTAAATCTAACTGGCAATGATAGTCAGTTGAAATTTTCTCTTCAAGACCCGGCGGAAGAGACATGTTAAAAGAATCAAAGAACATTTTCATGGCCGTTTTACTTTTTAAAAAATTTATATTAAAATCTCCAACTACAACTGTCGGAACAGAGGCATCGTATCTAATATCGAACAAAGGATTAAAATCCTCAAAAACTGATCTCAAACTCGCTCCGGGCGATTTGTACAACAAAACAACAGTCATCGGTTCATTTTCAATGGAAACATCCAACCAGCAACGTTCTACATGCAAATTTCTGAAAGGTCTATCGGTTCGCAAAACCCTATTATCCAAATTGTTAACTAATTTTCGGGTGTGTCTTTTAAATAAATGGAAGAACCAAACGCAATACCTACGTGCCGTTCTTGGCAGATAAATACCGCCCACTTCCCTAAAGGATGGCACACTAAAATCATCGGTATCTTTCTTCCACGTTTCAACAAGGCATAATAACTGGGCATTTCTTATCACGGTACTGTCTGCTAAAATACCTTCCAAATGCGCGTTTAAGGACTGCACATTATGAACATAAATGTAAACCCGTTCGTTCAAAAACGGTAATACAATACTCTTCGTATCCCGTAATCTTTTACGTTCCAATTCTACTTGATTGTTTTTAGGCGCATTTGGAACTTGAAATTTACCCTCAATATACAAAAGCTGGCGTTTCTAGCCCTACTACAAGCAACGTATAAATGAGTTCTCTCTAATTTTTTTCTGGGATTACAATGCACTACTACAGACGAGTATGTATCGCCTTGACTCTTGTGTATCGTAATAGCCTCAGAAATTACCAAAGGAAACTGTCTCCTAGAGACTGAAACATTATTCTGCCTCCATTTTCTACTAAATGCCTTAATAACCTTCTCGACAGGAGTCCAAGTCCTGTTAAAGTTATTCTGTTCGTACAATCCAAGACTCTTTTGTCTCAAACACTTCCCAACATTAGCATCAGCAAACTCAATCCAAACCCTGAACGGAATTTGTTCCCCGAGCCTATTTTTACCGTACTCTATCTTCCTTAACCAACCTGTCGCACCATTCGTAAGTCCATCAGACGTATCGACATTGTTAGTCATCATATGTCTCGCACCACAAGCGAGTGTTAGTTCTTTAGGGAGACCATACGTATCAGACGTTGCTACAGTTTGAACTTGGGAAAGAATGTTACTTTTAACTTCGCTACTAAGATCACCATTTACAACATCTACTGAAATTGAAATACACTTTTCCGTAGTCATTTTAAATAGAGTCTCTTGGTTAAATTGGTTGACTTCAACGTTAGTAGGGAAAAGATGTATCGCTTCTTTTGGCGGTACACGCTCTCTGTTTACTTCTAAACTTACGAAATAGTCAATATCATCCTGATTCATACTTCCCACAGCCATTCTATTCAAAGCTTCCGCAAACCTCTTTGCCTCATAATTTCTTCAAGCTCACTAAATTGGAATTCCTCCCACATTGGGTTACCAATTAAAGACGGATATGGATTGTCACTATCACTTTGACTTTGAAAAGCGAAATGATGCCGGACGGGTCTAAGTTGGTTAAAATCTCCAACTAAAAGTACAGACACACCACCGAAATAATCTGGGCAACCCATTATCTCTTGCATTCTCCAGTTTTTTCGGTTAAAAACCTTCGCATCAACCATTGATATTTCGTCAATAGTTAACAATTTCACTTGACCATACATCAACCAAATATTGTGAAGAGTTTCACTTTCAAATCTGGAAATGCTTCCGGCAAATTGACTAACGGGTAGACAAAAGGTACAAGTTGCCCCACCTATATTAAAGGCAGCCATGCCCGTAGGTGCGCATCGCAGAATTGTGACCTCCGAGGCATTAGCCCCTCTTTACTTATTGTAAAATCTAGTAACAGATTCAAATATGGCACTCATTAAAACGCTTTTTGCAACACCAGCACCTCCTGTAAAAAATAGCCGTAAAGGAATTTCTTTGCACTTTAAATGGTGCAGAACTTCATAAAATATTTCTTTCTGTTTCAATTTCAGCTTTCTAACAAGGGCATTGTATTCTGAATCATTAACCAACGTGACTGATGGAACAAGAGTTTTTTGTCCGCATTACCATCAAGAATATCTCTGTTAATATTTCCTATTGCCTCTTCTATTGTATTAATTAGAAATTCAAAATCTTCAACAATTAAAGACCTATCTATTTCATTTTGATGTTCCAATTCAGGTTGGATATTAGTAAGATCAGATTCAATAGCTTCACTTCCGAAATCTCTCACAGCCTGTTCAATAGCTGCTTCGTCAATTTCATTATGAAATTCTTTTATAGATTCCGTTATAATCTCAAGTCTAAGCTCATACTCAGATTTTACATCCTTTGTCAAAATATCTCTACTTATCGCACCATCCTAGTGGCGCATGCTAATTGCTGGGATTTTTAATAGCGTTTGGCTACTTAATAGAGCCTATCACCGACTGAAAAATGATAGCCTATTTACCTTGAGTTCTCTGAAGTCCAAAAAACGTCCAAATTCGCAATTTCTTAAAGTCTCTAAGCTAAGTTTAGAGTCGAGTAATATCCAAAGTTTTGTAACAAATAAAAAGAGAAGTGATCCGAGTTTTATTTTGCCGTCTAAAGTGGCTACATGTGAAAATTTTGAAAGGGTCTATCTTTACAAAGGAAATGCTTTGGTATTTATACCTTTTGCAAAGGGGCTGGTCCTGCCCAGTACCCTTACCAAAGGCTGGGTCCGGGGGACCAATGAACTGTCTTTCTAGGGTATAAGTTCTTGCTCATCCCTATAGAAGTGGTGTTTTTCCTAGAAAGGTTGTTTTTGAAAACACCTGACACCTGGTTTTTGTCGGTTTTTCCATTTTCGTTAAGTTTCAAAACATGTTGCTTTCGATTTCTATTTCTATTTTTTACATTTTATTCTAAAATTATTTGATGTTATTTATCTTAAGTTAATTTAATTTTAATTTTGATTTAATTGAAATTTCTCGTGATATTTTCTACACTCCCCACCGTAATATGTGACGCAACCTTGAGTCATGTATTACTTAAAAATTATACAAAACTATTCGCGAGAAATTTGGTCCTATTTACATTGATATTTTCTTATTCCTAGTTTTACATCTTATGTTTTATGTTTTTCACAGTTGTTCTTAATTTATTTATTATACAATCCAATTTTAATTCGTTAATTTCAGTTTTAAATTTCCTTAATTTCTTAAATTTATGGTTCAGTTATCTCTAAGGGGTACAGAAGTTGTATGGGTCTTCTTAATATTGAACCATTACTTAATCTTATCATGCAAGCTCTGACCTGGTTGTCTCTACTCATTAATGTTTCCGTTATTGTTCCTAATTTCCATTCATGTTTTGGTTTTTTGTCTTGATGTATTAAGACTACGTCTCCTAACTTAATTTTATGAGTTAATTGTTTATCCGAATAATGGGCTGTTCTCAACTGGAGTAAATACTCCTCGTGCCATCTTTTCCAAAGCCTATCTAATAATTGCTGCCTGTACTTTAATCTATTTGTTAATTGTTGTTGTGTTTGCTTTTGAATGGTCTGATCAAATGTTTGGGGTGGTAAAGAATTAACTCTTTTACCTAGTAAAATATGCGAGGGACTTAAAGGGGTTGGTTCCTGGGGGTCATTGTAAACAAATGTGATTGGGCGTGAATTTATGGATGCCTCTGTTTCTAAAAGAATGGTTTCTATTTCGGGGTAGGTTAGTTTCGAATTTTTAAGTACCTTCTTCAAAATTGTTTTAGTCGACCTAACCATACGTTCATAGAAACCTCCCCACCATGCGGCTCGTTCGGCTATAAATTTCCAATTAATTCCTTCCCTCCCAAAATATTCCAATAGTTTTTCCTCTTTCAATTTTTTCCAAATGTTTTGCATGTCCTTGTTTGCGCGCTCGAACGTTTTTGCATTATCTGTGTAGATAGTATGTGGCAAACCTCGCCTAGCTACCATTCGTCTGAAAGCTAACATAAACTCTTCTGTTGATAATGATGGTATTAGTTCCAGATGCAAAGCTCTTGTAACGGCGCAGGTTACTAAACAAATATAAGCCTTGTCCAAATCCTTATTTTTCTCAAAATATGAGGGTCCCTTCACATACACTGGCCCCGCAAAATCTATCCCTATAACTTAGAAGGGTGGGGCTTCCTCCAGCTTTACTAAGTAGTTTCCTACATGCCATACATCCCCTAACCACTTTCCTTGCTAACTGTCGACCTGAAATAATGAAATATCTTTCTCTGACTTGAGTTAAGGTCTCTTGGACTCCCCCATGCATAACTCGGTTGTGACTGCGTTCCGTTAACAAATAAGCTAACCTTTGTTTCGAATTTAGAATTATGGGGTGCTTTTGTTCTTGAGTCAAATCCGATTGGTCTAATCTTCCCCTACACATAATTGATTTTGATTATTGAATATTGGCTGAAGGGTTGCTAGCTTATTTGAGTTCCCTAATTTCTCACCGATTTTAATTGTAGCTATCTCGTTAGCATAGTCTATCCCCTGGACGCAGTTCACCCAATCTATTTCCGCTTTTACCATCTCCGCCGCGGTTACGGGTCCATCTTGTTTATTTTTTCTGAATGCCCTTCCAACATAGGCTGTAACTCTTAACGCTTTGTCCAACTTACTATACCTACGTAGGTCAATAATCTTATCTAATCCAGGTTTTTCATCAATGTTTATGACTAAAATTGTTTTTCTCATCTCCTGTTCTAACTCTTTGGGGTCTATTTTTATTTTTCTGGAATCGTCCATGGGCCTTTCTGATCTCGGCAACAACAACCAACTAGGTCCTTCCCACCATTTTTTGAGCGCGTGCAGATTCTCCGCTTTTACTCCCCGTGTAGGAATATCTGCTGGATTATCAACCCCTGGGCAGTGGAACCAATCTTCTGTATTTGTGAGCCTTTGTATTTCTGATATTCTGTTTGATATAAAAGGTTTCCACGTGGTTGACGCTCCCCTAATCCAATAAAGGGCAATTTTGGAATCTGTCCACATAAAACTCCTAATAAATTTTTTGCTAAACGTTGATTTTACATAATTTACCAAACGCGCTCCTAAATTGCATCCCATTAGTTCTAATCGTGGTATCGATAGTTCGGGTTCCAATTTGGAACTTTGCTGAAACTGCTTAAGCGGCGCGACTCGTGCCTTGGATATTACAAATGCTACCCTAATTTTTCCTGCCTTTGTTACATACCTAACGTAAACAATAGCCGCATAGGCGTTCCTACTTGCATCTGTAAAACAGTGTAACTCCCAATTATCTACTTCTTCCTCCCCATCAAAATAATGACTTGGCATACTAATATTTCGAAGATTGGGCAATTCGTGGCACCAATCAAGGAATTCTTCCGCTAACTCTGGTCCTAAAGTTTCGTCCCAATCTACCTTCTCCACCCATAACCTCTGAAATAAGAGTTTTGCTCTAATTGTAAATGGGGTCAAAATTCCTATAGGGTCAAATATTTGTGCAACGGCACTGATTACGCAACGTTTGGTCGGCTTGATGTTTTGTAAAATCTCAATTAACTTTGTTAAGTCAAAAAAGTAAGTGTCCGAATTTGGGTTCCACCTTAGCCCTAACAGTTTGATTCCTTCGGGTGCCTCCTTACCATCAAACATGGGGACCGAATTTTCCGATTTTGTGTCTCCCCATAACTTCCTAAGATCTGGCGAATTTGTGTTCCATTTCCTAAATCGCATGTTGGCGCTGCTCAATATCTTATTAATTCCTACAGTAGTTTCATAAGCCTTTTTCCACATTTTGTTCCCCACTAGTCAAATCATCTACATAGAGATCCTGGTCCAATATTCTAACTACATTTTCGTCCGCTCCCTCTACCTTGTGTATGTGATACTTTATTGTTAGAGCTAACAAAAGAGGGCTTGAAGTGATTCCAAAAGGTACGCGTGCCATACGTAGGGTTTTAAAATCATTTTCTTTTAATTGGTCATGCGTCTCAGCGTTTACCCATAAAAATCTCACTGAATCCCTTTCTGACTCTGCTAGGGCTATCTGGAGAAACGCCTTCTCAATATCCGCTACGAATGCGACCTTATTCATTCTAAATCTCAACAATAACAATAAAATATCCGGGTTCAGATTTGGTCCCGCTGCTAAACAATCATTTAAGGAGGGGAGCCCCTTTCCATGAGCTGACCCATCTAACACTACTCTCAAGCTTGTGGTGGCCGACGCGCTTTTTACCGGCTGATGGGGAAGGTAAAAAGTTCCCGCTGGGGCTATGATATTTTCAGGTACAATCTCTGTTATCCCCTTTTCCAATTGGTCATCTATGACCTTCTTATAGTCCTCAAACAAAATTGGGTCCCGAATGAATCTACGTACTAAAGAATTCCCCCTTTTTGTTGCTAAGTCCAAGTTATCAGGCAACAATTCTTTCTCTACCTTCCACGGAAATTTCACGTGGTATCGCCCATTCTCCATCTTAGTTTCCGAATTAAAATTCTCAATTATTTCCTGATTTTCCAAATATCCCACCCTTTTCTCCTCATTCTCAATTCCTATAGATTCCAATTTCCAAAATTTCTCAATTATCTCATCAGCTTTTCTTTCCACTACACCTACCCTCATTACTGTTATTGGGCAGGTATTTACGTTTACCTGGTTCCCCGAATCCAAGGGTCCTTGCACGGCCCATCCCAATTTTGTTTCAATGGCCATAATCCTAGGTCCAAATCTTTCTGTCTTTCCTGACGCGACTGTCCAATAATAATCTCCCCCTATTAACAAATCCATCCCATCTGAATCTGGGCTCTGAGTTGTTGGTTTATCCGCTAATTGCCAACCCTTTTGTTTCATGTATGTCTCAATCTCATGGCATTTAAACGCAGTTACTGAGTTGCAAACGTACGGAACTTCTATCGCTATAATCTCAACCCTTTGTTCCGGTTTTTCTACGTTTTCGAGAGTTACCTTGACTCTCTTCCTAATTTGTTCCGATACCTCCTTACTCATGAAGGTGTTAAATCCAACCTTAGTTTCTCCCACTACTGGTAATCTTAATTTCCTGGATACATCTTCCCTAATAAATGACGCTTGCGCCCCGGAGTCCAAAAAACACCTTACTTCTAAACCTGTATTTTGCTGTACTGGGTTCCTAACAATAGCTCTCGCCGACTGCAGCAAAACAGTTTCATCAATCCCTTCCCCATTACTAACTGAGGCTACCCCCACGTTCAAGGTTACGTTCTCCTCCTTATTTTCTACTGTAAAGTTAGCTGGGTTTTTGTCACACACCGCGTAATTGTGGCCCTTTTGGCATTTCTTACATGTCTTAAACCTGGCATTGCAATCTCTGACTCTATGGTTCTGTCTCAAACAAAGGTAGCATCGACGTTGTTCTCTAATTAAGTTACGTTTTTGTTCCAAATTAAACTTAGGACAATCATTCGAATTATGCCCGTTAGCTTCACAGAATATGCAAAATGGATTTTCCCCTCGATTTTGACTATGATTTTGATATCTATTGTCCCTACTTTGATACCTGTTTTGATTTTGATAACTATTTTGCGGGTATGTTACAACCGTTGACAAGGCCGAAGCTGTGTGCCTTTGGTAGGAAGGTTTTCTTTCAACCTACTCCTTATAACTATTTGTCCCAATTTTTTCTGAGCTAGATTTAGATCCTAAAGCTCTACAGGCTTCCCTTGATTCAATCTCCTCCGTCAAATAATCAACCATCTGGTCAATATCCCAATCAGTATTCGCTTTTCTAACGCGCCTAAAATCTAACCTAATCTCTTCTGGAAAGCATTCCAATATTCTTGGGCATAAAGCCACACTGCACTTCCTTACATCTTCCCCCACGGATTTTAAGCTTCTAATGTTAATATCTATGGTATTAATTAGTTCTCTCAGACCTTTCAAATTGCTGATCTTATATACAGGTTCTAGATTTTGTAATTTATGCATGTGGGTATTGACAACCTGGTCTCTCTGACCAAATCTCCTTTCTAAAATGTCTATAGCCTCATCGTAAGTTGCGTCACTGGGGTACATTCCCGTTAAAGCTAATTTCGCTTCACCTTCTAAATACGATTCTAAATACGTGAATTTTTCTACCTTGTCAATGTTTTGCTTGTGAACGGCTGAAGAAAACTGGTTCCAGAAGCTTGTCCACTGGGTGATTTCCCCGTCGAATTTTCTTACGGTGAGCTTAGGTAGCTTGGCGTGTTGGGTGACCTGAGTCGGGACGACTTGGCTGGCCACGGTATTTCCGGTGACGATCGTGGAAGTTGAGCTGGACGCCGATGTTGTCGCCCCCTTGATACTTTCTATGCGTCGGTTCGCCTTCCGTAATGCCCTAATGATTTTATCCCGGTACTCCTGGGCCTTTTCTGTATCCTCTTCTTGTTGTTTATCATTGTCGAATAGCGCTTCGATTTTGGCGTCGTAGTCTATCAGAGCTTCCTCCTTTTGTTGAAAAATTGCCACGATGTCTTCTACGTCTTCGACATCACAGTTCGTTGCTTTAAGTAGCGTCTCAAGTTCTTTGATTAGCTTCGTAACTAAAGTTCTTATGACTTTTCGCGATGTCTTAAACTTATTCAATTCCGTTTCACGACTCGCCATTGTTCTTTCTGACTACTTTTCTCACGATTCCGATTTTAATTATTTTTCCAATTAACCGTTTGGGTCAGTCCAAAATCCTATATTATTTCCTAATTGCAAGATCCGATTTTGCAGATTCCGATTCCGATTTACGTTTTACACATGTATAGTTTTTTATATAGTCATTAAAAATCTATTTCATTTCATTTTGAGTTGAGAAACAAGATTATCATCAATATTAAAATAAATATAATTAATATTAAATATTTTCTTCGTTAGTTATTTGCCTTACTGATCGTTACATCTGGGGGCAGTGCTCCCCGCCAAGTCGAGCACTGACATCCTTTTCTCGAAGCAACTCACGGCACTTTTAAGACCACTGTAACTTCGTGATGGGTATAGGTAAAAGTCTGAAATTTTGCTAACAGCGAGGACTGTCAATCCTAGCAATAGTTTCCAAATTTCAAGTTCCTACCCTATATACTTTTCGAAATATCGAAGGTGTAATCAACCTTATTTTGTCACTCACTCACTCACTCACCGATCATCAAAATTCTAAAGTACTTATAGGGTAGATAGAAACTTAAAATTCAGGATTTAGTTTTCATTTATATTATAAAGCACAGAAAAATTAAAACATCCCGAAATGTTTATAAAATTGTTCTTTAGTTTTTTTATTTTAAAACTAGATGGCGCTGTAGTCTTTTCAACAGAAATAGTGTGTGTTCTTGATGAAAGGACGTAAAGGTCGTAACTGATGCTACATTCTTATATTAGGTTATAGCGTACTATCTTTTTTGTATATTCTCTTGGGGTCGAAAGGGGCAATTCAGCGTAAATATGGACATGCGTTAGCAATTATATTGACAAACGAAGTACAACGAGAGGGTTTTGTTTTAATATAACTACCGAAGTATAGCGAGAGGGTCTACAAACAGAATTGAGATCCTATGAAAAACATTAACATGCACAAAAATGGGCCAAGCCTCGCCTCGTGCCCTTTCCGCCGTAAAACGTTCTGATATCCCATGTAGAGCCAAGTCTGCCTTTTTGTTCTTATTCACTCGCCAATTGAACAATTATGTTATAAATTAACTCCTTTTCCTAATTAATAACCAATATTCTTTTACTCTATCATTATTATACATCTTTGTTCGTATCAAAAATATCGTGACTTGGCAATCGCACGTAATTACCTTATAACGTGTACATAGGGTTATGCATAACTCGCCTTATAAACTTGTACATATCCACTCGACCATAAACGATTTAGTGAACATCCCTTCGATTATTTTAAAATCGGCGACGATTTAGTGAATATCCCCTCGACCCCTTATAATATTACTTACCTGCGATTGCCAAATCACGATATTTTTGATACGAACAAAGATGTATAATAATGATAGAGTCAAAGAATATTGGTTATTAATTAGGAAAAGGACTTAATTTATAACATAATTGTTCAATTGGCGATTGAATAAGAACAAAAAGGCAGACTTGGCTCTACATGGGATCTGAGAACGTTTTACGGCGGAAAGGGCACGAGGCGAGGCTTGGCCCATTTTTGTACATGTTAATGTTTGTCATATCGTTTTAAACGAGAACAATTAAACATTCTTGAAAGACTTGGCTAATATTGACGTTTGAAATGAAGCATACGCCTGTTGCTTCGCCTTACTCAAATAAATAGTATATAAAGGTTTTGAATCGCAGCTGTAGGTAAGAACATCGCAATTGCGTAAACCTTTGGAGGAAGACCCCGGCGTTGTTCTCTAATTAAGTTACGTTTTTGATCCAAATTAAACTTAGGACAATCATTCGAATTATGCCCGTTAGCTTCACAGAATATGCAAAATGGATTTTCCGCTCGATTTTGACTATGATTTTGATATCTATTGTCCCTACTTTGATACCTGTTTTGATTTTGATAACTATTTTGCGGGTTTGTTACACCCGTTGACAAGGCCGAAGCTGTGTGCCTTTGGTAGGAAGGTTTTCTTTCAACCTACTCCTTATAACTATTTGTCCCAATTTTTTCTGAGCTAGATTTAGATCCTAAAGCTCTACAGGCTTCCCTTGATTCAATCTCCTCCCTCAAATAATCAACCATCTGGTCAATATCCCAATCAGTATTCGCTTTTCTAACGCGCCTAAAATCTAACCTAATCTCTTCTGGAAAGCATTCCAATATTCTTGGGCATAAAGCCACACTGCACTTCCTTACATCTTCCCCCACGGATTTTAAGCTTCTAATGTTAATATCTATGGTATTAATTAGTTCTCTCAGACCTTTCAAATTGCTGATCTTATATACAGGTTCTAGATTTTGTAATTTATGCATGTGGGTATTGACAACCTGGTCTCTCTGACCAAATCTCCTTTCTAAAATGTCTATAGCCTCATCGTAAGTTGCGTCACTGGGGTACATTCCCGTTAAAGCTAATTTCGCTTCACCTTCTAAATACGATTCTAAATACGTGAATTTTTCTACCTTGTCAATGTTTTGCTTGTGAACGGCTGAAGAAAACTGGTTCCAGAAGCTTGTCCACTGGGTGATTTCCCCGTCGAATTTTCTTACGGTGAGCTTAGGTAGCATGGCGTGTTGGGTGACCTGAGTCGGGACGACTTGGCTGGCCACGGTATTTCCGGTGACGATCGTGGAAGTTGAGCTGGACGCCGATGTGGTCGCCCCCTTGATACTTTCTATGCGTCGGTTCGCCTTCCGTACTGCCCTAATGATTTTATCCCGGTACTCCTGGGCCTTTTCTGTATCCTCTTCTTGTTGTTTATCATTGTCGAATAGCGCTTCGATTTTGGCGTCGTAGTCTATCAGAGCTTCCTCCTTTTGTTGAAAAATTGCCACGATGTCTTCTACGTCTTCGACATCACAGTTCGTTGCTTTAAATAGCGTCTCAAGTTCTGTGATTAGCTTCGTAACTAAAGTTCTTATGACTTTTCGCGTTGTCTTAAACTTATTCAATTCCGTTTCACGACTCGCCATTGTTCTTTCTGACTACTTTTCTCACGATTCCGATTTTAATTATTTTTCCAATTAACCGTTTGGGTCAGTCCAAAATCCTATATTATTTCCTAATTGCAAGATCCGATTTTGCAGATTCCGATTCCGATTTACGTTTTACACTAAAAAGCGTACCCTTTCTTTTCACTTTAATCCTAATTAATTTTATCTAAAGTCCCGAATTTTTAGTTCTAATTCCCGGGTTTCGGCACCATATCGCACCTTCCTAGTGGCGCATGCTAATTGCTGGGATTTTTAATAGCGTTTGGCTACTTAATAGAGCCTATCACCGACTGAAAAATGATAGCCTATTTACCTTGAGTTCTCTGAAGTCCAAAAAACGTCCAAATTCGCAATTTCTTAAAGTCTCTAAGCTAAGTTTAGAGTCGAGTAATATCCAAAGTTTTGTAACAAATAAAAAAAGAAGTGATCCGAGTTTTATTTTGCCGTCTAAAGTGGCTACATGTGAAAATTTTGAAAGGGTCTATCTTTACAAAGGAAATGCTTTGGTATTTAAACCTTTTGCAAAGGGGTTGGTCCTGCCCAGTACCCTTACCAAAGGCTGGGTCCGGGGGACCAATGAACTGTCTTTCTAGGGTATAAGTTCTTGCTCATCCCTATAGAAGTGGTGTTTTTCCTAGAAAGGTTGTTTTTGAAAACACCTGGCACCTGGTTTTTGTCGGTTTTTCCATTTTCGTTAAGTTTCAAAACATGTTGCTTTCGATTTCTATTTCTATTTTTTACATTTTATTCTAAAATTATTTGATGTTATTTATCTTAAGTTAATTTAATTTTAATTTTGATTTAATTGAAATTTCTCGTGATATTTTCTACACTACTCTCATAACGCCAAGGCGAGAATACATTGAATTTAGTAATTAACAGTATCAGTAAAAAGCACTCGTCTCTACTCCCTACCGTATTTCAGAGAATCACACAATTGAAACTTCATTTTATCATTTATGGCAAATGAAATATACAATTCTGTTTTTAATAACTAACGGTAAGAATACTCGTTCTATATTAACTTTGAAAAGAGTAACAAGATTTGGAACAAAGGGGACTAGTCTTAAAAACTCGTCTTGTATTAACTGTGAAACGACATGGCCTTTCACTGATCTCATTGTAACCATGATCCTTTCTTCAAATATAAAATCTAAACCTAATTATTAAAATGTGTTTTTAACTTTCGGCTCCCTCTGAACCGCTAATGCCTCTTCGATACAGACAGGAAAATCAAAAACCATACTTCATTTCAATTCAGCACTCTATTGTTTTCGTTATGTTTCAGTAAGCCTGTCAACATATATAACTATATTTGACCACCATAATTTAAGCCTGAGTGTTCTCGAAATATCTAAAGAAAGATTTATCCTATATACAGATGTAGTATCACCGAAGTAATATATAAACAGCCATTTCAAATGATAATATAAAAAATATTCTTGGAATATCAAAATGGAACAGAGCTTTATAGCTACAAAACTACAAAAGGCATCGAAATTACGAAAAATAGTTCATATATTCATTTTATATTTTGAAAAAAAAAGAAAATATTAAGGTTTTGTAGGATTTCTTTACAAGGCAAACTGCTAACGCGGAGAACTAGTGTATCAACGGACACACACATACAGACACACCTTTAGACGACTTTGTTACTCTTTATGTTATCATTTTGATATTTACACCACTAAAATAAAAGATTTAAACTATAGATTAAACCACTATTCATTACAAAATCCTCTTCAATTGAGGTTATTTAGCTTTAATTCAAATTTGTTAATTTTAACTTTCTCTAATTTATTCAGTGCATTGTATGGTCAAGGTTAATCTCACTCCCATGTATATATGTAAAAAAGTGTATTTTCTGTAGATATTGTATTGCTATTTTATGCCTGTCTATATTCTCGTGAACTACATGTATAGTTTTTTATATAGTCATTAAAAATCTATTTCATTTCATTTTGAGTTGAGAAACAAGATTATCATCAATATTAAAATAAATATAATTAATATTAAATATTTTCTTCGTTAGTTATTTGCCTTACTGATCGTTACATCTGGGGGCAGTGCTCCCCGCCAAGTCGAGCACTGACATCCTTTTCTCGAAGCAACTCACGGCACTTTTAAGACCACTGTAACTTCGTGATGGGTATAGGTAAAAGTCTGAAATTTTGCTAACAGCGAGGACTGTCAATCCTAGCAATAGTTTCCAAATTTCAAGTTCCTACCCTATATACTTTTCGAAATATCGAAGGTGTAATCAACCTTATTTTGTCACTCACTCACTCACTCACCGATCATCAAAATTCTAAAGTACTTATAGGGTAGATAGAAACTTAAAATTCAGGATTTAGTTTTCATTTATATTATAAAGCACAGAAAAATTAAAACATCCCGAAATGTTTATAAAATTGTTCTTTAGTTTTTTTATTTTAAAACTAGATGGCGCTGTAGTCTTTTCAACAGAAATAGTGTGTGTTCTTGATGAAAGGACGTAAAGGTCGTAACTGATGCTACATTCTTATATTAGGTTATAGCGTACTATCTTTTTTGTATATTCTCTTGGGGTCGAAAGGGGCAATTCAGCGTAAATATGGACATGCGTTAGCAATTATATTGACAAACGAAGTACAACGAGAGGGTTTTGTTTTAATATAACTACCGAAGTATAGCGAGAGGGTCTACAAACAGAATTGAGATCCTATGAAAAACATTAACATGCACAAAAATGGGCCAAGCCTCGCCTCGTGCCCTTTCCGCCGTAAAACGTTCTGATATCCCATGTAGAGCCAAGTCTGCCTTTTTGTTCTTATTCACTCGCCAATTGAACAATTATGTTATAAATTAACTCCTTTTCCTAATTAATAACCAATATTCTTTTACTCTATCATTATTATACATCTTTGTTCGTATCAAAAATATCGTGACTTGGCAGTCGCACGTAATTACCTTATAACGTGTACATAGGGTTATGCATAACTCGCCTTATAAACTTGTACATATCCACTCGACCATAAACGATTTAGTGAACATCCCTTCGATTATTTTAAAATCGGCGACGATTTAGTGAATATCCCCTCGACCCCTTATAATATTACTTACCTGCGATTGCCAAATCACGATATTTTTGATACGAACAAAGATGTATAATAATGATAGAGTCAAAGAATATTGGTTATTAATTAGGAAAAGGACTTAATTTATAACATAATTGTTCAATTGGCGATTGAATAAGAACAAAAAGGCAGACTTGGCTCTACATGGGATCTGAGAACGTTTTACGGCGGAAAGGGCACGAGGCGAGGCTTGGCCCATTTTTGTACATGTTAATGTTTGTCATATCGTTTTAAACGAGAACAATTAAACATTCTTGAAAGACTTGGCTAATATTGACGTTTGAAATGAAGCATACGCCTGTTGCTTCGCCTTACTCAAATAAATAGTATATAAAGGTTTTGAATCGCAGCTGTAGGTAAGAACATCGCAATTGCGTAAACCTTTGGAGGAAGACCCCGGCGTTGTTCTCTAATTAAGTTACGTTTTTGTTCCAAATTAAACTTAGGACAATCATTCGAATTATGCCCGTTAGCTTCACAGAATATGCAAAATGGATTTTCCGCTCGATTTTGACTATGATTTTGATATCTATTGTCCCTACTTTGATACCTGTTTTGATTTTGATAACTATTTTGCGGGTTTGTTACACCCGTTGACAAGGCCGAAGCTGTGTGCCTTTGGTAGGAAGGTTTTCTTTCAACCTACTCCTTATAACTATTTGTCCCAATTTTTTCTGAGCTAGATTTAGATCCTAAAGCTCTACAGGCTTCCCTTGATTCAATCTCCTCCGTCAAATAATCAACCATCTGGTCAATATCCCAATCAGTATTCGCTTTTCTAACGCGCCTAAAATCTAACCTAATCTCTTCTGGAAAGCATTCCAATATTCTTGGGCATAAAGCCACACTGCACTTCCTTACATCTTCCCCCACGGATTTTAAGCTTCTAATGTTAATATCTATGGTATTAATTAGTTCTCTCAGACCTTTCAAATTGCTGATCTTATATACAGGTTCTAGATTTTGTAATTTATGCATGTGGGTATTGACAACCTGGTCTCTCTGACCAAATCTCCTTTCTAAAATGTCTATAGCCTCATCGTAAGTTGCGTCACTGGGGTACATTCCCGTTAAAGCTAATTTCGCTTCACCTTCTAAATACGATTCTAAATACGTGAATTTTTCTACCTTGTCAATGTTTTGCTTGTGAACGGCTGAAGAAAACTGGTTCCAGAAGCTTGTCCACTGGGTGATTTCCCCGTCGAATTTTCTTACGGTGAGCTTAGGTAGCTTGGCGTGTTGGGTGACCTGAGTCGGGACGACTTGGCTGGCCACGGTATTTCCGGTGACGATCGTGGAAGTTGAGCTGGACGCCGATGTTGTCGCCCCCTTGATACTTTCTATGCGTCGGTTCGCCTTCCGTAATGCCCTAATGATTTTATCCCGGTACTCCTGGGCCTTTTCTGTATCCTTCTCTTGTTGTTTATCATTGTCGAATAGCGCTTCGATTTTGGCGTCGTAGTCTATCAGAGCTTCCTCCTTTTGTTGAAAAATTGCCACGATGTCTTCTACGTCTTCGACATCACAGTTCGTTGCTTTAAGTAGCGTCTCAAGTTCTTTGATTAGCTTCGTAACTAAAGTTCTTATGACTTTTCGCGATGTCTTAAACTTATTCAATTCCGTTTCACGACTCGCCATTGTTCTTTCTGACTACTTTTCTCACGATTCCGATTTTAATTATTTTTCCAATTAACCGTTTGGGTCAGTCCAAAATCCTATATTATTTCCTAATTGCAAGATCCGATTTTGCAGATTCCGATTCCGATTTACGTTTTACACATGTATAGTTTTTTATATAGTCATTAAAAATCTATTTCATTTCATTTTGAGTTGAGAAACAAGATTATCATCAATATTAAAATAAATATAATTAATATTAAATATTTTCTTCGTTAGTTATTTGCCTTACTGATCGTTACATCTGGGGGCAGTGCTCCCCGCCAAGTCGAGCACTGACATCCTTTTCTCGAAGCAACTCACGGCACTTTTAAGACCACTGTAACTTCGTGATGGGTATAGGTAAAAGTCTGAAATTTTGCTAACAGCGAGGACTGTCAATCCTAGCAATAGTTTCCAAATTTCAAGTTCCTACCCTATATACTTTTCGAAATATCGAAGGTGTAATCAACCTTATTTTGTCACTCACTCACTCACTCACCGATCATCAAAATTCTAAAGTACTTATAGGGTAGATAGAAACTTAAAATTCAGGATTTAGTTTTCATTTATATTATAAAGCACAGAAAAATTAAAACATCCCGAAATGTTTATAAAATTGTTCTTTAGTTTTTTTATTTTAAAACTAGATGGCGCTGTAGTCTTTTCAACAGAAATAGTGTGTGTTCTTGATGAAAGGACGTAAAGGTCGTAACTGATGCTACATTCTTATATTAGGTTATAGCGTACTATCTTTTTTGTATATTCTCTTGGGGTCGAAAGGGGCAATTCAGCGTAAATATGGACATGCGTTAGCAATTATATTGACAAACGAAGTACAACGAGAGGGTTTTGTTTTAATATAACTACCGAAGTATAGCGAGAGGGTCTACAAACAGAATTGAGATCCTATGAAAAACATTAACATGCACAAAAATGGGCCAAGCCTCACCTCGTGCCCTTTCCGCCGTAAAACGTTCTGATATCCCATGTAGAGCCAAGTCTGCCTTTTTGTTCTTATTCACTCGCCAATTGAACAATTATGTTATAAATTAACTCCTTTTCCTAATTAATAACCAATATTCTTTTACTCTATCATTATTATACATCTTTGTTCGTATCAAAAATATCGTGACTTGGCAATCGCACGTAATTACCTTATAACGTGTACATAGGGTTATGCATAACTCGCCTTATAAACTTGTATATATCCACTCGACCATAAACGATTTAGTGAACATCCCTTCGATTATTTTAAAATCGGCGACGATTTAGTGAATATCCCCTCGACCCCTTATAATATTACTTACCTGCGATTGCCAAATCACGATATTTTTGATACGAACAAAGATGTATAATAATGATAGAGTCAAAGAATATTGGTTATTAATTAGGAAAAGGACTTAATTTATAACATAATTGTTCAATTGGCGATTGAATAAGAACAAAAAGGCAGACTTGGCTCTACATGGGATCTGAGAACGTTTTACGGCGGAAAGGGCACGAGGCGAGGCTTGGCCCATTTTTGTACATGTTAATGTTTGTCATATCGTTTTAAACGAGAACAATTAAACATTCTTGAAAGACTTGGCTAATATTGACGTTTGAAATGAAGCATACGCCTGTTGCTTCGCCTTACTCAAATAAATAGTATATAAAGGTTTTGAATCGCAGCTGTAGGTAAGAACATCGCAATTGCGTAAACCTTTGGAGGAAGACCCCGGCGTTGTTCTCTAATTAAGTTACGTTTTTGATCCAAATTAAACTTAGGACAATCATTCGAATTATGCCCGTTAGCTTCACAGAATATGCAAAATGGATTTTCCGCTCGATTTTGACTATGATTTTGATATCTATTGTCCCTACTTTGATACCTGTTTTGATTTTGATAACTATTTTGCGGGTTTGTTACACCCGTTGACAAGGCCGAAGCTGTGTGCCTTTGGTAGGAAGGTTTTCTTTCAACCTACTCCTTATAACTATTTGTCCCAATTTTTTCTGAGCTAGATTTAGATCCTAAAGCTCTACAGGCTTCCCTTGATTCAATCTCCTCCCTCAAATAATCAACCATCTGGTCAATATCCCAATCAGTATTCGCTTTTCTAACGCGCCTAAAATCTAACCTAATCTCTTCTGGAAAGCATTCCAATATTCTTGGGCATAAAGCCACACTGCACTTCCTTACATCTTCCCCCACGGATTTTAAGCTTCTAATGTTAATATCTATGGTATTAATTAGTTCTCTCAGACCTTTCAAATTGCTGATCTTATATACAGGTTCTAGATTTTGTAATTTATGCATGTGGGTATTGACAACCTGGTCTCTCTGACCAAATCTCCTTTCTAAAATGTCTATAGCCTCATCGTAAGTTGCGTCACTGGGGTACATTCCCGTTAAAGCTAATTTCGCTTCACCTTCTAAATACGATTCTAAATACGTGAATTTTTCTACCTTGTCAATGTTTTGCTTGTGAACGGCTGAAGAAAACTGGTTCCAGAAGCTTGTCCACTGGGTGATTTCCCCGTCGAATTTTCTTACGGTGAGCTTAGGTAGCATGGCGTGTTGGGTGACCTGAGTCGGGACGACTTGGCTGGCCACGGTATTTCCGGTGACGATCGTGGAAGTTGAGCTGGACGCCGATGTGGTCGCCCCCTTGATACTTTCTATGCGTCGGTTCGCCTTCCGTACTGCCCTAATGATTTTATCCCGGTACTCCTGGGCCTTTTCTGTATCCTCTTCTTGTTGTTTATCATTGTCGAATAGCGCTTCGATTTTGGCGTCGTAGTCTATCAGAGCTTCCTCCTTTTGTTGAAAACTTGCCACGATGTCTTCTACGTCTTCGACATCACAGTTCGTTGCTTTAAATAGCGTCTCAAGTTCTGTGATTAGCTTCGTAACTAAAGTTCTTATGACTTTTCGCGTTGTCTTAAACTTATTCAATTCCGTTTCACGACTCGCCATTGTTCTTTCTGACTACTTTTCTCACGATTCCGATTTTAATTATTTTTCCAATTAACCGTTTGGGTCAGTCCAAAATCCTATATTATTTCCTAATTGCAAGATCCGATTTTGCAGATTCCGATTCCGATTTACGTTTTACACTAAAAAGCGTACCCTTTCTTTTCACTTTAATCCTAATTAATTTTATCTAAAGTCCCGAATTTTTAGTTCTAATTCCCGGGTTTCGGCACCATATCGCACCTTCCTAGTGGCGCATGCTAATTGCTGGGATTTTTAATAGCGTTTGGCTACTTAATAGAGCCTATCACCGACTGAAAAATGATAGCCTATTTACCTTGAGTTCTCTGAAGTCCAAAAAACGTCCAAATTCGCAATTTCTTAAAGTCTCTAAGCTAAGTTTAGAGTCGAGTAATATCCAAAGTTTTGTAACAAATAAAAAAAGAAGTGATCCGAGTTTTATTTTGCCGTCTAAAGTGGCTACATGTGAAAATTTTGAAAGGGTCTATCTTTACAAAGGAAATGCTTTGGTATTTAAACCTTTTGCAAAGGGGTTGGTCCTGCCCAGTACCCTTACCAAAGGCTGGGTCCGGGGGACCAATGAACTGTCTTTCTAGGGTATAAGTTCTTGCTCATCCCTATAGAAGTGGTGTTTTTCCTAGAAAGGTTGTTTTTGAAAACACCTGGCACCTGGTTTTTGTCGGTTTTTCCATTTTCGTTAAGTTTCAAAACATGTTGCTTTCGATTTCTATTTCTATTTTTTACATTTTATTCTAAAATTATTTGATGTTATTTATCTTAAGTTAATTTAATTTTAATTTTGATTTAATTGAAATTTCTCGTGATATTTTCTACACTACTCTCATAACGCCAAGGCGAGAATACATTGAATTTAGTAATTAACAGTATCAGTAAAAAGCACTCGTCTCTACTCCCTACCGTATTTCAGAGAATCACACAATTGAAACTTCATTTTATCATTTATGGCAAATGAAATATACAATTCTGTTTTTAATAACTAACGGTAAGAATACTCGTTCTATATTAACTTTGAAAAGAGTAACAAGATTTGGAACAAAGGGGACTAGTCTTAAAAACTCGTCTTGTATTAACTGTGAAACGACATGGCCTTTCACTGATCTCATTGTAACCATGATCCTTTCTTCAAATATAAAATCTAAACCTAATTATTAAAATGTGTTTTTAACTTTCGGCTCCCTCTGAACCGCTAATGCCTCTTCGATACAGACAGGAAAATCAAAAACCATACTTCATTTCAATTCAGCACTCTATTGTTTACGTTATGTTTCAGTAAGCCTGTCAACATATATAACTATATTTGACCACCATAATTTAAGCCTGAGTGTTCTCGAAATATCTAAAGAAAGATTTATCCTATATACAGATGTAGTATCACCGAAGTAATATATAAACAGCCATTTCAAATGATAATATAAAAAATATTCTTGGAATATCAAAATGGAACAGAGCTTTATAGCTACAAAACTACAAAAGGCATCGAAATTACGAAAAATAGTTCATATATTCATTTTATATTTTGAAAAAAAAAGAAAATATTAAGGTTTTGTAGGATTTCTTTACAAGGCAAACTGCTAACGCGGAGAACTAGTGTATCAACGGACACACACATACAGACACACCTTTAGACGACTTTGTTACTCTTTATGTTATCATTTTGATATTTACACCACTAAAATAAAAGATTTAAACTATAGATTAAACCACTATTCATTACAAAATCCTCTTCAATTGAGGTTATTTAGCTTTAATTCAAATTTGTTAATTTTAACTTTCTCTAATTTATTCAGTGCATTGTATGGTCAAGGTTTATCTCACTCCCATGTATATATGTAAAAAAGTGTATTTTCTGTAGATATTGTATTGCTATTTTATGCCTGTCTATATTCTCGTGAACTACATGTATAGTTTTTTATATAGTCATTAAAAATCTATTTCATTTCATTTTGAGTTGAGAAACAAGATTATCATCAATATTAAAATAAATATAATTAATATTAAATATTTTCTTCGTTAGTTATTTGCCTTACTGATCGTTACATCTGGGGGCAGTGCTCCCCGCCAAGTCGAGCACTGACATCCTTTTCTCGAAGCAACTCGCGGCACTTTTAAGACCACTGTAACTTCGTGATGGGTATAGGTAAAAGTCTGAAATTTTGCTAACAGCGAGGACTGTCAATCCTAGCAATAGTTTCCAAATTTCAAGTTCCTACCCTATATACTTTTCGAAATATCGAAGGTGTAATCAACCTTATTTTGTCACTCACTCACTCACTCACCGATCATCAAAATTCTAAAGTACTTATAGGGTAGATAGAAACTTAAAATTCAGGATTTAGTTTTCATTTATATTATAAAGCACAGAAAAATTAAAACATCCCGAAATGTTTATAAAATTGTTCTTTAGTTTTTTTATTTTAAAACTAGATGGCGCTGTAGTCTTTTCAACAGAAATAGTGTGTGTTCTTGATGAAAGGACGTAAAGGTCGTAACTGATGCTACATTCTTATATTAGGTTATAGCGTACTATCTTTTTTGTATATTCTCTTGGGGTCGAAAGGGGCAATTCAGCGTAAATATGGACATGCGTTAGCAATTATATTGACAAACGAAGTACAACGAGAGGGTTTTGTTTTAATATAACTACCGAAGTATAGCGAGAGGGTCTACAAACAGAATTGAGATCCTATGAAAAACATTAACATGCACAAAAATGGGCCAAGCCTCGCCTCGTGCCCTTTCCGCCGTAAAACGTTCTGATATCCCATGTAGAGCCAAGTCTGCCTTTTTGTTCTTATTCACTCGCCAATTGAACAATTATGTTATAAATTAACTCCTTTTCCTAATTAATAACCAATATTCTTTTACTCTATCATTATTATACATCTTTGTTCGTATCAAAAATATCGTGACTTGGCAATCGCACGTAATTACCTTATAACGTGTACATAGGGTTATGCATAACTCGCCTTATAAACTTGTACATATCCACTCGACCATAAACGATTTAGTGAACATCCCTTCGATTATTTTAAAATCGGCGACGATTTAGTGAATATCCCCTCGACCCCTTATAATATTACTTACCTGCGATTGCCAAATCACGATATTTTTGATACGAACAAAGATGTATAATAATGATAGAGTCAAAGAATATTGGTTATTAATTAGGAAAAGGACTTAATTTATAACATAATTGTTCAATTGGCGATTGAATAAGAACAAAAAGGCAGACTTGGCTCTACATGGGATCTGAGAACGTTTTACGGCGGAAAGGGCACGAGGCGAGGCTTGGCCCATTTTTGTACATGTTAATGTTTGTCATATCGTTTTAAACGAGAACAATTAAACATTCTTGAAAGACTTGGCTAATATTGACGTTTGAAATGAAGCATACGCCTGTTGCTTCGCCTTACTCAAATAAATAGTATATAAAGGTTTTGAATCGCAGCTGTAGGTAAGAACATCGCAATTGCGTAAACCTTTGGAGGAAGACCCCGGCGTTGTTCTCTAATTAAGTTACGTTTTTGTTCCAAATTAAACTTAGGACAATCATTCGAATTATGCCCGTTAGCTTCACAGAATATGCAAAATGGATTTTCCGCTCGATTTTGACTATGATTTTGATATCTATTGTCCCTACTTTGATACCTGTTTTGATTTTGATAACTATTTTGCGGGTTTGTTACACCCGTTGACAAGGCCGAAGCTGTGTGCCTTTGGTAGGAAGGTTTTCTTTCAACCTACTCCTTATAACTATTTTCCCAATTTTTTCTGAGCTAGATTTAGATCCTAAAGCTCTACAGGCTTCCCTTGATTCAATCACCTCCCTCAAATAATCAACCATCTGGTCAATATCCCAATCAGTATTCGCTTTTCTAACGCGCCTAAAATCTAACCTAATCTCTTCTGGAAAGCATTCCAATATTCTTGGGCATAAAGCCACACTGCACTTCCTTACATCTTCCCCCACGGATTTTAAGCTTCTAATGTTAATATCTATGGTATTAATTAGTTCTCTCAGACCTTTCAAATTGCTGATCTTATATACAGGTTCTAGATTTTGTAATTTATGCATGTGGGTATTGACAACCTGGTCTCTCTGACCAAATCTCCTTTCTAAAATGTCTATAGCCTCATCGTAAGTTGCGTCACTGGGGTACATTCCCGTTAAAGCTAATTTCGCTTCACCTTCTAAATACGATTCTAAATACGTGAATTTTTCTACCTTGTCAATGTTTTGCTTGTGAACGGCTGAAGAAAACTGGTTCCAGAAGCTTGTCCACTGGGTGATTTCCCCGTCGAATTTTCTTACGGTGAGCTTAGGTAGCTTGGCGTGTTGGGTGACCTGAGTCGGGACGACTTGGCTGGCCACGGTATTTCCGGTGACGATCGTGGAAGTTGAGCTGGACGCCGATGTTGTCGCCCCCTTGATACTTTCTATGCGTCGGTTCGCCTTCCGTAATGCCCTAATGATTTTATCCCGGTACTCCTGGGCCTTTTCTGTATCCTCTTCTTGTTGTTTATCATTGTCGAATAGCGCTTCGATTTTGGCGTCGTAGTCTATCAGAGCTTCCTCCTTTTGTTGAAAAATTGCCACGATGTCTTCTACGTCTTCGACATCACAGTTCGTTGCTTTAAGTAGCGTCTCAAGTTCTGTGATTAGCTTCGTAACTAAAGTTCTTATGACTTTTCGCGATGTCTTAAACTTATTCAATTCCGTTTCACGACTCGCCATTGTTCTTTCTGACTACTTTTCTCACGATTCCGATTTTAATTATTTTTCCAATTAACCGTTTGGGTCAGTCCAAAATCCTATATTATTTCCTAATTGCAAGATCCGATTTTGCAGATTCCGATTCCGATTTACGTTTTACACTAAAAAGCGTACCCTTTCTTTTCACTTTAATCCTAATTAATTTTATCTAAAGTCCCGAATTTTTAGTTCTAATTCCCGGGTTTCGGCACCATATCGCACCTTCCTAGTGGCGCATGCTAATTGCTGGGATTTTTAATAGCGTTTGGCTACTTAATAGAGCCTATCACCGACTGAAAAATGATAGCCTATTTACCTTGAGTTCTCTGAAGTCCAAAAAACGTCCAAATTCGCAATTTCTTAAAGTCTCTAAGCTAAGTTTAGAGTCGAGTAATATCCAAAGTTTTGTAACAAATAAAAAAAGAAGTGATCCAAGTTTTATTTTGCCGTCTAAAGTGGCTACATGTGAAAATTTTGAAAGGGTCTATCTTTACAAAGGAAATGCTTTGGTATTTATACCTTTTGCAAAGGGGTTGGTCCTGCCCAGTACCCTTACCAAAGGCTGGGTCCGGGGGACCAATGAACTGTCTTTCTAGGGTATAAGTTCTTGCTCATCCCTATAGAAGTGGTGTTTTTCCTAGAAAGGTTGTTTTTGAAAACACCTGGCACCTGGTTTTTGTCGGTTTTTCCATTTTCGTTAAGTTTCAAAACATGTTTCTTTCGATTTCTATTTCTATTTTTTACATTTTATTTTAAAATTATTTGATGTTATTTATCTTAAGTTAATTTAATTTTAATTTTGATTTAATTGAAATTTGTCGTGATATTTTCAACACTACTCTCATAACGCCAAGGCGAGAATACATTGAATTTAGTAATTAACAGTATCAATAAAAAGCACTCGTCTCTACTCCCTACCGTATTTCAGAGAATCACACAATTGAAACTTCATTTTATCATTTATGGCAAATGAAATATACAATTCTGTTTTTAATAACTAACGGTAAGAATACTCGTTCTATATTAACTTTGAAAAGAGTAACAAGATTTGGAACAAAGGGGACTAGTCTTAAAAACTCGTCTTGTATTAACTGTGAAACGACATGACCTTTCACTGATCTCATTGTAACCATGATCCTTTCTTCAAATATAAAATCTAAACCTAATTATTAAAATGTGTTTTTAACTTTCGGCTCCCTCTGAACCGCTAATGCCTCTTCGATACAGACAGGAAAATCAAAAACCATACTTCATTTCAATTCAGCACTCTATTGTTTTCGTTATGTTTCAGTAAGCCTGTCAACATATATAACTATATTTGACCACCATAATTTAAGCCTGAGTGTTCTCGAAATATCTAAAGAAAGATTTATCCTATATACAGATGTAGTATCACCGAAGTAATATATAAACAGCCATTTCAAATGATAATATAAAAAATATTCTTGGAATATCAAAATGGAACAGAGCTTTATAGCTACAAAACTACAAAAGGCATCGAAATTACGAAAAATAGTTCATATATTCATTTTATATTTTGAAAAAAAAAGAAAATATTAAGGTTTTGTAGGATTTCTTTACAAGGCAAACTGCTAACGCGGAGAACTAGTGTATCAACGGACACACACATACAGACACACCTTTAGACGACTTTGTTACTCTTTATGTTATCATTTTGATATTTACACCACTAAAATAAAAGATTTAAACTATAGATTAAACCACTATTCATTACAAAATCCTCTTCAAT